>NC_137056.1:27991174-28228674 GCF_032717465.1 Coenobita brevimanus | reverse complement strand
CTAATATTCTGTTGCATGCTGTCTCTTTTGTTTTACCATCAACACTGTTTGCATTGGTAACATTAAAGGATTTCTAGGTGTAATGTGCAGAAAAAATTGCTAAGGAAAAGGCGTTACACAATATCACAAACCACACACAACACAATCGAGGATGATCCAGGTGAACTCACGTACGGTCATGGGGTCGCATTCTAAGTGACTTTGGAGATTTTGTAACCCATCATCCTTAACGATTTATGTATTCTGCACATTACGACTCAGTATCCTCTTTTATGTTCCTGATACGAACTAGGTCAATGTCAAAGCGATAGAATTAGCACAGACGTGAAGGTTAAGGTGTGACGTGCCTATGGTATCTAGAAAACGGAACACATTACCAAGGTAATAAGTCATGCAACTCAACAGTGTGATGACGTCTTTTCTGCTATTTCTTACCTATCATCATCTGATTTTGTTCTGATTAGACGAGGCTTTATCGAACTGGTGAGGATCATTAGAGTCTTCATTAACCCCCCATAACGTGACGTCCTATGTCCTTCATACGTGATTCCTCCAGACGATTTTATTAAACATAAGAAAGCCTCTCTAAATGAAAGGGTTAATTAAGAAAAGAACTCTCGCTGTGAAGACGTTAGTGTAAGTTACTGTATACCTTATTCCAACAGTTCGTAAAGTTTTTCAATAGGTCGAGTAGAAATCCCCAAATGTATGAAAATGACGCTGAAAAGTCCAAAGTAACTGATAGTAGAGAAAAATACATCATCATTCAGAAAAGGTAAACTCCTTCGCTAAGACGATGTATTTTACTGTGCTTGCTAGTTACAGACAACTTCAACCAGCTAACAGTAGAAGAGTCTTTTGGAATTGGAGATGTTGATAAGTCTTCAGTAACTCGCTCACTTTGGTGCCGTCCTTTATATCGTATTTCATTATTCCTTAGGAGACACTTTTCAGACTTGAGTGGTAAGATATAGACTTTACTAATCCCTCCACTACATGATATCTTTACTAATAGAATAAAATTGTTTGGAGGTGGCCTGATTATGCGGTTAACTCTCAACGTGGTTATCCCAATATCCACCATGCTTCATTGATTAATTCCTTACTCCCACTACCACACCCACACTCACACCAACAGACTGGGCCGTCCCCGCAACACATAAAATCGTCAGCTGAGTGTCCAGTGGAGTGCTGTTTATGTGCCACCCAGTGTTTAGTCCAAACACTGGCTTTCTTCAGCCTTGACCTTGGAAAAAAATGTATGTGGCCGTCACAATCAAGGTAGGTCTTGTTCTGTGTAGTTTCTTTTCATGTAGATATGTAATGTAACGGCCACCTTGCACAGCCTGACATCGATTGGCATCTCTAATATACGCGTTTAGGTCATGCTTTACGGGTCCTGAAAGCCAGTTTATTCTTGGGATCATTGAACACCAGTTTCTGCTGCAGGAGAAGCGACGCGCTCCCCATCCTGTGTATCACTCATGGGCATAGTTTGGAAGGCTCTGGGAATGTAGGGTGAGAAATACACTGGCAGGCTTTGGGAATGTAAGGCGAGAAATGCATGTGGAAATGTATTCATAAATAAGGCTACGCAATTACACTCAGCCCTCTCGTGGCCGGCAGGCGATCTAATTCGGCCGAAAGTGAGTATAGGATCTTTAGAATGTGAATATTGTCACCATCAACACTCTCATGGTCAAAACAAGTCTAGCATTTTATTCCTACTGACGGTATATAATTTTCATCAGCTACGAGAGGGACTTCAGCGACGACACTCCACACCACACCATACAACACACTACGAGTATACCACCCTCTCACACCACACCACACAACACACTACAAGTATACCACCCTCTCACACCACACCACACACACACTACAAGTATACCACCCTCTCACACCACACGACACAGCATTATCTTCCCACATCACACCACTTTTTTCGTGTACGTGTGTGTGTGTGTGTGTGTGTGTGTGTGTGTGTGTGTGTGTGTGAGAGAGAGAGAGAGAGAGAGAGAGAGAGAGAGAGAGAGAGAGAGAGAGAGAGAGAGAGAGAGAGAGAGAGAGAGAGAGAGAGAGAGAGAGAGATTTGATGTGTCATTTCTTTTTATGAAAACGATCCTAAGAGAGAAAGCACGGAAGTCGGGCTACAACCTCGAAAGAGAGATAGACACGAGGAACCAGGAGAAAATGCCTGACACAATAAATATCTTTCTGTGGACGTGTAGGGTAGTAGGCTATGTAGTATAACACTATTTTCATTTTTTCAGTCTGGTATCTAAAGATTGGATACCACCGACGGAAATACGAGACAAACAGTAGGATTAATGTGTTCGCCGACATTTTAGGGATCAGGACCTCATTTAGATTTTTTCCACTAAGCGATTTCATACCGATCGAAAGGAATTCATATTATGTGACCATTTAAAGGGTTAATCCAGAGAGTATCTACTGATGTCAGTGAATGATGTTATGTACATCTATAAATGGATCCGTAAGTACATATAGATAGATGAATAGATCTACACAGATATACCAGTGCTTGGCATTTTAGTTATCAACATCTGTAGAGTTTCATTTTTTATTTTGTTCTCCATAGTCAGACTCTGTGTAATGTTCGTTGTCAGAGTATTATGGCTTTCAGTCTCACACGCTTTCTCGCTTACTGTGTCAGAGATTGTTTCTAGTTCTAGATTTCCGTGATAGGATTTTTATACCCGGGTTTGTGTGTGTGTGTGTGTGTGTGTGTGTGTGTGTGTGTGTGTGTGTACAAAATAAAAAAGTTTTATTGGATTCCAACCAAAGCTGGTGAAACAGTTGAGGGTTCGCCTGTGAGCATATCGATTTTTTTTTTTTTTTCGAGAATAGGTCAAGGGTTAAGGCAGCAGTACCAGGTCAGACGTCGACCTTACAATATGATATTAAAATGTTACGTCCAATTTTGACCAAACTCTCTGTCTTTAATAATGGTCACAGCCCTTTTCCCTTATCCTGTTAATTATTTTATTAGTTTCCTCGTCCCCCCCATCCTCTCACCTTCACTCTGATTTCCCCTTTTCGTTCCGTTCCTCCCATTCTTGTCTCAGTTTATAGTCACCTCTTGTCCTCTCACTACTCCCTCCCTCTCATTTTACGTATGCCCCCTTCTTTCTTCCCTCTTAGCCTCTCATATTGCTCTCTGTTGATTCACGCCATTCTTTCCTCCTGTTGCACCTCTTTTCTCTTTTTCCTTCCCTCCTTCTCGTCCTCTTCATTTCCTCTTTATTCTTTCCTTCCTTCTCTTCCTTCTAGTGCCATTTCTCTCCTCTCCTTCTTCCCTTCCTCTTATTGTGAACTTCTTGGATTCTCTTTCCTCCTCAAAACTTTTCTTTCTCCCTTCTTGTCCACTTAAACTTTATACTCTTCCCGCATTTCCATCCTTCCTCTAATTTTCCCCATATTTCTCTCCTTCCCTTCCTTCCTTATATTCTAATCTTCCTTCTTTCCTTCATTCTCTTCCTCTCATTCTCCCCCCTTCCCCCTACTGCTTCCCTCCATCATCACATTTTCATCTCACCTCCCTCCCTCCTCGCCACCACAGTCTAAACGTCTCCACTGCTTAAGGTCCACACATTTGACTTTTAGATGCGAATTTAAAGTCGATTTAGTCCCCTGATGGCGAGACGCAATTAAAGTCCCTCAGAGCCCTCCCATACCGCTCTCCTAGACATCCCACATACCTGCTCTACCGTAGGCACTTACACCCACATACCCATATCCACATCACTACCCACACCCAGACCAACACCCTTACCCTTACACCCTCTCTCCTAGGGCCCACTTCCTTCCCTAGATGTCCACACCCTCACTTGCACCTCATCTACACCCACACACAAAAGGAACACTGACACCCTCTCCCAGACACCTACACCCACACCCACCTATGACCACACTCATCCACACTCAGTGTCTCTCCCCGTGACACCCACACCCACACCCACCCAAGGTCACACTCACACACACCCACAGGCTCTCCCCGAGACACCCACAGCCACCTAAGGTCACATTCACTCACACCCACAGGCTCTCCCAGAGACACCCACACCCACACTCAACACACACCCCCTCCTAGGCACTCACATCTTCTCATCGTCATCCACTCCACCCACATCCACACCTCTTCCCCTAGACATCCATATCTCTTCTCGGCACACACATCACCTCTTTGTAACACCCATACCTTCACTCCTCGCCCTTGCCCCCCCACCCACACATCTTTCCTAAAGCTACCCACACCCGTATCAGAGCATAGGCTAACCCAGCAAACAAAGCTCCACATCTGAATAATCACATGCAGATGAGGATTCCCTTGCACGTCTATAGTGGTTGGCTGCGTGTAGTGGCTGCCTCTTAACGACTACTAAATTGACTCACGCGTCGGGGTTTCTGCGCTTGGACCTTGAGAGAGAGAGAGAGAGAGAGAGAGAGAGAGAGAGAGAGAGAGAGAGAGAGAGAGAGAGAGAGAGTATATTCCAATCTCGAGGTGTGGCACAATTGCCCCCTTAATTAAGCCGAAGTGATACCGGGAGCCGAATTTTCCCTCTGCTTGATTACTGTGAGGATCGTGGCTGTGGATTTGGCTGGTGGCACTTCCGTTTTTTTTTTTTTTTTTTTTCTTGTGTGATTTCCATTTCTAGTGTTTTACTTGTCGTCTGTGTCTTCGATGTGTGATTTTCTTTTCGTTGTTTCATTTTTTCCCAGTATGTCCGTATTAATTTTTCAGTGCTTTATTTCCTTTCGCTGAACTTTTAATTTTTATTTTATTTTAATTTATTGGTGTTTTTCTTTTTCTTTTAGCGGGTCTCTTGCTGTGGGTTGCCTTTTTTTTTTTTTTTTTTTTTGCCGGCGCCTTTTTTGATGCATGGGTAATTTTTCTTGTTAATGATTTAATCTTCAGTGAAATTCTTGGTGGTATGTGTTCGGGTAGCCTTTTTATTATTATTATTTTTTTTTTGAGCATTCATTTTTTGTGATTTTTCACAGTTCGTCTCGTGGAACTGGCTTTCGTCTCTTTTTCTGTGATTTTTTCGTGGTTTAGTTTTTCAGTTCTCATTTCGTTATTCTTTTTTCGGCTAGTTCTGTATTTCGGTGCAATCTGTTATTCATTGTGCTGGTATTTGGTGTGTTCTGTTTTTCAGTGTATTCCAGTTTCCTCTGTATTCTGTTTTCATCCGGAAATAATGAAGGGATAATGGGATGAAGGATAGAAATAAAAAATTAAAGATGACCAAGACAGTGAGAAAGGAGATAAAATATCAGTTTCGAGGAAGACACGGGGAGCAGAGAGGCGAAAATGTGTGTGTGTGCGAGAGAGAGAGAGAGAGAGAGAGAGAGAGAGAGAGAGAGAGAGAGAGAGAGAGAGAGAGAGAGGATGAATGAAGAGAGGGGAAAATGGGTGGAAGGGAGGAAACGATGTAGAAAAAAAAGTGAAGATGAGAGAAAAGGAGAGAACAGAGATAGAAGTGAAAGGAAGCGAGGGAGAAAATAGAAGGGATGATGAGAGGAATGGGGAAAGGGGAGACGAAAAGAGAAAATGAGAAGGAAGTGAAGGAGAAAAGGAAGGGGAAAATTAGAGAAGTGGGAAACATGGAGTGAGCAGAGCAGTGAAAGGAAGGGGAAGGGAAAGAAGAAAAACGCATACCTGAAAGTGAACTGCAGACAGGTGGTGACGAGTTTAACGAGTTAGGAAAGCGGAGGTGACAGTAAAAATACAGTATGTAGCAAGAAAAAGAAAGTCATAAAAAAAAAAAAAAAGTTAAGGAAGGACACAAACAGCAAGAGAAGCGAAGATGATAGGGAAGAATGTACAGGAAGCAAAACATAATAGTGAATGTGTGTCAAGTTAAAAGATAAAGTCTAAACCAGTCAAACAGATGGCACGGAAGAATGGGTTTAAAACAAAGCAGTGTGACTGAATGTTTTTAAAGAACATGGATGTGAAGAGAAATGGAAATGATGAAGAACAATGATAAAATGTGCATGTAAAGTGAAAATGATGATAAGGAAGTATATGAAGGGAAACAAAGCAGAAAAATAGTGACTAAGTAAAGTGAGACAAGAGAAATGAAAATCATAACACGGGTAAAAAGAGGAAAAAATATAATGAAAATGAGGGAGAAGTGAGGGGAAGGAAGGCAACGGGACCGCTTCCTGTTTGTAACTGCAAATGACAAGACATTAAAGCTAGTGAATGCAGTACCAATAACAGAACAGGAAAATAAATACAGTCAATGGTGTTATGCAAACCGAACTCAGGAATGGCGTAATAACGCATTAAAAAAGTATGTAATTTAAGATATTACGAATGTCTTTGGGTGCATTAGGAGACGGGAGGTGTGGTGGTGAGAGGATTAGCCGGGCGTGAGGTGACTGTGTGGCGTTGCCGTTGGAAGTGTGGTAGTGTAATGTGGTTATGTGTGTGATGTGGCAGTATGAGGCGGGCGGCTGAGTGTGGTGTGGCAGTGTGTGAAGCGTGGCAGTGTGAGGTGTGACTGTGTACTGTGGCAGCGTGTGAGGTTTGGCGATGTGAGATGTTCTTGCTGTTGTTGCTTAATCCCGTCTGTCTAGCCGAGCACACCCGTCGACCTAAGGTAAGTAACTGCTTCTGAAGGGTCATCCTCCAGGTACGGTACAGCACGTACCCTCGATAAAAACACTCTTTCAGTGTGAGACATTATGATACACGGACTATGATTTACGGGAAATGACACGGATATGTTGGTACTGCGGTTGTGACAGATCTAACCCCACACTTTCATACGGTATTGCATTATAATGAGCATTGTGAATTTTTGTGAATTAAACAGGCATGCCAACACTACCAACTGAACCAGAGACGAAGCATTTCACATCTTATCCGACCCCAGGGTGCTGATACTTTTTTATGGAGGGTACACAGTATAGGGATCCCGCTGCCCTGTATGGATGACATCGCCACACCAGGTTCGAACCATGGTCCTCCCCACGGCCAGGGGAAAGGATATACGAGGAGGTTGTCTTCCGGGTGGACACCGCAGCTGCTCCACACAAGGTGCATGGCGCCACCACGTGTAGGCTTCTCATCAGAGCAGGTGTGGCAGTGTGAAAAATGTGGCAGTGTGCAAGGTGTAGCCGTGTGAGGAGTGGCGGTGTGGGGTGTGATGGTGTGAGGTGTGGGGGTTAGGGTAGCGATGTAAGGTGTGTCGGTGTGAAGTGTGGCGGTGTAAGGTGCGATGGTGTTAGTTATGGCAGTATGAGTTATGACATTGTGAACTTTGATAGTATTAAGTGTAGTGTGAGGTGTGACAGTGTGATAGTGTGAAATGTGAATGTGAAATGTGACAGTGTCAGGTGTGAGTATGTGAGTTGTAGCAGTATGAGGTGTAGCATAGAGTGAGGTAATTCACTGTGAGGTGTCGCAGTGTAGGAAGTGGCAGTTTTAAGGTGTGGCAATGTTAAAGTGTGGCAGTGCGAGGTTTGACTGTGTTAGGTGTGGCAGTGTGAGATTTGGCAGTGTGAGATGTGGGTCTGTAAGGTGTGACTGCGTGTGGTGTGGCCATGTAAGAAGTAGCATAATGTGACGTATTTCAGTGTGAGGTGTGGTTGTGTTTGGTGTGGGGGTGTGAAGTGTGGCTATGTGGGATTTACAGTGTAAGGTTTGGCAGTGTGAGATGTGGGTGTTTGAGGTTTGACTACGTGTGGTTGGGCAGCGTGAGGTGTGGCTGTGTAAGATATGGTAGTGATATGTAGCTGTTAAGAATTGTGGTCCTTGGAGAAATACCCAAACTGTTTTTTTTTTTTTTTTTACAGTGTTGAGTATACAGGTATATACAGGTGTTTAAGTGTAGGCTACGTGTGTATGCACGTGTAAATGTACCTCTATGTATGCGTGCGTATGTATGTAACGGTGTGTAAGGTGATGGGTAATGAGAGAAGTGGAAGGGAATGGTTGTAATTTCTAATATCTAAATTTGTTTATGATAGGAAGGTTGTGAGAGTACTACTGATGATGAGTAAGAAATACGTTGAAGATGTTTGACTATTCAGGGGCAGGGAGAGGGGACGAGAATTATGCTGCTGCTTCCGCTCGTGATGACGACGATGATGATGATGATGGTGATGATGATGATGAAGAGGAGGAAGAGGAAGAAGTAGAAGGAAAGGAGAAGGAGGAGGAGAGGAAAAAGGAGGAGAAGGTAGGGATGTCATGAAGGGGAAAGGGTTGCGATAATGATGATGATGACGATTTACTGGAATCGAGGAAAGAGTAAGGGAATAAGGTTGCAACGATAATGGTAGTAATTACAGGGGAACCAGGGCGTTTAGGATGTTATGTTTTGGAGAAGGAGTGCAGAGTAAGAGAACAGGTGGTAAATCAATTAGGTGACCATACTAATGTTGGCACCAGCACCTCCCACACACCTTGAGAGCTGCTGGGCCGCCACATCCCACCTAATGAGCTGCGTCTCTCAAATCTTCACGTCGGCAAAGCTAACAAGATTATCCCCTGTAAATGCTGCAATTTAAGATTAATTTGACGTTTTCTTTCCGAGAGAGAGAGAGAGAGAGAGAGAGAGAGAGAGAGAGAGAGAGAGAGAGAATCACAGTACAAACCGGTTTTATTGCTTCTCTCTCTGGTAGTGATGGGAGCTAGGAGCACGTGAGTGGGACGAGGCGTAGATGTGAGAGAGCTAGGAGGTGATGGAAGTTACCTTGTATCGCGATGGGGTAGGGGAGAGGTGTGATGGATGTGGTGAAGGAATGCTTTAGTATTAGTGAGAAGTTATGGTGTGTGTGTGTATTGTAAATGTTGGTGTGGTGCTTGTGGTGATGCTGTGGTATTTATGATGATGAAGGAGATGTTATGCATGATGATTGTCGTGATGGAATTGGTGGAGGATTCTTTGACAGTAGTGTGAAATTATGAAGTTATAGATTTTATGGTGTTTGTAGTTGTGTCGTTTGAGGTGCTGTGTTGCGTGACGTGGTAGAGAATGTGTGTAATGGTGGTGGTGAAGGGATGCCTGGATATCACTGTGAATTTGTAATGTGTGATGGGGTAGTGTTTTTGACTGTGACGTACGAAGTAGTACAAAGGTGTACAAAAGAAAACACACAGCAAAAGCCCTGCAGGTCATTACGTGACTGATTGCTATAGGGAAGGTTACGGTACAACTAACACAACTATTTCATCTACTAAAGACAAGGTTAAAAGAGCAGGAAGGTGATGTGTGGTTGTGCGCTACGTGAATTTGTAATAGTATCGTGTTTGTGGTTGTGTGGTGCGGTCGTTATGTTGTGGCTGTATTTTGCTTGTGGTTGTGTACTATTTGTGGTATTGTGATTCATGATGTGTATGATCACGTAGGGGACCTGTAATAACTGAGGTACTAGTAATGAAGGAATATTTGAATGTCAGTGTGTGGTGTGGTAGTTGTGGTTGGTGTGTTATTTGGTGTGTTTGCTGAGTGCCAAGGTGAGTAGAAATACATGGACAACCCAGTATATGCCAGGAACTAAGAAGATGAGAGAAGATTATGAAGCCGAAGAGTAACACAAAGTGAAGGATCAGAAGTTGTAGCATCAGGAGTGAGATCAGGAGAGAGAAGGAAATGATGGAAACGTATTACTAACAGGAATTGCAGGGTAAGGGATGTAAGTAATATATATAGAATGCGAGAGATATGTAACCAAGAGATAAGAACGTGTGATGATTAAAGGAAAAGAGGGTGTGTGTGTAGATGTAACAGTACCGAGAAGAGAGGACTGGGAGTGGAAGTGACAGAAAGGATGTAGAAACATCAAAATCATGGCAGAAAAAAAAAAAAAAAAACACATACGCCAAGGAAACGATAAATGAGAGACAGCTTGCATAACTGACAACAGCAATATATGAATTATCAGATATACAGCAGCAGCAAAAAATGTTGAAATTGAAAACACGGGAAGTGATAGTAGAGAAGGGAATGATATATGTGTAATACGGATAGAAACTGCACGGTATGAGTGGTAAATGACAGAGAAGAGGAGAAGTACAGCCAATGGATATGAAGGTATTTAAAATTCAGTGTTATGATAAAGATGGGAGGCTGCATGTGTAACAAACAAAAGTGATTATAGTAAAAGCAACAGACAAGACAGCAAGAACGTATTAGAGGACATGTAGAAAAATGAGGTTCAGGATTTCACCCGAGGGCGTAGTTTTTACCAAGGCCAATAAGACTACCAGGTCATGTCATACAAGGGCAAATTTGTGTCCAGCTCGCGCACACCGTCACGGCGTGGACACACCTTAGAAAAGGTTGCCAGACAGTGATAAACATTGATAAATTGTTTCATCTTATATTCTGTGATAGCATTATTGTGAATGGCTGTGCATGTATATAGTTGGTCCTATTGGCCTTGGTTTTTACCTCACTATTGCTGTCCCCAGAGAATTTTACCCAGTTTAGGAGGCTCTTCCACCAGGTGGGATGATGTTCATAAACCCTTTAAATACTAGAATTAAAAATAATAATCTGTATGAGTATTAGTTAGTGAATAAAATTTTTAGATGAATATAATTGTCCTGTGAAAGCAAGAAATATATATTTTTTAAATATGCCATTTGACTGAGGATTAAGAGGGGTAAGAGGAGTACATAGAGACGAGAACAGAAGCTGTAGTAGCAGAGAAGAAATGAGTATGGCACGATAGGAGAGAAATAAGTTATGTGAACCATAAAAATGATAAAGATGTCATCAGCAGAAATAGAAGGACCTATCTATCAGCAGAAATAGGACTTATCTATTTATCTATTGCCAGACGCTTTAATCCCGGAAGAGGTGGCCACAAACAAATGGCCTCCATGTCTCTGTCCCCCGCCATTTCGCTGCTCTCCCCCAGCTCACACACCCCTCTCTCATATACATCTTCACTCCATCCCTCCATCTCATCCTCGGCCTCTCCCTCCCTATCCCTCCCTCCACCTCACTCATACACTCCCCTCGTTAGTCTCTCACTCTCCATCCTCTACACATGGCCAAACCACCTCACTGTATTTTTCTTAATCACATCCACTTCCACACCACAAGCTTTGCTTCTATACGATAGAGTTGGTATCTCAATACTGTCATGCAGCGGCTGTATTACTTCCATGCTCACTCCCTGTTTCTTAACAATGCCTTCAAAGAACCAGCAGCCATTTCTTCGCTGTTGTACCCTTTCAAGTACGTCGTCCTCCAAGCTTCCATCCTTACTCATCACACTACCCAAGTACTTAAACGCACTCACATTTTCCTTTTCCTCATCATCCAACCTCACTGTACATTAAGTGACTTCATTTCTCTCGAAGGCCATAACTTTTCTTTTCCCTACATTCACCTTTAGATTCCGTTTCCTACAGACTCTTCCAAACTCATTCACCAAGCCATGTAGTTCCCTATCGTCTACAGTTAACAGTACAGTATCATCTTCATATAAGAGAACAGGGATTTTCCAAACGCTGCCCTCTCTCATTAGGGCTGTTCCAGCATCCACTGCCCTACCTTGTATATCTTTTATAACCCCATCCATATACAAATAGAACAACCATTGAGACATGATACATCCCTGTTTCAATCCATAATTCAGATAGAAAAATTCACTCAATTCACCATCCACATGCACAGCAGCCTTAGAACCCTCATACATACTGTTGACGGAAATCAACAGCTTCTCATTTACTCCATAATTTCCACATTCCTTGTTTATCCACTCTGTCATATGCTTTCTCCAGGTCCAAGAAAGCTGCATACAACTTCTTTCTCTTCTCCAGAGACTTTTCCACTAAAGACCTATGGATCGATATCTGGTCTACACAACTTCTTCCCTTCCTAAAACGTCCCTCTTCTTCTCCAATTAATTCCTCTATTATTTCCCTGACTTTTTCAGTGAATATCCTGCCATATACTTTTCCTAGTACACTAAGAAGAATAAATGCCCCTATGATTACCACACACTTTTTTCCCCCATTTCCTTTGTAAAGGGGAACAATTATACCTGACCTTCAGTCGTCGGAGACTCTACCTTCCTCCCAGGCCAACCCACACATTTTGTATGTCCATTTTGCTACTATCTCTCCCCCATGCTTCATCATTTCACCACACACTCCAGCAATTCATGGGGCTTTCCCCATTTTGACTTTCTTCATTGCTTCCACTACTTGCATCCTACTGTTCTCTTCCTCCCTTTTCACCTCTCTCCTTCTCCCAGCCATTCTCCAGCCATTTATACTCGCATTACTTAATTCTCTTTGTGTAATAATTCCTTAAAGTGTTCTCTCCATCTACTCACCTTTTCTCGCTTCTCCACTGGCAAGCTACCATTTTTGTCTTTCACTCCCCTACTAACTTCTTTATCACCCTGGCTAAATTTTTTAACCTCCTTTCAGAACATATTCTTACATTCCTTCCACTTTACACTCAAATTTCCTCCAAATTCCTTATCCACTCTCTTCTTACTGTTACTATACCTCATACCAATTAATCTGGCCAGGCATGTATGGCAACACTGTTCCTGCCGAGATTCAGATTGGCTGGAGGTGTTTGTTCGATTTCGTTGTTGCTAAAACTGATACTCTCTTTATAATCAGATGTGACACTGAGTTTGTCGACAATACAATCGTCAAAAGCAATAAGAAATCCGTTATATACTTATCAACAATGAAATTTTCGTAGGAAGATAGAGATATGAGTCAACAAAGTATTATAACAGTCCAAGTCAAGGTCAGCATTCGAACAATTCCTTTAAATCTCTGACACTCCGTAATGTAACAGAAAATTAAGGAAACCTGCTTAATCTATGCTTTGGTATAACACATTTAAATGTTAAGATCATTCCGTACTGTGATAATAGAGGGTATACAATGAAATAATTTTCCTTTAGCCTACTTTGATTTTTCGCGACTTTTTCAAACCTCCCTCCCCGCAGAACTCGTTTTTTCACCATAATTTTTAATTACTCAGAGTTGTGGCACGATTTAAGGGTGCGGACTGATCTTAAAATTTAAATGTGTGTTATACCAACGCATAGATTAAGCAGGTTTCCTTAATTTTCTGTTACATTACGGAGTGACAGAGATTTAAAGGAATTGTTCGAATGCTGACCTTGACTTGGACTGTTATAATACTTTGTTGACTCATATCTCTATCTTCCTACGAAAATTTCATTGTTGATAAGTATATAACGAATTTCTTATTGCTTTTGACGATTGTATTGTCAACAAACTCAGTATCATATCTGATAATAAAGAGAGTATCAGTTTTAGCAACAACGAAATCGAACAAACACCTCCAGCCAATCAGAATCTCGGCAGGAACAGCGTTGCCATACATGCCAGGCCAGATTAATTGGTATGAAGTATAACCTTTTCATTCTCTCTTCCTCCCTACATTTCTCTCTTGTTTCTCAACCTCCTCCATGCCTCTACATCCCATCCACTCGCTATTTGCATTCTTCTTTTGCACCACAGCTTGCCTCGCTTCTTCATTCCATTCCTTGCACCCCCCTTCGTCTTCTCTTCAAATCACTTATCACCTCACATGCTGCACAGATATTTTCTGTGAATGTTTTGCACACACATTCCACCTCCCCCATCTACTCCAAATCATATTTACCCAATCGCTCCTCCACTTCTGTCATATATTCTGCCTTTTTTCCATGCTCTTTCAACCTTTCTACCCTTCTCTTATGGACTACTTCCTCCTGTCTTCTTTCCTTTTATTCATCAATCCCATTTTTACCTTGACTTTCACCACCACCAAGTGGTGGTCAGTAAGTCCACTGCCCAACCTCTGTATGCATCTGCATCCATTACATACTTTCTCATTCTGTCAGCCACACACACATCATCAATCATTGGCTTCCATTCATTCAGTACACCACCCACCCTTCTCATCACTCACCACGTATACCTGTGGATCATTCTGTGCCTACAAAGAGTATTGGCTATCATCAACCCCAACCCCGCATAAATGTCCAGAAGAGCACTGCCATTCTCATTCACTTCTGCAGGCACATCCCTCTCACCAACTGCTTCATCTACCTTCACATTCCCTACTTTTCTATTCATATTTCCGCCCCACACCCCCCCAAAAAAAAAAAAAAAAAACCTCATTCCTCTTCAACTTTTCCATGCATGCTTCCACATTTGCCCAGAACTCTTCTTTCACTCTGCTTGCACGGTCCTCTATTGGTGCATATACCCACAATCGCCCACGTTTGCATTCCTACCTTCAGTCTTACCTACACAATCCTTGAACCAACTGATCCATACTTTCTTATATTCTCCTTCCATCTCTTGCACACAACAATACATACACTCTCTTTTGTCCTCTCATTCTCTCCTACTCTCTCACATATACTCCATCTATATTCCGACTCTCTCACACTCCACCTTATCATTTAGACTCAGTCAATCCACATGTGTCCACTTTTGCACCCTCAGGCACCTGGACAATCTCCATCTCTTTCATCTCATTATTCGCATTCATGTTGCAATCAGTAACAGGTCGCCAACTGTTGATCTGTCCTGATCCGAGGCATCTTGTTTGTATTTTTAGTTAGTTGTTTTCTGGGAAGGGGCACTAACCCATCGCCAACACACTTGTTGACACGTAGGGAACACATGTTGGTTGGTTATGCTATATGGTTACTGACAAGCGTATTAGGTGATTTCCTGGTTTACAGGAGTTTGATATGAACCTGGGGAGGAGAGGCTTGGAACGTAACTAAGACACCTGGGAGGGAAGAGAGGCTGGTGTAGGAGTTGCGAAATTAGAGACTCAGTAGTTGCTGATAAGACGCCGGGAACTTGATAAGGGAAAGGACGAAACTGTAGGGAGTGGGGTAACAGGAAGAGGAGTAGTTTGAAAGCGGCGGAGTTGAGAGTAACACAGAAGGAAATGTCATGAATATAATACAGGCGACCAAATGAGATGTAATGAATCATTGTCAGACTCACTCTCTGTTCACTTCAGGAACATTCGTGGCCTTTCCTTTAGCATTCTCTCTGCTGAACACCAGCTCTCTTTCTCTAGATCTCGTCTTCTCGTCCCTGCTAAGACGCAGCTGTCTGAGGTGACTGAGACCATACCCTTCTCTGTATTATTCTACTTCCTCTATACTCAGTTCAAAGACAAAGGTGGCTGTTGTGTGTACGTACGTAACAACATACAGTATATTGCTTGTGTATTCGTCAACCTGAATCTTCTGAATTCTCTACTCTCTGGCCTCGGCTGTCCTGTCATTCTCTGACTAAATATAGCTGTGTTGTGCACTTATCTCATAATTCTACTTTGAAAAATTCTTTGACTCTTTTTACTTTTACGACTGAACCCATAATCAATTTCTCCTTTCTCTGAAATCTCCGTTCTAGATGACATCAGTGTTCACCACCACCTTCGGGTCTCAGTTCCATTCACTGATTCACCTGGTGAACAAGCCTGCATCTTTTCCTTCCTTAATGATCTAGAACAGCTTGTACAGCACACTACCAGTATCCCTAACAGCCTCGGAGAGAGTTCCAACATTTCTGACCTCTTCCTTACTACTAATCCTCCTGCTTACTCTGTTAATTTTTCCTCTCTCTTGGGCTCCTCCAGTCACAACCTTATCATCTTAACCTGTCTAATCACGTCAGTAAGGTTTGCAGACCCTCCCAACATGTGGTGGCTGTGGCATTTTGGAGCTGTTTATCGGGAGGCCATTAGGCAGTGCTTCTTTATTTTCCCAGGAATGATTATTGCTTCCATGGCCGAGAGCCATCTGACTATGCCTTGCACATTACTGAAGTTATTCTCTCGGTCATGGAAGCATACATTCCACTCTCTTATCCTGTGATCAATGCAAAACACCTTGGTTTAATCACACTTGCTCTAGTGCTGTCCACCACAAGGAGAGAGCCTACAAAAGGTACCAGAGCCAACCTACCCCTGAATCTCATCTCTTTTATGTCTCTGCCGGGAACAATGCTGTTTTTTTTTCTCTCTCTCTCTGCTCTGCCAAGAATAATTTCATTCGTACCAAATGTTGTGAACTCTGTGACTCAGATTGTTCCCTCTCCTTCTGGCACTTTCCCAAAACCTTCTCTAACAACTTTACTTCTTCTCCCTTCCCTCCTATTTTCTGCTCTGATGGCTTTGTAGCTGTTTCTTCTACTGAAAAAGCAGAACTCTTTGCTCAGACTTTCTCCTACAATTCTACCTTAGATGATTCCAGTGCTGTTCCTCCATCACTTTCCTTCTTTGGCTTCCTCATGGCTGACATTAAAATTTCTTCAACTGGTGTACAATACTTTCTGCCGTTACTGGTCTCAGTACTAACACGGTATATATGTCTGATGGTGTCCCTCTTGTAGTCCTCAAGAATTGTGCTTCTGTGCTTACATCCTGTCTAGGGAAACCCTTTCACCTCTGTGTCGATTTGTACCTTTCTTTCTTGTTAGAAGTTTGCTTTCATTCAGCTGTGCCAAAGAAGGGTGGTCATTCCCAGCCGCCTGACTATCGCGCAGTTGTTTTAACATCATATATTTCTAAAGATTTTGAATCTATACTTTAAAAAATTTAAAGCACTTTCCTATCAGAAACTTCTTCCCAATCGTCAGTATGGGTTCCGCCAGGGATGCTCCATTGGCGGTCTTCTAACGTAACTCTCAAACTCCCAGTCATCCTCCTTTCTGGATTTTGGTGAAAGTTTTGCCATTGCACTTGCCATTTTAAAGGCTTTCGATCGAGTCTGGCATAAACTTTTAATTTTCAAACTGCTCTCTTACGGTTCTAACTTTCTGTCTGTGCCTTCATCTCTAGTTTCCTCTCTGGTCGTTCTATAGATTTTGTTGTGGACTCCCACAGATCTTCTCCTAGAGCTATCAGTAGTGGTGTTCCTCAGGGTTCTGTCCTTTAACTATCTTCCTCACATTCATCAGTGACCTTCTATGCTGTAACCCTCGGTCCAGAAACTATCCGACCATAGGCTCTAAAAAATAAACAGCTAATTTGTTGAGCTAGGACACTAATCCCCCCTCAAAGTAGGCCCCTTCTGACTTGACACACGTTGCCTGATGTTCTTTCCAGTGCTTGATTTTTTTTTATTTCTTTACTTTTTAGAGCCAAAGGTCGGATAGTTTGTGGACAACCCTCGTACATATAACCCTATCCACCAGTATGCCGATGACTCCACATTTCACCTTTTCAGTCACTTCTCGTAGCGTCTCATTTCAGCAGTTACTTCAACAAACAAGGCTATGGCACATCTAATGTCTGACTTGGCTCATATCTATGTTTGGGCTATAAGCAATCTTGCTGTTTTTAATATATCAAAAATTCAGTTCCTGCATCTTCCAACCTGTCAGAATCTTCCACAGGAATATATTAATTTTTAAGAACATTCAACTCAGTCCTGTATCCTTTTTGAACATACCTTATGTTTCATTCTCTCAGAATTTTTCTTGGAAAGATCATATTGCCTCTCTTGTAAAATCAGCTTGTAAGAGACTGGGTGTGCTAAGCCTACTCCCTGACTTCTTTACCCCCACACAATTGTTGACTTTATACACGGGTTTTATTCACCCTTGTTTAGAGTACAAGTCTCATGTGTGGTGAGGCTTCCCACAGACAGTTCTTCACAACAAGGTGAAGTCAAAGGCTTTTCGTCTTATTAACTCTGCTCCCCCTACTTGCTCCCTTCAACCTCTGTCTCTTTGCTGCACTGTTGCATCCTTCTCTGCGTTCTCTCTCTACTTCAACGATTATTGCTCCTCTGAACTGTCTGCTTGCATTCCTCCACCACTACAGCGGGCACGTAGCATCCGTCTAGCAGCAAACTCTCATTCCTTTTCTGTCCAATTCCAGTCCTTCATGTATGCAACATTTCAACTCTGGAACTGTCTTCCTCTGCCTGTAGGGTACTGCGTAGTGCCTATGACCTCCAGCCTTTTAAACGCAATGTGTCCAGGCATCTAGAAATGAAAAGATCTTGAATTTGGCTCCCAGTTACTTTGTTTTAATATTTTTCTTAAAGGGGGAACAATCTTGCGGGTATTTGGCCTTTGATTCCTTTTTCTAAAAAAAAAAAAAAAATACTTCTCAGATACGCAGGGACATTGCAGGGAAGATTATCCATGGATATGGGAACACAAATAGGCTCTCGTATTCTACTCTAGCTAACGCCTAACGAGAGTTTGATACCAAACTTAGGCAGAAAGCAGCTTATTTATTGAATTTCCTTCCAACAGACTTCATTAATTATCCAGATACCCATCTACTTGTGATAAATACATTCCTACTAATACCATTACATCAATCCAGAGTAAGGGTGTATCCGGACTGAGATTGGGCAGGCGCGAGTGAGAGTGCATTGAGAAGAAGGTTTTAAATAACAGTACTTATTCCCTGTAGGCGTGGCCGCACTGTCAGTTGTTGTGAGCAGGCACTAGTGCATGCTCGCTTAGGTTCACACGGGAGGAGTAACTTTGACGGGTAACTTTTGTCGCTTGAACCCACGCAGGCAGGGTGGATATAGCAGGTTATTACTGTGGTTTCACTAACACCACCTACTAGGGATGCATCCCCTACGATGTGCAGTGACAGCAATTATTTCACCAGTGGAGAAGGAGTGGAGGAAAAATATTAGGTGTGTCTAACCAGTTTGTTTCGATATACATATACTGTACATACTCATAGGTATATAAACCTAGATGCCACATTGCCTATTCTTCAGTACAATGGCGATGTATCTGTGCAGCCACCATCTTGGAGCGGTCAAGCATGTAATAATGGCGCTTGTTCTAGAGTTAATTCAGAGTATGAAAATGAAAGTAACTTTGCCATTTCTTGTCCGAATTTGTCAAACTTAGGCTCAAAAAAGAGGAATTAAATAAACAAAGATAGTACATAAATGTCTATCTATCTCTCTATCTATTGCCAGACTCCTCAATCCCGTTCGGGGTGGCCACAAACAAATCGCCTCCACGTCGCCCTGTCCCCCGCCATTTCACTGCCCCGCTCCCACCTCACACCCCCCTCTCTCATATACCTCTCCACCCCATCCCTCCATCTCATCTTCGGCCTCCCTCTTCCTCTTCCCCCCTCCACCTCACTCACATACACTCTCTTCGTCAGTCTTTCACCCTCCATCCTCTTCACATGGCCAAACCACCTCAGCGTATTCCTCCTAACGCTTCCTATCACATCCACATCCACACCACAACGCTCCTTTATATCCTCATTTGTCAGCCTGTCTCTCCATGTGACTCCACAGGCTCCTCTTAAATAACTCATTTCCACTGCTCTCACTCTTGACTTCTTTCCTTCCAGCAACGTCCAAGCTTCACTTCCATACGTTAGAGTTGGTATCACAATACTGTCATGTAGTAACTTTTTCATTTCCATGCTCACTTCTGCATCTGACTATGTGCATATTCTGAGTTTTACTAACTTTAAAACTTAAAACCATTAGAACCTAGCTGGCATCTGCCAAAAATTAAATTTTCACACATTCTTTACAGTTTAAATATACTGTATCACTCTCGTCCTCTTGCTGGCTCCCTTCAACCTCTGTCTCTTTGCCGCACTGTCGCTGCTTCAATGGTCACTGCTTCTCTGAACAGTCTGCTTGCATCCCTTCACCTCTACGACGGGCGCTTAGCACCCGTCTAGCAACAAACTCTATCCCTTTTCTGTCTATCTAATGCAAGAGTTAACCGTTACTCCCAGTCCTTCATTTATGCAACAGGTCAACTCTGGAACTGTCTCCCTCTGTATTTCCTACTTCCTATGATCTCCAGTCTTTCAAACGCAGTGTGTCCAGGCATCTTGAAATGAGTGGATCTTGAATTTGGCTCTCTTTTGTATTGTTTTTGTTTTTCTTGTGGAAGGGACGGTTTGCGGGCGCCTGGCCTTTGGATCCTTCTTCCTTACATTAAAAAAAAAAAACTTATTTTAAATCTCACAGGTGGCTCTATTACTTATAAGAAGTTTTTCCGATTGAACATGGGTGACTTGAGCCCATTAACAGTGTCTGAACTTTTATTTTTCTATATTTTCTCGCCGGACACCTGGCTGTGTCATTCAAACCTATAGTCCCTCTGATTACACCGGGAGGGGACTAAAAATACACTACACCAAACCTCCTATGGGCTTGCAAGTCACAGGTTACGAAAGAATATGCATCTTAATTTGTTACATTGTCACAGTGCACATAGCAAAAAAAAAAAAAAGCACATATTACAGATGAATAGAAAATACAATGCATAAGGCAAAAAAAAAAAAATATCCATGAACTGAAAGTCCGTAATGCCAGAGTTATTGTTCAGTTTCTATGTAACAGAATACCTCAGGTTCCGTACTTATTATTTCATTTACTAAATTTACAAACTTTTAATGAATATTTAAATGTTCAAAGTTTACAAATATTTAACTTGCTTTAGTTAATAATGTGTTTCATGGTTCAGTATATTTTGTACAGAAAATAGGATATGTTCATCATTTTCAATGTGGTCCCCCTCACTGACGTTACATAGTCCTTATTGCAGATGTTATGATATCCCCCAGCTTCAATACTGAGTGGAAGTATTCCACATCTGAATTGTGCTACGAGGGATCTTTGGCTTCTGTGTAGGATTTTCTTTACATATGGTTCGGTACGAAAGTCAGTTTCATATATAACAATATATTCTTCCTTTAGGCACACCAGTTTTTTTTTTTTTTTTTCCAGCTCTCAGCATATTGAATTATTAGGCAATGTGTAGCAAATAATGGCTCTACTTGGTTAAGCAGATGATAGGACTCCTCGTTTTCCATATCTGTTAATATATATCTATACCTATTGGTACCACCTCTGCCCTCTCTATCCCATAGAAATACATGTTTTGTTATCCTGTTATGTGATGACACATGTGTTAATCTGTGAGGATGGATCACTTGGGCTGTATCATGAAACAGTCTGTTGGAATCTAATTCGTGGGGATAAATGAAATAGAATAATTGTGCTTGGCCCTGAATATATATTGTATTATTAACACGGACAATGTGACCACTGCACAACAATACATTTTGACAACATACACGGTCATATCTTGGAATGGAAAGCCTTCAAACTCTTGACTCTCAATTGTTGATGCTTTTTTTTTTTTTTTTTCTTAATTCTCCATGATACTTTTTATATACGTACATCAAGAAAACAAATCATTTTGTATCAACTGCCTGTAAAGTAATAATTTCACATGCCACTGGCACTGGTACAGCAGGCCCCATGGACTTTACTGACATTGTCTTTAATGATGCATTGTCAAGCAGACATTGTCAAATTACCACAAAAAAATAGTAATTATAATGTAGTCCTGACATTTCCATCAACTTGCCTGTGGAAAGTTATTCCCCGTTGTCTTGTTTCTATATTTCGACGATTTTTACACCCCAAAGGAGCACAGCACTGCGGCGTTTCCAGTTAAATTGTGGTTAACTTTGCTCAATGACTGGAACACAAAATCGTCTGCCTTGACCGCTCAAAGATGGCGGCCGCGCAGACGCATCTAAAGTAGGTCATGTGGCATCTGGGTTTATATATCAATGCACATACTCATCTGGTGCTAGTCTTTTTTATGGATGAATTTGTATTACAGTGCTAACCAAAATTTATAGTATAGTTACCGTGTTGTAAAAGAAGTAACTAAAGATATATTGATGAAAATTGCACCAGTGTAATACTAGGACTACTGCACCGAAATTGCTATGTCTAATTAAGCAAAGGTTGTGTGACTTTGTCAGGGCACTGAGCCGTCATCTGAAATGGAAATACTCTGAAAATATCTCCAACAATTACTTTTCCATTCTTGTGTAACTTTTCCTGTTGAGTTGTAAAACTTCACATTTCATATCACCAACAGGATTTGCTGTTGCATCTACCGCTCTTCAATAATCACATTCTGTGGGCTGCACACAGCTTTACTGATCTGTACTGCTTCATCAACAAATGCTTCGTTGGTTTTATTTACTATTCTGATTTTTTTCTCACAATTCAAAAGGCACACTCAGTGCTTCTGGCTCTCGACAGGTGATAATTAAACACTTTTTTGGTGGTTTAAAATTCTGAATTTTTTCGTAACTCCAAAGACACGCCAACGCATCTGGCTCTCGGCAGGTGGTAATTAAACACTTTTTTGGTGGTTTAAACCCTGTCTAGGGTAAGATGTGTCTGTTTTATGAAGTAGTTTGTTCTTCAGCATACTGTCTTCCAGCAGCTGTGACGTTTATAGGAATACCATCTCTAATTTTATTTTTCTTTAGCGCCAGGGATCGTACCGCCTGCAGTTGTCGAGGGTGACGCGTTGACGTTGCCATGGCAACACCCGCCTTCTCGCCCTTAGTGTCCGTCCCCGCTCTCGCTCGCCCCCACCTGCCCGCCCTCATCTCGGACGCGGTGAGTAGTAGCGCCGAAATACTGAGAAGTGAAAGAACACTATTGTCCTTGAGGAACGAACTATAAAGTCTAACCCTAGAGCCAGAAACAGTATGTATATATTATATCCCATTAGATCCCCGAGCTGCTGGGCGAGGCATTGCACTGGGAGGGTACTAAGCGTACCGCCCTCCGCCTATCTGCTCATAGTCGCGAAGCTCCTAGGTCCCTACCCTGGGGTTCCCTACTTTATCAAGTTTTGAATTTTCCCAGTTCTGTCCAACACTCTGGACGCTGGGCTCCAATGGGATATATATATATATATATATATATATATATATATATATATATATATAGATATAAATATATAGATATATATATATATATATATATATATATATATATATATATATATATATAGATAGATAGATAGATAGATAGATAGATATAGATATAGATAGATAGATAGACAGATAGATGTTTTTATCTGTGTAATAATGCAGATGAAGCAACTCTATACCAATGTTCCCGTAGATATACTGAAATACAGAAGGATAATTCATATGGAAGTAAAAATAAGAATTATGTGCATAGTTTCATTAGCCAGATACACAAATGTTTTCACACACACACACACACACACACACACACACACACACACACACACACACACACACACACACACACAAATAGGTCGCTACCAGCAGCATCAACATGGTAACATTGCCTTTAATACAGCGTCAAAGTTGTGTATTACGTCACTTAGGTAGGCCGGGCAGGGAGCTCAATATCCGGTGACTTGAGAGAGAGAGAGAGAGAGAGAGAGAGAGAGAGAGAGAGAGAGAGAGAGAGAGAGAGAGAGAGAGAGAGAGTATACGAGCACGAGAATCATTAATATATCAGTGACGTTAGGCCGATTTTTTTTACGTCCCTCTACATTTGGCCTTAGGAGGCTCCCAAGAATGTCTTCCATAGCACTTTACGCATTATTTATCAATATTTTCTTCTGTGTTACAAATATCTTCAATATCAACATTGTTTGTAAAAATAACACACGTGAAAATATTACAGCGAGAGAGTATCTTATAGGTATGTGAAGCGTGAGTAGCATGTGGCAACATATGCTGTGGCAGTGTGAAGTGTGATGGTGTGAAATGTGGCAGTGTGAGATGTGCAGATTATGTAGTGTGGGAGTGTGAGATCTGTTATGTGAAGTACGGCAGTATGTGACGTGGTGTGAAGTGTAGCAGTGTGAGATGTGGAGGTATGGGATACACCAGTATGAGATGTAGTAGTATGAGATGTAGTATGAGAGTTGGTAGAGTAAGGCTGTGTGGCAGTGTGAGGTGTGGGAGTGTGGCAGTCTGAGATCCAGCAGTATAAGTTGTAGTAGCGTAACGAGTAGTTGTATAGTAGTATAAGGTTTACCGGTATGAAGTGTAGCAATGTAAGGTGTGGCAGTGTAAGATGTGATGTGCAATATCTTCTACAGCACGGCAACTTCTCTCTTTTCCAACACCTCCTTGTACTGCGATGACATAAAATACCACTCAGACTCGATGACATACACTCATTTTATTCACGCTTTCCACACAGATTAGTTGAGTGCGGGAAAGACTTGCTGAACTGTATGGGTTACAAACAGCAGTCCTTAACCCTTTACTACTGTGTGGTCTCTCCTTATCTGAGTAAAATCGTCTGGTAAACACAAGAACAGAGTAAAAAAATAAATAAAAAAAGTCATCGGTGTACATGGGTCAAGATCGGCTAGTGTTGGTGGATTTGTATCGGTATCACCTTGTTCAATTATTTTTCATATGACCCACCAACATGTCGTGGAGCCATATGAATTACATTCTCTGGTGCGTTATTTAGGTTATATCGTTTTAATATTCGACACATTTTGCTTCCCCATAATATAAGTGGATGCTGACATGTAATGTGCAAAAATAAATCGCTAAGGAAGAACAGTTACGGAATCTCCATTGTCACATAGAAATAGATACATAGACACACAAACAATAATGAATGACACAAGATGTGATACCACAGGGTATCACGCAAGACATAATGGGTAAAAATGCCCAAGTGACAACATGAAATGTGAGAGGTGAAGGGGACCAGTTATCTGAGACGGTTTTAAACCCTGAAACCACGACAGCTCACTACTAAACTGAATAAGATTGTCTGGCGGTAGCATGAGTAAAATAGTTCATATGTCTGCCGTCGTTTGAGGGTCAGTGCGCCTCTCCTCAGTTCGTTCCACTTGCTCTCGTCTCATCGCGGCCACCATCTCACCCCCTGACTCCAGCCACCTCACCAAAACAACCTACTTTGGACTTACACCAACTCATTCTCCATCCCCTTCACCTCTTACATTTCTACCTTTACCTCCAACCCTTCACTTCACGCCCATCCTGACTCCCTTTCTCCAGCGCAATCCCTCCCTTCATTCCCTACCCATTACCCCTTCCTTTATTCTCCTACCCATTACCCCTCCCTTCATTCCTTACCCATTACCCCTCCCTTCATTCCCTACTTGTTACCCTTCCCTTCATTCCCCTACCCGTTACCCTTGCCTTCATTCCTTTACCCATTACCAACCTTCACTACCCTATCCATTACCCCTCCCTTCATTCCTTACCCATTACCCTTCATTCCTCTACCCATTACCCATCCTTTCATTCCCTACCCATTACTCCTTCCTTCATTCCCCTACCCATTAACCCACCCTTCATTCCCCTACCCATTACCAACCTTCACTCCCTAATGCATTACCCCCTCCCTTAATTCCCCTACTCATTATCCTTCCCTTCATTCCTCTACCCATTGCCCCACCTCTCGTTCCTTACCCATTACCCCTTCCATCATTCCATACCCATTACCCTTCATTCCCCACCCCATCACCCCTCTTTTCATTTCCCTACCCATTATATCTCAATTCGTTCTCCCAGCCATTACCCCTTCCTTCATTCCCTTACCCATTACCCTTCAATTCATTCCCCTACTCATTACCCATCCCTTCATTCCCTCATCCATTACCTCTCTATTTTTCTTTCACACGCCACGTCAATATTGTCTCACTTCTCACCTCTCCTACATCCACATCATTTAATCCCTACCCACATTCTCTGATCTACTGCTTCCCTCTGCCTATAGCCCCCATCTTCACCCCGCAAATCTCCCTCATCCTACACCCTTATTTCACCCTTACCTCCCCATCCCTCTTCTACCCACATCTCTCATCTTCTCTTCTCTCCTCATTTCACCGCTAGCTATCTCCCCTCCCCTCCTCTCCCCATCTCTCTTATCATGTTAATCGACCACCAGCCAGTCTTCTTCCCTTGACCCCAGGGCTCTTCACCTCAGCAAACTTTTCCACCTCAACATAGCTTCCATCCCTCCAACACAGCACTCCTCACCTCAACGTATCTTCCTTCAACCCAATACACTACTCCTTACCCCACTGCACATCCTCTCACCACAAAACACTTTCTCTCGCCCGCCCACACCACATCTCACCCCAACACCCCACCTCCTATATCCCTCACTCTACATCCCTAATCCTTCACCCACTCATACCCATACGATAACACACCACCTCTCACCCCAACACACCTTCCCTCATTCCAAGACAATGTTCCCGATTCCATCACACCAGCCCTCACCTCCACACCACATCTTCTCCTTCACCCCAAAACGCCAGTCCTCACTCCCTCACACTCCCCTCGCTCCAACACAATTTTACTTACTCTAATCCACCTCCCTCCTTACTCTCACCCACTTCACGCCGAATCACTCAATATATATATACATATATCACTCCTCACTCATAATGGTCTCCCCTCTCCTCATCCCAGCCCGTCTCCTTCGTCACCCTAGATTCATTCCCGTCACTGGACACAATCCTTCAAATAGCCAATATCATCGTTGCAACCACTGGGGTTTTATTCTTGTTACCCCAGCAGTTTTCATAATACTTCTTCGTTGTTATATTTTGCCCATTACGCCTCATTATTTTCTTATTTGCTACTATTGTACAATATTCTCTCTCTCTCTCTCTCTCTCTCTCTCTCTCATCATACTCATAATCCTATTAACTCCTCTACTTTGACATGCTCCCATCCGCACCTCATCAACTTGGTCTTAATATTCGCCAGAGGAGGCAGAGGGAACAAGTAACTGGTCTCATCATGATGATGAAATATCCAGGGTGAGAGGGAAGGGTGGATGTGTGAAAGGAGAAAGAGAGAGAGAGAGAGAGTCGCTTATACTACACACACACACACACACACACACACACACACACACACACACACACACACACACACACACACACACACACACACACACACACGAGCGCGCGCGCGCGCGCTCCCCCAAAAATGCAGAAAATAGTGGAAAATGGAAGATTTTTAACATAGACAATTATTTAGCTGAACCAACTCTTTTTGCAGACGATCCATCTGTTTACACTGGGTCTGCTGGACAAGGTGAATTTGTTTCATCTTTTGTTCTGGGGCTGATTATAGCTTTTAGTAACTGTCTCTGGTGTTGGGACGTCTCTTCATTTTACTGTTGTTACGGACGGACAAATAACGTTCTCTTTCACACTGGATCTGCTGGACAAGGTGTTGTGTTTTATTTTTCGTTCAGAGACTTTAGTTGCCTTACCATGGTATTGTATTTTCTATCATTATATTCCACACAACGCCACACACTTATGCTCAACTGATAGTAGGTCATAGGAATCTGAATGTGTTATTAATGACACCATTAATACTTTGATGATCGGGTCTGCTTTACTCGCCTGATCTCTCCCAGTTAAGGATTTTATTCAACTGAGTCAGTGTAGTAGCTGTAGAGTACTGATGCTTTCACCAGTTACCCTCACTTAGTTTAAACTGTTCCATCATTCCCCAATAAGTGAGTCATTGGAGTCTCAGAGAGTTAATCACTTCTCATTACTGGAACTTTTATGTACTGATACAGGTGTTAATAACAAAATTTATTAAAAATATTCTTGCTACCCTCCCGTAGTATTACAATGAGAGGGACCGCTGTTCATGAACCAATAATAACAATGTCCATTAAACCGTGGACAATTTATGTTCATGCTGTAAAAAATGTTTCTGCACATTTGCTAATCTATGAATGTGTAATTATGAATGATTATGTATATGTAACCGACATAAGTATGCATAGAACATCGTAAGGACAACGAACCCCACTCAGATTAAAGTAATGGATAAAAATCCCTGACCATGACGCAATGATTCGTTAGCAACAACCCCAATCCCACTGTCTTTCTATGTAATCTGTAGTACTGTATATGATATCATGGCGTAGCTTGGATGATGATTGAATATTAGGGTGAATATACGCTCTCTCCCTCTCTCTCTCTCTAAGCTTGGTGTTTAAGATTCGTTTTTCACCGTCGCTTACATACGTGCATATGTGATGTGTTGTGTACTTGCGAGTCTTTATTCAGTAATAAATAAGGATTCAGACCTCTGAATTATCTGTACCCTTGCATCATTCCTTATTATTATTCAGCTGTTACCGAGGCTTAAAATTTTGCGCACTTAACTGTTTCCTATCCTTCCAGTCTCTTGCTACCTCAAATATCCAGTCTTATTCAGTATCACTACTGGTTACAAAGCTTCCCGTCGTTGCTCGTACTGTATATCCTTTTCTTTCGTGCCTCCTATCTTGAAATATACAGTACATTTGGTAATGATATGGGAGCAGGTTATAAACAGCTCTTATTGCATGTTGATAGGCGTTCGTTATCAAGGAGAAAAGTCCTATTAAGGGTATTTTGAGTTGCGAAACGAGCTTGCCGAGTTTCTTCAGAACAGGGAAGCAGACTGGTCACAATAGTTCCGAGATGTGCACTGCACTGCCAGGCTAGTTTATCTGGCTGATATCTTTGCCATCTTTACTGATCTCAGCATCTCTGTGCAGGGAAGGATGGCTTCATGTTTTTCGATGACAAACAAGACTGACCGACTGCAACGAAAGCTGGAAGTATGAATGAGTCAAATGTCAGGAGACTGGTAGGACATGTTTCACCAATCAGCAACAGTTATCACCAACGTAAACGACGAGTTTAATATTACATCTCTAAGAAATGTGTCAAGTGGGGTTGGTGGAGGATTAGTGTCCCTCCCTGTAAAACAATTAACTCTAAGCCATTGGCCACCCCGTCTGGGATACATGGCGTCTGGCAATGAATGAAAAAAAGAAATGTTGTCAGGGAAAACTTGACGAATCTGATGCAACGTTTTCAATTTTACTTTCCAACAAAAGATCCACGAAAAGGAAATGGATGGATCCGAACTCCGTTTTTTTTTCTTTGAAAGATGACTTGCTTGTCACAATGGAGGATAAATTGTTGGACTTGGCTGAGAATGAAGGATTAAAGATGAATTTCGGAACTGCATCATCACTTGCTTTCTTCTGGATAAAAGTGAGAGCAGAATACCCTGAACTTAACGAAATTGCT
Source organism: Coenobita brevimanus (assembly GCF_032717465.1). NCBI lineage: Eukaryota > Metazoa > Arthropoda > Malacostraca > Decapoda > Coenobitidae > Coenobita > Coenobita brevimanus. Next base: position 28,199,729 of record NC_137056.1, on the reverse strand, counting down.
ATGAAAACTCTTCGGCCATTTCCTTCAACATACCTATGCGGACGTGGCTTCCCAGCGAAGAGTGTCAAGATGACAAAGTACAGGAGTAGTATGGGTATTCATTCACCAAAACATGTGTCATTGTCCACAACCGAACCACGACGGGACAACCTAACAAAAAAAACAAAACAAAAAAAAAAAAAGGCTCACCCTTTACATTAGTAAAGGTGTTAACCTGTACTATGGTAGTAAAATAAATCTTTAGTTTCTTGGTACTACAACAAGTTTTCACAATCATTGTTTGCAGTCGAATGTCACCTGTTCCTTTCAGCTTTTTAATCTTATTTTCTTAAAATAATGCCTTCACTGCCAAGGGTTTAATATGCCTGAAGTATGTTTTTTTTATTTTTTATGCGAGGAAGAAGGAACCAAAGGCCATGAGCCCGCAGTAACAGTTCCCTTCAAGAGAAAAACAAAATACAATAGAGAGCCAAATTCAAGATCCGATCATTTTGAGATGCCTGGACACACTGCGTTTGAAAGACTGGAGATCATAGGCAGCAGGATATACAGACAGAGGGAGACAGTTCCAGAGTTGACCTGTTGCATAAATGAAAGACTGGGAGTAACGGTTAACTCTTGCATTAGAGAGTTGGACAGAAAAGAGATGAGAGTTTGCTGCCAGACGGGTGCTACGCGCCCTTCGTAGAGGTGGAGGAATGCAAGCAGACAGTTCAGAGGAGCAGTGACCATTAAAGTAGCGATAGAAAAGAGATAAAGATGCAACAGTGCGGCGAAGAGACAGAGGTTGAAGGGAGTCAGTAAGAGGAGGAGAGTTAATGAGACGAAAAGCCTTTGGCTCCACAGTATTGAGAAGAGCTGTATGTGGGGAGCCTTCCCACACATGAGAGTTGTACTCCACACAGGGGCGGATAAAACCCCTGTATAGAGTCAACAATTGTGCAGGGGTAAAGAAAGAACAGAGTCGACTTAGCACACCCAATCTCTTGGAAGCAGATTTTACAAGAGATGTAATATGATCTTTCCAAGATAAGTCCCGAGTAAATGAAACCCCAAGCATGTTCAAGGATGATGCAGGATTAAGCTGAATATTATTAAACATTAGTGGGTATACCTGTGGAAGATTTTGTCAGGTTGATAGGTGTAAGAACTGAGTCTTAGATGCATTAAAAACAAACATATTATTTTTACCCCAGTCAGAGATACGAGCCAAGTCAGACTTTAGGTGTGCCATAGCCTCATCCCTTGTTTGTTGAAGTATCTGTTGAGATGGGCGTTGCGGGAACCGAATGGAAAGGTGAAGGGTGGAGTCATCAGCGTATGAGTGGATAGGGTTAGATGTACAGATTAGAAGATCATTGATGAATAAAAGGAAGAGAGTTGGTGATAGGACAGAGCCCTGAGGAACACCACTGTTGACAGATCTAGGAGAAGAACGATGGCCGTCTACAACAGAGGCTATAGAACGACCAGAAAGGAAGCTAGCGATGAAGGCACAGATAGAAGGATAGAAACCGTAGGAGGGCAGTTTGGAAATTAAAGATTTATGCCAGACTCGATCGAAAGCCTTTGAGATGTCAAGTGCAATGGCAAAGCTTTCGCCAAAGTCCCGAAAGGAGGATGACCAGGAGTCTGAAAGGTAGGTGAGAAGATCGCCAGTGGAGCGTCCCTGACGGAAGCAGTACTGACGATCGGAAAGAAGGTTGTGATAGGAAAGATGCCTTAAAATGTTTCTATTGAGAATTGACTCGAAAACTTTTGAAATACAGGACGTTAAAGCAATTGGACGATAATTGGAGGGTTGGGAATGGTCACCCTTCTTTGGGACTGGCTGAATGAGAGCAAACTTCCAGCAAGAAAGAAAGGTTCAAGTTGACAGACAAAGGCGAAAGAGTTTGCCTAGGCAGGGTGTAAGCACAGAAGCACAGTTCTTGAGAACAACAGGAGGGACCCCATCAGGCCCATATGCCTTGTTAGTAGTGAGGCCAGTGATGGCAGAAAATACATCAGCTGAAGAAATTTTAATGTCAGCCATGAGGAAGTCAGAGGGAGGAAGTGATGGAGGAACAGCACCAGAATCGTCTAAGGTAGAATTGGAGGAGAAAGTCTGTGCGAAGAGATCTGCTTTATCAGTAGACATATTTAACCCTTCTTTTTAATTTTATTGTTTTAATCAATGATATTTTAAAAACACTTCTGTGAGGAGAAAGTTGACTCGATCTGATTTTCTATTTTATTTTATTGTAACATTATTTTTTGTGTGTACCCTTTAAACAAAAACCGTGTAAATTTTTCTGTTATAATCGTTACATTACAGTATTTCGAACATACAGTAATAATGCTAAGTATAATATGGCAGGAACATGGTACCGGTCACTGACACAATGAAATAAGAAAGAAAAAGAAAAACTACCGGTCCGCCATATTAGATAATTTGAGTAGCACTGCTCTAAATGATTTGGGTATTATCTCACAGATGTAGATGCAGCCTGAACTGAACTCTTTCACAGTGAAAGATATCCCCAAAGATAAACAAAGGAGCAAAATGGTAGAAAAAATAAAACAAGATGTAACACACGACTTTTTAATGATAGGGTATAAGATGACAGCATTATGCATTCAACCAATAGCCAATAACAAGCAAAGCAAAACTATGCAGCTCCACTAACACGGCAGAAGAGCCCCATGGGCGGCTGCCTGGTTCTGGGTTGCTCTAAGGGGTCCCATCTTGCCTAAAACCAGTTTGGGTGGAGGTATACGACTGTCTAAAATTTAGTGTTCCCAGGTAAAGAGTAAACAATGGCCGTGCACACTGGTATTGTCCGGGACCTCTTGGAGCCGCCTTCCCCAGTGAGGGGTAGTCTTTAGGGGCCTTGGTTGTCTAAAGCATGACCTGGTGGGTACTCGTGTTTTCAAAAATCTAAAGTTCTCCCTAGAGTCAGACCTTCGTGCTGGGGGCGAGGGAGTTCCACCCTGCCTAATCCTGCCCTGGATGGAAGTCTATTACCTTGCCATTTTTTTTTTCCCAGGCGATCTGTGACCCTCCCGGTTGCTAGAATACGCGATTTCTTGGAACGACTTCGTCCTCCTCCTCTTCCACCACTTCTTCTTCTTCCTCTTCCTTTTCCTCCTCCTCCTCATCATCATCCATCCTGGAGAAATACCGTGCCCCGTGTATTGTAAGGATTGAGAAATGTAAAGGAAATACCAGCTAAGCCGAATGTGAGTGCTTTGTAGTCTTTAGCTAATTCAGTCATTCAGGTAAAGATTTTTTTGTTTATTATTCTTGCCATACCAGATGATATCACTTACAGGTAGCTTAGGATAGCGATTTAGAAGTGAAGGGGATAACGAAGGTTGTATCTGTCCCTGTCAGTTCAACATGTCTCTCCGAATCTGACTAAAGTCGTCTTGACATTGCATGAATATACTAAAAAAATACGTCATCGGACTGAAGGGGAAAAATTGAACCTGCTTCTTCAGATTTGGTGACGGTTTTTACAGATTTATTCTTACCATTTTCAGCCAATTATATTCAGCTCCTGGGAGGCCTCTTTTACTGAACAGGTAAGGACGTCCATATTTAATTTGTCCACTTCGAAAAACCTGACTTGAGCGTCATGATATTTCTGGATATTGCAAAGATAAATACAAATTACGTTCTTGGAGTAAAGGGGTTAAAAACAAAATAATTTCTTACCTAATCCAAAAGTAAGAGTTACGTAGGTCCTATCTTGCCAAATATGCCTCTTCTGGGACTGTATTGGTGAAACATGTCGGCCCATTTCTACAATAAATTAATTCACTATGAAGTGAATTATCGCCGAAAGTCATTTGGCTTTGTCGCACTTCAAACTTTAACATTGTCTCCAGTTTGAAGGATTATCGTAGCTGTATGAACGAGTATACGTGGAATCTTATGCACAGCTTTCAGTCAAGGTAGTTGATGAATACAGCCTCGGATGCCTTAGGGAGTGAGTGAGGTGGCGAAGTGCTGGTGGAGATTGGAAAGAGGGCAGGGGAGTGACTCAATGATGGAATGTAAACACACACACACACACACACACACACACACACACACATACCTTATGGAAGCAGACTCACGTTGAGTAATGAGAGGACTCGTGTATTTACCTAATTGTATTAGATAGGATTTGAGCTAAGTTCGTGTTGTCCCTTTTCATTTCTACAAATGTGTGTGTGTGTGTGTGTGTGTGTGTGTGTGTGTGTGTGTGTGTGTGTGTGTGTGGGACACGTATGTCCACATATCGTGCGTTCCGGCAAGTGGTTTTAAATTTCTTTCTGACATGCATATACACTCATGGTAGTTTATATTTGTAAAAGTTTTTGCAAAGTTTACTCCACCATTGATAGAGTGTTGATAGTAATATTGACCCTCATTTCAGTTGAAGAATTTTGAAATTTAAGCATATTATTCTGAAAGTTAGTTGGGCTCCTAAAATTACAAAAATTAATGTTGAAGATCATTGCTCGCAGTCTCGTTATTTATCATAAGAGAGTGAATCGTTATGTCAACAATAAAGAAGTGATCTTGCCTTATTTCCTGTAAAAACACAGGCATCTTGATTTTTTTCTTTTTACCACTCATCCGGGCATGAGCATGTATGCAGCTTTCATATTAAGAATTCTGATAGTCAAGTTTGTTAGGCACAGGGTATAGGATTTTTTTTTCTTCTTCATTAGGTGATGCATTATCCTCACGACACGATCGTATTATATGTTAGGGTATTTACAAAAATTTGGTATCGTTAGTCTCTGAGGGAAAGACGCTGCGAAGTCTCTTATGCCACCTGTGAATGGCCCATCTGCCTAGTGCGCCAGAAAAAAAAAAAAAAAAAACACCATTTCATGTCAGTGAAAATAATCTCCCTTATGTACAGCCGACAGCAGAAGTTCGTCGCTCTTAGCGTGCGTGATACGAGCCTGTTGATCTGGTAACACTGTATGAGATAGAGTTGACAGGTACGCTTTAAATGGCTAATATTAAAGAAATGTGTTCGGAGATAAGAACACATTCCCTAATGATAATATTAATTTGTAGAAGGGGGGATAATGTTATTGTGAAATGTTTGACACTGGTGTATGAAGATTCTTCGTTACGGACACAGACGCATAGGATTATTTGGACTGGACTGATGTTGCCAGCAAGTATTATATGAAATATTATAGAACGATTGCAGTCCTAAAGGTGAGGTTGCAAGAAAACACTAATTACGATGTCAGTTACACACTAAACAAACACAGAAACTGACAGTTCGTGTTTCGCCAGTATGCGGTTTAGTTTTACAAGTTAAATCACTTCCTTTTCCGACCTCTCTCCCCACCCGTCTCTTCTCTTCCTAGTCATGCTCTGCCATCATCCACGTTTTATCGTTAATGCTGAATACCGTATGTCTGTAGATAAACTGTGGGAAACAATATAAAAGTGTCAAATGAGCTTCATTTCCTCCTCCATCGCTTGAAATGTTATCCATGACTTGAATATAAATGTTAGTAACATGAATAAATCGTCACTGTGGTGGTTAGGAGACATTACTCGTCACATTATATAACATTTATATAACCATCGTTAATACAGTGCTCCAAATACACTCCCTCTCCACCCCCTCGCCGTATCCTCCCCTCCCCCTTTGAAATGACAAGGGAGAGAAGTTGGGCAGGGTCAATACAATAACACGGTGGGGAGGGATTCGGAGTGTTGCAGGCTAGAAACAAAGGTTACTGGAAATGGGGGCGGAGGGAGGGGGGAGAAGTGATGGAAACAGTGGAAGGGGGAGGGGAGGAGACGGCGAGGGGGTGGAGAGGGAGTGTATTTTGGGCACTGTAAGAACGATAGTTAGGTAAGTGTTACATAAATGATGACGAGAAATGTCTCCTAACCACCACAGTGACTATTTATTCATGTTACTAACATTTATATTCAAGTCATTGATAACACTTCAAGCGATGGAGGAAAAGAAGCTCATTGACACTTTTATATTATTTCCCACAGTTTACCTACAGACATACGATTTTCAACATTGACGATAAAACGTGGATGATGGCAGAGCATGACTAGGAAGAGAAGAGACGGGTGGGGAGAAAGCATTCTTGGTGATAATTTGTAGATCTTCAGTTACTATTAAATATAGCAAAATAGATGATAGTCACAAAAGCTGTATCCTCATACATTTGGCTACCATAATCATCGTAATATACGATGAAGGGGGATTATACCCCTCTGGATGAGTAGATTAAGCCCTTATCGGAATATGCTTGTCATGAGCCCGGACAGCAGGCAGATGTAAGTGGAAGTATGAGATTGTCGCGGTGTAAGGGTTAATTATGGTAAAGGTTCGCTTCCTATCCATCCGAGTCCTTGTCACTCCTGTATCGATAATATCGGCAGTTGCAGAACAGATGTTCAGGGCGCTGACGGACAGCCATGCCGTTATCTTTTGTTCTAACCATGCAATGCAGCTATGGGAATGGAATGATAGGGATAATCTTGCTGACTGCATTCTCTGACCTTGTAAGATCATGCGTTGAGGGAGTTCAGATCAAAGTATGTCGATGGCATATTGTTTTAAATTATATATAAGTAGACGTATCTCATAGGTCTCACTTTAGTGCGGAACACAATGTGTGGGGGGGGGAGGGGATTATGGAAGCAGGAATACTTTGGGTGAGGGAAGGGATTACATATATTACAAGCTGGGACACAGATAAATATGTTATAACGTGAAGGGAGGAGTGAGGGATACAGAAAGTGGGAAGGAGGCGAGGAGGGAAGGAATCCACAAGAGGGGGATGGTATTGAACACTGATAGTTACGATGGACATATTGTTATGTAGTAATTTGGTTACTTGTGTGTAATACAGTTGGCAATATAACATGCACAAGTATTGTGTTTATAATGTCATTACAATTAAGACTCAAAGTCCTGTAAATGGTAGTAACTGTATTCAAATTATGAAGAACCGATCTAGTTAGGGAGGTAAACAGAAGCAGAGTCAGTTAAATGAAATCGTTGGGAAGGGTTGGGGGTGTTGAGGGAGAGAAACAAGGGGTACTGGTAGAGGGGGGAAGGGAGGGGGTGAAGTGATGGAGACAGTGGAAGGGGAGGGGAGGATACGGCGAGGGGATGGAGAGGGAGTGTATTTGGAGCACTGTATTAACGATGGTTATATAAATGTTATATAATGTGACGAGTAATGTCTCCTAACCACCACAGTGACGATTTATTCATGTTACTAACATTTATATTCAAGTCATGGATAACATTTCAAGCGATGGAGGAGGAAATGAAGCTCATTTGACACTTTTATATTGTTTCCCACAGTTTATCTACAGACATACGGTATTCAGCATTAACGATAAAACGTGGATGATGGCAGAGCATGACTAGGAAGAGAAGAGACGGGTGGGGAGAGAGGTCGGAAAAGGAAGTGATTTAACTTGTAAAACTAAACCGCATACTGGCGAAACACGAACTGTCAGTTTCTGTGTTTGTTTAGTGTGTAACTGACATCGTAATTAGTGTTTTCTTGCAACCTCACCTTTAGGACTGCAATCGTTCTATAATATTTCATATAATACTTGCTGGCAACATCAGTCCAGTCCAAATAATCCTATGCGTCTGTGTCCGTAACGAAGAATCTTCATACACCAGTGTCAAACATTTCACAATAACATTATCCCCCCTGCTACAAATTAATATTATCATTAGGGAATGTGTTCTTATCTCCGAACACATTTCTTTAATATTAGCCATTTAAAGCGTACCTGTCAACTCTATCTCATACAGTGTTACCAGATCAACAGGCTCGTATCACGCACGCTAAGAGGGACGAACTTCTGCTGTCGGCTGTACACCCGCGAACCAAAGTTGCGGTACCCCCCTCGATGGAAGGAAGTGGAAGTCAGGGTTAGAGAGAGGGCAGGTGAACGGACAACCGTGATTGGTACTTTGGAACTGAGCTACGAGGCGAATAGTGAGAAACCTAATGACACTGGATTCGAAACATTTCCATGCAATTCACCTGCAAAACATTATGCGTTCGTAACATACATACTGTAACATATAACATAGACTACTGTGTTATCATGGTGTCCTGTGATACTGACCCATCTGTTTCGGATCCTCATCACACAAATAAAGCACCGAGCCAGTTGTACATAAGTTGCAACTTGTCATTATAACTGCAGTCATAATTTTTGTGAATGTTATCCCTGGATTGTCTATAGCTATAATAAAGAATGATTGTGAATTTAATGTTGATTTTCACAGTAGTTGTGCGGATGGTTATAAATGTGGCAATTATTTTATGTGGACGACTAAACCACATTGTGATGGACAGCGGAGAGCATTCGCCAATAATTTACTATAACCAGATGAAATTAGATGTAAACAACACAAAATATTATGAGACAACGAAGACACAGCTGTGGTATCCTGCTCCGCCTTGTTATCAAGGCCTTAACTGTGGCTTCACCTCATAAGTGCATTATTTTCCTTCAGTCTCTGCCTCTTTTATTACTCTTACTTCCCGGTATCCTCTTACTGCGAGTCGTCATATTCCTTGGAGGGTTTCTTGTCGTCCGGTCCTATAACCCCTACTCTATTACATTATTCCTCGCATCATCACTCCCAGACAAACAACGTTAGCACAAGATGGCTGAATCTGTTAATACCATTATTGCCACTGCCACTACTATTCCCCCTTTCCCCATTGTGTCTACTGCAATTCCCCTCACAGTACTACTACTGCTGCTCCTATTACTACTCCACTATACACAGACATAAGGACAATCATATTTATCATTATACAGATTTATAGTGCTCCTTCTGTTTATTGTTTCTTCGTATTTCCGTTTCCTTCCCCTTGTTATTTCGTTTTTATCATATTCTTCTTTGTGTATTTTCGTTTTCCCGCTTTCTTTTCGCCTGTTCATTCTCTCTCTCTCTCTCTCTCTCTCTCTCTCTCTCTCTTATCGTTTGTTCCCCGTTTATTTGTCGTTTTTCCTCTTACTTCTCTTTATTGATGTTTTATTTTTTTCATTTTGTAAAACTTCATCGTTTGTACACATGTTTACTTGCTGTGTGCATTCATTACTCCATTCACTTTCAGTACCTTTATCTCAAAACGCCTCTTTCCATTCCGTTCATTTCCTCACTTTGTTCTCCCTTCACTTTGTTGTTTTTCACTTTCTTCATGTTGTGCTTTACTCATTTCTCCCAATTGTTCCTCCCCTTTTCGCTCCATTCCTTTCATTTCCATTACTGTCTTGCTCCCTCTCTTAATCGATTTCTCCTTTCCCCTTTCTCTTAATGACTCTCACGTCCTACCTTCTCTTTATTGTTTCCTTTCTGTTTATTGCTTCCTCTCCTCGCTTCTCTTAACTCCTTTCCCTTCTTTCCCTTCCTTTAAATCCTTTCTCTCGTGTCTCCATTTCATCGTATTTCTTTAGCGTTTCCCTTCCGTTATCTCCGAGCAGCCTGTTTTCTGCTTCCTCCTTCTAATTATTCTCTCTCTTGTTTTCATTTTCGTTTTTCACTGATCTTTCCCATACACTCTCTTTAAATAAAGGCTCCTATGACTAACTCAGCTGGAATTCAAGAGTTGTCCCAATCATAAGAAAGTTTATGTATTTATCCTCCTTTCTCTTTGATCATTATTTCTTTCTTCCCCTTAATTTTTTTTCCTCACATCACCAATTTCCTTCCCTGATTCCCTCCCATTTACATTTTCATCTTCTAAACTTCTCCATTGATTTTTCCCCATGTTCTTTCCTATTTCACTTCATCTCCTACTAAGTTCCCCTCACCTCACTCTTTTTTTTCTTCTCAGACTTGGTGAACATTTATTTTACCTTGTTACTAGACTCCGGGTTTGTGAGATCCTATAAACTTATAATCTTCACCTTGTTCCTGTTTTTGCTAGGGAAACTCTGAAATAAATCTTCACTGCACTCAAATCACCAGTCCTATAGCACTAATTTTCTTAAGGTAGACTCTCATGGCCCCTTCCCACCTCATTGCAATTCATATTCATCCTATCCATTTTTTTTTTCCTTTTAGTCCCCCGCGCCCATGCCTCCACCCCCGACACATGTACTCTTGGAACATAGTTTGAAATAAAACTTCATTGCATTCAGACGTTTACCCTCCAGCACCAATTTTCAAAGGGAGTATATTCCTGTCCCTGCCCCACTTTCCACCAAATTTCCAGCATATTCCGCCCATTCGTTTGCTCACCACACCCAATTCTTTAACACTACTTGATGATATATAACCAACGTGACGCCTGTCATGAAGTGGACCATTAGACAGGTACAGATAAATACAGGTATTATCACTATGTCCTACTTTCAATATCTCTCATTCCTACTGGCATCGGAGGGTGGTCTTCCTTCTCATACACATTTGTTATGTCCAGTTTAATGGTATCACAAAAGCAATTCACGTATCATCTTCCATCATCACTGCGGCCCGGGAAGTGTAGGCGAACTTTTGGTAATGATTGAACAATAACCTAAGCCCACATCACCTCGCCACAGAGAACATACCCACACAGTTCAGTTCAGTTCAGTTTATTGACAAAAAGAATACAACATTTAATATGATCAAGTACAGAATACATACGGTACTAATTTGTTCAAATATATGAAACCTGCTCAAACAAAAGAAATCCACTAAGCGTGTTCGTTCAAGAAAATAAAAATCAAAATATAGCGACACTTTACTCCTCATATTCATCTATAGAGCTGCAGTACATCACATCATATTTACACATACTGGCAGTGTCTTGGCTTTCGTTGAGCACCGAATTCAGAGTATTGAACGCAAGTGAAAGGAAGGAAGAGAGGAAAGCGTATACACCCAAAGCAGCACTCACCATCCACTCACTTGATGTAGTGCTGCTTTAGCGAAGACACTCAAAGCAGCACTCACCATCCACTCACTTGATGTAGTGCTGCTTTGCGTGTCTTCCCCTTCCTCTCCTCCTTCCTTCCTCTTCTGTCTTTCTTTCGTTCATTCTTTCCTCTTCCTTCTGCCTACGAGTGACTTTACACTCCCTCTTCTGTCTTTCTTTCTTTCAGTCTTTCCTCTTCCATCTGTCTATGGGTGACTCTGCACTGAGTGACAAGCCAAATGGTATCCTGTACACCAGGAAACCATTTACTACGCTGGATGGTAACCATATAACCAAATTATGGCGCCTGCTGGTTTAATGGGTAATTAAGGTGCTCCAATCGGATTGAGCCTGTGTAGCTTTATATCCGAGGGGTGGTTGGGGTTTATTGCTCACGTAATGCCACTCAGGGATGAGTGAGGCTGGTCACTCACATCTAAATATCAGGACCAACTTGCCTAGCCTCGGACTCCTGCGCTTCTAATAGGGCGGCATAGGACTGGATGATGGATGGATGGATGGATGGATGGATGGACGCAATTGTAGGGTACTTCTGACAACACTGAATTGAGTGAACAGTCTACTAATAAATGTTGCTCATCTTGCACACTGTTGCTCTCACACTGACATTCTTTGTTCAGGTGGTGTTCAACTCTACCTACCTGATTCTGTTCTTAGATTATGTGACATGAGTCTTAGTCGAGTGAACGCCACAAGAGTCTGGGGTATTAAATTTCTCCTTATAAAAACTGTGTATTGTGAGATTTGGATGAAGTTTTGATCTGTATGTGATATATTTTGTGACATAATTTAGTTTATTCCAAATCATATTTATAAAGGTTATAAAAGATTAGCGATCATGTCAAACCCTTGAGCGTTTTGTATAAATCTATAACTTGGTGAACTGGCTGCTTTGCACATCTCAAGTACTATTTGGTATGGCTCTTCCATATCACGATTTTGGGATTTTGAATACAGAAGTTTTTTTTCTTTTATTTATTATGAAATTTTCTAGTTGAATCTCAGCTTCTACATGACACACGCACATCCAGCCAAACACCCACACCCAACCACACACCTGCATACACCTCCCCCAACTTCCCATCCCCACATATCCCACAGCCCAGTCACCACTTCTCCCACAGAGTGACAAGTACCATTTTCTCCACTGTTTTTACCTGCTGTCAGCCTCTCACACACTGTACTTAAGCTCGACTCATTAGCCCAGTCAGCCCAGTCATTTTCGTTTTATTACCTCTGCCAACAAAGTTGGAGGAGGTTATCTATTCATCCCTGTTTATCTGTTTGTATGTTTATGCTCAAGATATACAAAAAAAAAGTTATTGATGCACTTCAGTTAAATTTGTGGATATTTGGGTTATGGGTCAAGGAAAAGGTGACAATTTTCATGGTGATTTAAGTTGTTAGGGTTAGGCGTTGGCGGAGGTATGCGCTCTTGGTTTGCACATATTATTGTTATCTCCTGACTCAGCTTAGGATAAGACCTGTTTATTACCCGAGTTAGATTTAGTCTTCATCAACCCCAGCAGTACTAGACACCTTTCAGTATATCAGTAACATCGCCTTAAAAAAAAGTTAGATTCAATACGTCCCCGGATTCAGCATAATTGCTTGTATCAGATGATGTTCGCATCAGTTCATCCTGACGATTTATACTCAGCTTTGGAAAGACATATTGAAAAGAGGTGTATTAAAAGTATATCTAACCGCTCCCGCTGGGAAAGTCTGTACTTAAGCTGAATAAAGCCGCCAGGAGTGATAAAGATTAAATTAAAAAGTCGTCAGTACATGATAAATATTAAATTTAAAAGAAGTCCACGGGCTAAGTGGGTGAGATGGACTCGTTACTGCCGCGGGTCCCATTAGGAACTACTATACACACACAAGGTGTCCCACGCAGAGCACGAAAATATGCCCGAACGGCACAGTGACGGCACACTGGCCTTAGACTCAGACATAGCCTACTCATTCTCAGTCAGCTTAATTTCTTTCAGTGCGTTCTTTTTTTGTTCTTTTCCTTCAGGGATAACCATATTTATACAAGACTAATAATAAGGATAATAATTTCATCACTGAATTTAATAATGTACAGACTCTGCAAAAAAAGCTGACCGTACAAGGCATAACGTTAACAGAAATCACATTCCGGGGGATATATTAATGACAGACAGAACTATGCAGCATAACTGCATCCTAATACTTGGTTTTGTTGCCCATGGCCTCAGTTACAATCTGGAGGCGTCTGGATATGTCTTATAAATATCAGAAGTATTCTGCATTCATCTTTTTGAACCACATGTTGCCAGTCTCATCCAATAGGCGAGGCACTGACGAGGTACTGCACGTTTTAAGACTGTTCTTCATATATAATTCCATGCGTTTTCGATGGAATTCAAATTCGAGTGATACGTGGCTAATCCAGCACTTCAGTCCCATGATCTGAGAGGAATTTCATAGCACTTTTTGCCCTGTGACGTGAAACAGAGTCCTGTATAAAATGTGTGCAACCATGAACGTTATAAAATTGCAAGGAATGGTTATCTTGGATCAGTATATGCCTGTCTGCATTCATCGTCATTTTCGAGAAGGAAGTAGAGGCCTTCCGCGCCCACTTCCCCACTAAAATAGTCCCACACCATTACTCTATCACTGCTCTTGACAGACCTTGCGAGGCCTCCTTACCCGCCTAATACGAGGACGAAAACACATCCGTTTTCATCAGAGGACATCACCTTCCTCTAGTCTTCTTAGGTCCCATCTTTGTATTTTCTTACAAAGTCAATGTGTTTCTGGCGCATTTGTTTAATCAGAAGTGGTTTCTCTGCTGGCGAGCGTGATGGCGGCTTCAAGTCCTCCAGTTGGTGTTGGATGGTGCAGATAGAGACACCTTGTAAGAGCTTGGGATGATTAACTTTGAGGTGCAGCAGTAATATCAGGAGTTTTAAGCCCTTCGCGCCTTAGTAGACTCGTAATCTCTGAGGGACAACATTTGGTACGAGGCCAAGGTCACTCTCCTCGATGACCATTCGGACCGGGTGGTTCGCTGTGCTGTTTCGTCGACAGGGATGTTCCACTTCCAGAAGAGATTACGAACCATTTTCTCATTAGTTAGGTAAGTAGCACCCATCTCTAATGACTAGAGTGCAAACAATAACATTAAACACAGCGGGGGAGCGATATCCAAGTGTTCTGGCTAGGAATGAAATCTGCAATACCACCCAAGAGCTCAGCGAGTGGTTGACTGAGTTAGCCTTAAACACAGCGATTAGCGTTCGCTGGAAGCAAGCCTATAGGGGCGCCAGATGCCACCAACCAGAAATGGAGCTGATAGTATGGTGTTCAATGCAAATGAAATAGGCCATTCCTGGCCATTGAGTTTTAAGGCAGAATGGCCAGTTTCTTTTGCGTAGTCTGTATACAGAAACTAAACAACGATTTTATTCAACTATCAGAACTCGTTAGTCACTGAAATGTTAAATCCCAATGAAGAAAATAATATCGATACCACAATAATGGATATGTACACATAATTTTATTGTGTGTAATAAGTGTATGTGTCTTATGTATTTATTCTTCCCAACTCTTTTTGTTGTTTTATGTAACTGCCTTAATTTTTTTCTTACCAGACTTCCTCACGTATCATTCTGCTTGCTGTAAGAACATACAATAATCTTAAAATAAGAATGTAACCTTAAAGAAAACAAAGACTTTGACAGAAAATAATAGCCTACATCTGAAGGTAAATCACACCAGCGCATTTAATAATTTCCTTAAAACCTTCACCACGGATAGTTCTCAAAATCTCACTCACGGTGATTATCTGATATGAAAAACCCAGAGGCCATATACAACTGACCTCTGCTGTCCATTTCTGTTTATCTTTACCCATAGTACCTAATGCCTGAGCCGGCCATCCCAGCCTTGGTGTTTGGACAGGCAAATGCTACACAGTTACTTGTTATAATGGTTCATGGCTACGAGTATTAATCCAGAATAATATCAGGCAACAGCAAATCGCTCACTACGCCTCATCACGTGTTTATGTTTTGAACTTGAGCAGAGGTGTCGTCAATGATCACTCCCCCCCCCCCCCCCGCATGCACGACCAGGCCAGGCTGTGTGTGGGTCCTGGGTCCGATCATCAGCCTCACTCAGAGGTGCTTTCAATACAGCTTTGGGAATTTTATAACATATTTTGCGTAGAGATTTATTCATACGAAACAGACCACTCCTGGCCATTGTGTTTTGAGGCAGAATGGCCAGGTTCTTTCTGTTCCAAACATTGCTCCTAAATATTCTCTCATCTGATACTGACACAAACAGGGTCGATAAATAACATACAAGACAACGCTAAGGTGTGCTGTGCAAAATTAATCGCTAATGAAGAGATGCTGCGAAGCCTCCTCTGCCACCTTGCATACGGCGCTCAGTTATCAAGAACTAACTGTGTAGTTCAGTTACTTAGTTAATCCGAAGGTCTTGTGCTCCTTGGCTTAGAGCCTCCTTGGCAACACACACACACACACACACACACACACACACACACACACACACACACACACACACTGAATATTATGTACGACGTGTCTTGTGGACCAGCCAAAAACGAACGTTGCTTGTGCGAAATTTTCTTTGTCTTATACAGATCTTATCTGTATCTCGCCTATCTGGAAATTCCTTTACATTTCTCGGATTTTCCTTTCCATTGTGGGTATTTTCTCTTCTTGTTTTCGCACATCCCTCCCCTCTCTCTTTCCATCTCAATTCCTTTCCGTCGCTGATTTTTTTTTCTCTTTTAAGCCTCTTTACCCCAAGGAAATTAAACAGCAGGAGCAGCAAACACAGTTAGCGTCCTCCTCATGCTCTTAAACACTCCGGAGTAATGTGCTGCTTTTGAAATGAATAATTATGTGCAGGAGAGTCGGCGTAAAGCGACCTAATGCTGGCACACTTTTTTATGAGGCACGTAGAAAATTACCTTAATGAGGTTTTCCGTGTTGTAAGCGTATACAACAGTGTCGTTTTCTTTTTTCATTTTGCTTTATGAATGTTCAGTTTACCTGTGCAGTACTGGCTGGTAGACAATATTGTCTTTGGCTACAAGTGCTCATCATACATTTAATGATAATATTCAGTCAATCCCATCACTCATTATTCTCGACACTGAAGGAGTATCAAGTGTGATCGGGTCTGTTTCTGTGAATTTATCTGTATATGTATGTATGTATGTATGTGTGTATGTATGTATCATCAATGGCTGGTCCGAGCTGGATAAAGAAATAAAAATGGCAGATACATTGTGGGTGGTTATCTGTCTATCTATATTATAATGATCCGATTTCTGTATGTTTGTTGGTTTGTCCGTTTGTTACTGTAACACGACAAAAACGGTGCACTGTAGAGCAATTTTTGTTAGACCAAGGTACCGCTAAAATACTCTAACTTAAAGAATAAAACAATTTCCAGTCAAATCGATTAACCGGTTCCCGAGTTATGACTCATTTCTGGCCTTTAGACATCAAGCAAAGGCCGCCGAAGGCGGCCTTTAGGCGGATCACTTTCTTTGTGGACATTGAAGTTACCGCAACACAGCCTTTTGAAATCGAACAGAAAGGCCGCCGAAGGCGACCCGTAAGCGAGTTGGAAGTAATAACTTGATTTTGTTACAGACCAATGGAAAATAAAAGGATATGGATCAAATTCAAATTTCCTAATGTTGCGTTATCTCGTGAATGCCTGATATGAGTTGCATGAAGTACGTACTGGTACACAGCGTGTGCAGACATGGGCAGAAGTGATTCCATTTTGGCACAGATCGGTTAGAAGTCAATGTGAAATTTCGGGCGGGACGTTGCTATGTGTTCGGACCACCTATATTGTTATCTTGTTGCCGGAAAATCCACACGATTATATTTACATTAAGAATTAGTGTTCGAACTGTATGGTTTAGATATATTTAGGACATTTCATTAACCCCTGCACCGCAAGAGGTCTTTGCTAAGGTAAATAAAATTGTCTGGTGGTGGTAAGAGTAATATAGAAATGTGTCCTGGGAGTGAAGGCGTTCATTACTTAACTTATGGTTAATTGTTCTTAGGTAACCTGGTGGTCTGATGGTACGGTAATCAAGTCGAATGACAACCATGTCCTAAGCACATTGGTTCAAAACTCCCAAAGGGAAATATTATGAGATGTGGGAATATCTCTTTTAGCAGCCTTGTCCACGTGTCTCACTAATGATTATCGAACGCAAGTTACCGTACTGCACTTCCGTAGACTTAAGTGACTTCTGCAAAGCCACACCATACCACAGAACACCACACAAAGCACCAAACTTTACCGCGAGGCAGGTCATTAACCGAATGGCATTGATGGAAGGACCCAGAGATTCCCAGTCTTGTCTATGGCTAGTGTTGCCAAAGACGTTGGTCGGTTTTGTATTCTTAAATATTCTGGCTAGCTTTTGTGTCTCTGTGATTTGATAATTAATATAGGATTGAATGTTACCGTACTAAGATGTGGAAGCATATCTTGGAGCAGCTCTATCTGTTTGTTTCTCACTTATGACATGGGATATGTGGTACTTCACTTCTTTAGACTTAGCGGCCTTAACTGAGCCACAGCACATCACACTACACACCACACCACAACACACTACAACACTCCTAACCCCATCTTAAACCACAGCACACATAATCACCCACTCACACCCCACTGCACCCAGGACATGACTGAATTTAAGCTCCCACATTCAGTGCTCTTGTATCAGTCTTCATTATCTTTATTCATTTTTTGCCTTTTCTAGATTTTGCAAGAGTAAATAAAATATCCGCACCTAAAGGCTGGCAGTGAATGACATTAGTTTACGCGATCCAGGATGAACGGATACAAAGTAAATAAATTAATTAATTAATAAATAATCAAGTAGTTTCGTCAGTATCAGGACGTCATACGGTTCATTTTTGCTGCCGCTAACCTGTTGTGTTCTTGCTTCTGACAGACTTTTTTTTTTCCTTTTTCTTTCTTTCTTTCTTTTCTTTTTCTCTTTATCTTTTTTTCTTTCTTTTTTTTTTTTTTTACGTTGAGCCTTGTAATATTGACGAAAAGAGATAAGGGTGACTGGATTGGTTAAAACACATGAGTGTTTACATTATATTCCTGGTACCGTCTAGATATAATTTAGCAAAGAAGAACCTGTACAGTTGTGAGAGGAGTTTAAACAGATTAAAGTGAAAAAAAAAAAAAAAAACTCTAGTATTACCTCTCCTATATGATTTTCTTTTCTTATGTGAAACCACATTGTCATTTTATTTTTGTTACCTCCATACAAATTAATTTACCGGTAGTTCAGGGGAGTCATCCAGCAGTGACAGGAAAGTCTGCGTGATGGAGGGTAAATGGACTGTCACATGAACATGAGTAGAACTGCTCTGGGACCTGCGGCGAGGCTCTTGTTTCAAGCAGTTTGCTTAAATTAATCAGTTTTACTAAAGCTGTCGCTAGATGGCGCCACCTCAGGTGTCAGCTGATGGCGGATTTGGATTCTCCACGTTAAATTACCGTATATGGTACCACTTTTACATCTCCAAAGGCTTCCTTTTAACAAATCCTTCAGAAGAAGAAGAAAAAGAAGGACGATGGTCACTCATTGACAAGCTGGCTATCGGCGCAGGTAAAAAAAAAAAAAAAAAAAAATCAGCAAGCACCCCTCCCTTTCTATCAAGCCTCACAAAGGACGAGTAAAAGTGAGTTAAAGAAACTGTGCCGAGATTGAAAGGGAACCAATATTACCATGAAAAGAGGGGATGAGATTTAAATGCGGCGCTGAAAGATAAAGAGTAAAAAAAAAAAAAAAAAAATCAATGCCGAGATTGAAAGGATCCGAAATTATCACAAAAGGAGGGGTGACGATTTAAATAGAGAGCCAAAAGTGAAAATATAAAAAGGCTGAGGAATAAAAGTAAAATACAGTAAAAATGGTCCCCAGAAATGTAAAGGAACCGAAGTTACCATAACAGACGGGGTTACGACTTAAACATAGCGCCGAAAGTGAAAAAATAAAAAGTTGCAAGATTGAAAGGAACCGCTATTACCATGACAGGAGGTGAGCTGACTTTACTACGACACTGAACGTGAGTAGAAGTGCTCTGGGATCTGCGGCGAGGCTCTTGTTACAAACAGTTTGCTGCAACAATTTGTATTCTCCATGCCAAATAACCTTAAATGGGACCACTTTTAATTATCAATAGGCTTAAATTACATACTTTTACTAAAGTTGTCGCTAGATGGCGCCACCTCAGGTGTTAGCTGATGGCACATTTGGATTCTCCATGTCAAATTACCCTATATGGCACAACTTTTGTCTCCAAAGGTCTTCTGTTAACAAATCCGCCAGAAGAAGAAGAGGAAGAAGAAGAAGCTGGCCACTCACTGATCTGCTGGCTGTCGCCAGAGGTAAAAAGGGAAGAAAACTCCGATCAGTCCCATTGTGTAGTGGATTGAGTATTAAATGCTGTTACCATGGCAACGTGGATAGGAACGCTGGCGAGAAACAAGAGAAATTGGAAGTTGTTGATGTTTTGCAAATGTTGTTGGTTGTGAGCAGGGAATGACATTTAAGCAGATGAAATGCCATATACCCTTGCAATGTGGCAGGTGAAGAAGGGGGAGGGGGAAGAAAGGGGAAGGGAGAATGTGAAAAGGGGAAGGAAAAGAGTGGGAAAGGATGGAGAGGGGAGGCGAAGGGAAGTGGGTGGGACAGGAGAAGGGTTGGAGGGGAAGGGGAAGGAGAAGTAGGGAAGGAGCAGGGGAAAGGGGGTGTTATTGAGGGGAAGGGGGCTTCATGGAGGAGGGGAAGGAATGTGTCAGGGGGGAGGAGATGAGGTTGAGAGGTTTAGGGAAGGGGAAGAAAGGGTATGAGGGGAAGGAGGGGAGGAGGAGGAGGGGAGAAACTGTGTCCGTGTCGAAATGAACGTATCTTGCATTAGGTTTTCTTGTTTTTTTTTTTTTTTTAATAAATAACAGAACGGAGGAAGGAAAAACAAATGGGTAAAAAAAAAATAATCCATACACCAGATTACTGGTGTCCTCTGTTCATAAAATATCTGTAACAATTAGACTTGAACAGTTGTGGGTTGAAATTTGGAGGAAAACAACTCTGGGGAAGCGAGTTCCAGAGAGATGCAGTTCGGGGAATGAAAGAATTCTGATAGGCAGAAGTTCTGCAATATGGTTGAGTGACATTCCAGTCATGAGCGCTACCAGATGCCCGTGTAGCACGAGGGAAGGCATAGAGAGGTGGCACCATGGATGCAACTTCGTCTGAGCATTTGCCAAAAAAATATCTGTAAAATAATGCAAGGGAGGCAACATTCCTTCTTACTTGCAGGGGAGGTAGTTTATATGTAATGGTAGGGTTGTTAATGATTCTAACAGCTTTATTCTGAATTTTGTCTAGTTGTCTTAATGCAACCTCTCCACAACCATTCCACAAGGGTGAGCAATGTTCAAGCTGAGAGCGCACATGACTCTTATAAATTATAGCTAACTGCTCGTCGGCGAAGAAGTTACGGACTCTGTACAATAATCCAAGTTTCTTTGAGGCGGTTTTAGCAAGTGATCTGACATGAGAGGTCCAGCTGAGGGCACTGTTAAGTGAGACACCAAGAATTTCAATACTTTTGGAGATGGGAATATTAGTAGCACTGAAGGTAATGTACGAATCTGGCAATATCAGTATATTAGTAAACTGTATATATTTAGTTTTACTAGTATTAAAAGAGACAAGGTTGTTTTGTCCCCATTCACTGATTGTAGATAGATCTTGATTTATGGAGATGGCTGTACTGAGTTGAGAGGTAGAGATATTAGACTTTGTAAATGGATGTCTGAGTGTGAATGAACTATGTAGTGTTGAGTCATCTGCATATGAGTGAATGGAATTGTGAGTGACAGATAAAAGATCATTAAATGAACCAGAAATAGGGTTGGCGCCAGAACTGATCCCTGCGGCACGCCGGCGTTAATTGAGTGGAAATTCGAATATACATCATCCACTTTTACTCTTATTTTCCTGTCACTGAGATAAGAAGAAATCAAAGGAACAAAAGACGTTAGTCCATAGCAAGGGAGTTTGGACAGCAGGGAATGGTGCCATAATCTGTCGAAAGCTTTAGAGATATCAAGAGCTACTGCATGAGTTTCTCCAAAAAGATCAATTGATTGATGGATGGTATGAGTTAAGAGATTGAGAATGTCAATGGTGGATCTTTCGTGGCGAAAACCGTATTGTCTATCACTAATTAAGTTGTTGGATTCAAGATGTTTAACAATATGCTTATTAATTAAAGTTTCAAATACCTTACCAAGAGAAGATGTGACAGCTATTGGTCTGTAATTGGAGGGGTCAGACGAACTTCCTTTCTTCGGAACTGGGTGGATATTGGCTTCTTTCCATGAATTTGGGAATAAAGAAGTACTTATGCATAGTCTGAATAATTTAGCTAGGACAGAGGCAAGTTCAGGGGAACACTTTTTCAAAACAATTGGCGGAATTCCATCTGGGCCTGGAGCTTTGTTGGTAGGTAAATTGTCTAGGATGGATTTTACATATCTTGTCTGTATTTTAAGTGGGGCAATTTCGGGAGAATCAAGTTCCAGTACTGAGACATTCTGGCTGGTATCATCTATGGTAGAGTTTCTGGCAAAGGTACTAGCAAAGATATCTGCTTTCCCACGTGGGTCATTTGTAATATTGCCATCTGAAGATTTTAGTGGGGGAATGGAAGATGACTTGTTAAAGTTATTATTGAAAGAATTAAGAGTTGACCAGAATATTCTATTGTCATTAGGGTTGTTAGGTAGTTTTGATGCTTGCTTTTGAAGAAAGTTTGATTTAGATAGATTTATTACAGCTTTTGCATGATTTCTAGTAATTATAAATTGGGAGAGTGATTCAGATGTTTTTGATTTTAAGTAAGAGTTATATGCTAATGACTTTTGGGCTGTTGCTCTGGCACAATTGCCATCAAACCATTTTGGAGAGTTTGATCTTTTAGTGAATTGTTGACTTGGTATGAATAAATCCATACCAGCTAGTATTAAGTCACAGATGTGGGACTGGGTAGAATTGGGATCACTAGAGAAGAAAGACTGCCATGGAATATCACCAAGATAATTTCTAAATCCATCCCAGTCTGCCCTGTCAAAGTGCCATCGGGTCACCCTGACAGGTTCAGAATGGGGAGGTGTAGGAGGGTTAACTAATGAGGCTTTGATGAGATTGTGGTCAGAGGATCCAAGTGGTGACAGTACCTCTATCCTGTATTGAACTGGATTATTTGTCATGAATAAATCCAAGAGATGGGCATTATGGTCAGGATTATCAGGTATTCTGGTTGGTTGCTTTACCAACTGGGTGAGGTTAAACGATTCCGCAAACAGCTCGCACTCTAGAGCAGCGTCGTCAGTCCGGGCAGAATGCAATAACCATTCAACATTGTGTATGTTAAAATCACCCAAAATGGTAATTTCATTGCCAAGGGCTGTTGAAGTTTATTATTTCGCATTAATATATTCAAAGGAATTTACATCTAAAAAATGCAATGCCTAGCATCAAGGATTTTTGTTGAGTGACTTTTCTTTCCTGTAAAAATATTCAGGCCTAATATTTCTTCCCCATCATTCATCCTCTCCTCTCTGGCCAAAACTTTGAAAATGGAAAACAATATTCAGACTCCCCAAATTTCTGAACTCTTTTCCTTTATATAAAAACGGTTTCAGATGTTCAGATTCCAGGACATTTTTAGTTATTTTTCTCGGCTTAAAAAAACTTCAGGTGCTGGGAATTATTAGGAGTATTGTTCTTGACATAAAAAAATTACTCAGGAAACAGAAGTTCATTAGATTTAATTTCTGCATTATAATAAAATATTTTCAGATCCCAGGAAATTTTGCCTTACACTCAAGGCGATGAAATATAGTGCTTGACCATAACTGTCATTCTCCTTCCCCCCTCCCCTCCCACTGATTCACTAAGTTACTGTACTTTATAAATGAACTGGGTTGAGGCATAATGGAAGATGTGTTAGAAAAACAAAATTTTGTACAGTTAGTCAAGTTTCAGACATAATAGGAACCACGAGGCCTGACGACCCCAACGAGGGTGGCAGCCCTCGGATGTCCCATCTCAAACCGTTAGGCACGGCCACTTTTTAAACCTGATAACAGGAATCTTTGCACATCGCAGAGCTGCACTCACGCCAGGTTATAAACATGAGGGATCTCCCAGGGCTTCCTCAAACATGGTGGGGGGGGAGGTGGTGATGGTCTCGGACACAAGCGTTATGCACGGCCAAAGTTTTCAGCCAGAGAACATCCAATTTTGCATATTAATGGATGTTCACCCCGACCACGGTTTTGTGAAGGGTGGAACCACCAAGGGTTGCCCCTCATAGGGAACAGACGACCAATGGGGTTCCCATCAAAGTCATTATGCATGACAATAGTTTTTAACCTAGGAACACGAAATATTTCACACTGGTAGACGCTTACCTGGCTACGTTTTAGGCAGTGTGGGACCCCTGATGACCACCCCTCACAGGCGGAGGGGTGCACCCCAGGGGTTACACTGCCATAGCATTTTACTTAAAAAAATGAAATTTTGTTCAGTGGTTGATGTTTACTGGGGCCACGTTTTAAGCAGGGTAAAACCCCCAAAAGCCAACCCCCACGGGGGTGGTGGTGGCCCCTGGAGGTCCTGGCCAAAGTATTTCATTCAATGGCATGGTTTTTAACCTGAGAACACGAAATTTTGCGTTCTGACAGAAGTTCACCCTGGCCACGTTTTTGCTATGGTGGGACCTGCGATGGTCACAGTAACAAGAAATTGACACCAGGATATGATGCAAGCCTTGAAGGGCTTTTGATATGATGTAGAGCAGCATTACTGCCTTGTTCTGACTTAAAGTTACAACAAGAGATTAACACTATATCATGATGCTATCATGGAGTGCAAAGCAAAAGGCTCCGGATGTGGAGCCTTGTCGGTTTATTCTGCCCCTCTGTGTAGTAAACAAGAAAACTTTGACTACGATGTGATGAGATTTGTCCCCGAACAACATAGTCTAAAAACGTATCTCTCTTCTCACTACTCTTATCTCTTTTTCATGTATTTCTGTCTTCACTCTTTCTTCTTTCTCTCACCACAAAATTCTCCTATGCTACCTTCCCTCCTCCTAACCTTTCCCCATCCCCCCTTTTTAACGAACGGTTCACCTTCATGACGTGATGTGCATAAAGGCAACAGTGTAGTGTAGGCTGACATAACCCTGAGATGGGCCATTGCAGGCGACCCCCTCCCCCCCACCAATCACCACAAGTACAGTACTTTCACAAACGGCTAATGAGGAAGCGCTCACTACCCCATTTTAAAGCCACTTCTCTCTCTCTCTCTCTCTCCATCATATTTCCCTTCCTTTCAGTCCTTCATTCCTCCCTCTTTCACTTCTCCCTCTTCCTCTCCTCCCTTTATTTCAAGTACTCGTACCTTCTTTGATCTCTGTCTTTCTTCCTTCCCTCCATCTTCCCCTTCATCTCTTCTTCCCCCTTTCCTCTCTTCTTCCCTTTCGCACTACTCCCCTCTACCTTCCTTTGCTCTCCAGCTTCCTTCTCTCATCTTTTCTCCCTCAATTCCTCCACCTCCTTTTCTTGCTAGTCATAGTTATTCTTTGTGTATTCACTAGCTTCTTGCTTGCTGAATACCGCTGCTTGTTTGACTGTTTGCTTAGGATTGTCATTCTGTTTCCGCATGATTACCTCTTTCCATGCTTATCATTGATTTCTCATTTCTTCGACTCCCATCCTTCACGCCTCGCTTTATCTTCCTTTATACTTTGCCTTGGTCTGAGTCCTTGCTTGTTAAGTTTTCTCTTCTTGTTTACTCCCTCCCTTCTTATTTTTTTTTTTAATCTTCTACCCTCGTCACGCTTCTCCATCTTTTCTCCTTCCTTCTTCCCTTCACCTCTTTCGCTTGTTTGTTTAAGCTGGCTTCGTGTTTGTTCAGGCTTTTCGTGCTTGTTGAACCCTGCCTCCGTTCGTGCTTTTTTGTGTGTGTTTATTTCTCATGACGCCTTTGTTCCACTGAGAGCGAGTTCTAGGAGCCTAATAGTGTTAACAGTTAATGCATTAAATCTTATTTTCGTCGAGAGGCCTTGAAGCTGAATATGGTCTTCATCCAGTATTAAGAAGAAAACATGACGTCGTCATATTGACAGGGTTGACTCTTTGGAGCGCCAGGTGTCCCTGCAGTTAGTGTAACTGTCTGCAGGTAACCAGAATTAAAACAAGTCTATCACACATTAAAACTTTGTCTCTCAGCCAACCCTACTGTATATTTTACCATAATTTCTTTTCACTCAACGTCTCAGCTAATGCTCAAAATACCTTTGTAAAAACCAAAGTAATTCCAATGTCTCCCCTCTTTCCATCATAATATCTCACCGTCCCACACACAAGCATTTAGCCTCATGTACGAGTATTCTTGACTCAGTTCCCTGCTTTCCTTGCTTCCGCGCCTTTCAGATAACTTTTTCACTTACCTCCAGCCACATCTCTTCACTTTTCATTCCTTTTATCTCGCTATTTCATCTATTGTTCCACCTCTCGTATCCTCTGTCTTTCTCTCACCCCCTTCTTAATCCTTCTTTCTCTTCCATCTCCCCAGTTTGCTCTATTCCTCCCTCCCCTTAATATCTCTCCATTTATATTTCCTTCTCTCCCCCTTCCTCATTTATCTTTTCTATCTCGCCATTTTCTCCCTTCTTCCTTCTATCTCTCCTTCCTCTTTCTTCCATTCCGTCTCTCCACAACTTTCCATCTGCCTACATTCCTTTCCTTCACGCCTTTCATATTTATTTTCCTTACCTCGAGCCACGTCTCCCTATTTTTTCCTTTCCTGCCCACTTTCCTTCAATCCTTCCACCTTTTCCTTCCATCCCTTCCACCACCTTTTCACCGCTCCTCCGCCCCCTTTCCTCCTTCCCGTCTCTCAGTTTCCTTTATCTCTCCACCTTCCCCCCCCCCTCCCTGCGGTCTCTCCTCTTCCTCCTGACCTCCATCTTCTTTCCATCTCTCCACATTTCCTTCCTTTTCACCTTCCTCCTTCCTATCTTTCCATCTATCAATCTATAGCCAGACGCCATAATCCCGTAAGGGATGGCCGTTTGACTCTGAGTTATTTGTTTTACGGGGAGGGCACTAACCCTGCACCAGCCCACTTGTTGACACGCAGAGAGGAGGTATAGGTTGGTTATATGTTTACCACCCATCGTTGTAAATGGCCTCTCCTACTCTTCTTCATCCCCATCGTCTTTCCATCTCACCACTTTTCCCTCTATTTCCACCTTCCTCATTCCTGCCTCGCATTATTCCATTTCGCTTCTGCTTACTTTATTTTCCATCTCTTCGGTATCATCTTCTCTTCCTTCTTTTTCTCCACCTCTCTCTTTCTTCCATTCCACCTATCCACTTTCCTTCCTTCCATCCCTTTACCTTCCTCTTTCTCCTTTTTCATCTCACCGTCCTCTTTTCCCTGCTTTACTCTTACCTTCTACTTGTTCTCTCTTTTTCATTCTTTCCTCTCTTGCCGTTATGTCCACATTTTCTTCCTTACTACATTTTCACTATATTCGCCAGTGCCCTCTTATTACTCATTTTCTTCTCTGGTTTACTTTAGTGGAATTATTTTCTCGTTTTTGTCTTAATTTTAGTTCACCTTGCGTGCTCTTTCAACTCACCCTGTTTCACTTTCTTTAATTCTCTTCGCCACGACAGGTTTATTCTGTCATTCCACCTAACGCCGAAATTATTCAATTATCAGAGAACGAATCATAGATGCCTGAGTGCATTCTTCTTGTCTCACGCACTCTCTCTCTCTCTTTCTCTGAGACACACACACACACACACACACACACACACACACACACACACACACACACACACACATTATTATTATTATTCCTTTCCTTGTTTCTCGTCCACTTCCTCCTCTTTCGCTAATGCCTTCTCCTTTATTCTCAGCTTTCTTCCTCCTTCCTTGTCCCATTCTATCCTCTTTCGTTTTTCATCATCTGCCATATTCATTTTTCCTTCGTTAACCCTCCTTCTCTCCTTCTGTCATTTCTTGCTCTCTGCCTCCTCTTCCATATCCTCCATCCCAGTCTTTCCACGCTTCCATTCTTTCCCAGTCTTCCCCCTTTGTCTTAAGTTTGTTATTTTCTTTTTTTCCCCAGCATTTATTTCCTCATTTTATTCCCTCTCTCCTTTCCCCCCCTGTTTCCTTTTTTCTTCTCCTGTCTGTCTGTCTGTCTGTCTGTCTGTCTTTCTCTCTCTCTCTCTGTTTTTGTAGTCTTTCCCTCCCTCTATTCTCTCTCTCCTACCTTCTCTCTTCTCCTTCCTACCTCCTCCTCCCGTCTCTTCTTTCCTAACTCTTCCTTCCATCTCCTATTTCCTATCTCTTTCCTTTCCTCTCATTTCCCTCTCAGCCTTTGTAGTCTTTCCATCCCGCTTTTTTCCCTTTCCTACCGCCTTCTCTTTCCTCCTCTTTTGTACCTCCTCCTCCCATCTCTCCATCAGTCTTCTTTGTCTCTTGTCCTCTCCTTCCTACTCCTCCTTCCCCCCACATCTCTTCTTCTCTCTTGCTCTGTCTCACTTCCTCTACGTTACTGCCTTAAAAATTTGCACCATCAGGCTCACCTCGCAATACTCTATGAACTGGCTGCTTCTCCAAGGCTTCACCCTCGTACTCAACACCAGGCATACACAATACCATTAGAGAAAATACAGACACAGACGAAAGAACTGAAATATATAACAGAAAAACACATACACATAAGGAAGGACTGACACAGAACAGGCACACAGAATACCACTAACCACCTCACTCCGATGACGTATTTCATATTTATTGCCTGTTAACTTTGGGCGATTTTATTTGATTTCGGAGAGATTTTTCGCGCTAGCGGAGTGTGATATAACCATCATTAGCCCCTTCACTACTAGAGATCTGTACTAAGGTAAATATAATCGTGTGACGGATGCAGGAAGACACGATAATTGCGTCACAGGATTGATGGGGTTAAAGATAATACAAATGGAGCGCATACAGTGTACTGTACAGTAAATGTATGACACATATACCAACAAATAGGGAACAAATATACTTATAAGGCGAACACATATATTATACATATCTACGTACAAATATATAGAACAGAATTATACATATGCTACTGCTGTATTCATGAACTGAAAGTACATACAATACATTTGAAGCATATGCAGCATACGACAGATTCAAACACACCCAGGCATCTACGAGTTCGTTTTCGTTTTCACTCACCTCAATAGAATCCGTATGATGTTAGGTGAACTAAAATACCAGAATTGTCCCAGTTATTAGAGAGGCAGCAGTACTACAGTAGTACAGTACCTATATAACACTGGCGATCCTGTGACTTGTTTTCAGCTGAATAAAACTAGCTTTCGTTCACCGGAAATTTGTTCCGGTCCAGAGAGGCTTAATGGTACCAGTATTAACACTCTGACCCCTGTGGCTTATGCATGAAATCGCCTGGTTTTAGCAGGAATAGAATGCGACAGCTATCCCGACCAGCCGACGTGTGCGAGACAGCAATAGCATGTATTTAGTAAGGAGGCTGGGTGTTGACACCGAAGTGATGATATGTACACACACACCACAAAGCCAGCCAGGGGACAGGGCGTGTGTGCTGGTAAATCCCCAGTCCCTATCCTCCCCCCCTTACTATTTTTTCTAATCAGCCCATACCCCACTGACCGGGCTAATGTATGGCCCGTCCTGCACTACAGGTGCAGGAAATCTGTAAACGAACGAACAAACGATGATATGTGGAAGTGTATGATAACAGAGAAGGATTTCTGGGGCTCGGGGGAACGTGCTCTTCAGCCTATTCCCACAGTCGGATTCACACACAAGTAGACGTATATCATACAAATTCAGATGCTTGTTACCAAGAAAAAAAAATGCCTCACTAAGGAAGAAAAAATATTTTAGTGTACCATTCTTAACCCGTTCTTTGTGATGGTGCTCATTTACGTGTGTTTTTACTAAGAACAGATATTTTTTTTCATTTTCTACCTTAAGAAGGATCTGTGGTAATGAAGAAAGGTTTTAGGTAATCATTCCTGTGTTTAAATCCTCCATAAAGAAAGTGAAATGATCAGGAGATAGCACAATAAAAAATGCAGTGCAGTTTGATAGTGATGATAGAAAAAGAGAGAAAGAAAGAGTGAATGAGAATACAAATTCAAAGTATTATTACCATGGAGATGGCGTCTTAATCTTTTGATGTCTTTGTCAGCTTATTGTTGCTAATCCAAATTTTTTTAATGTGGGAAAGATCTGTTGTGTTGACGCAGTTGATGGTGTGTGTATCTAACCCCTTCAGGTCAGAAATTCTTCCTTAAGCTTAAAAAATAAATCGTCTGAAGGTTTGGAGTTAAATAAGAAAAAATTACCATAGTGAACCCTGAAAATGGGGGAACTCGGTACGTTTGGACAATTCCTTTAAACATTACTTGTTTCCTTTAACTGGCATTTGTCACAAACAAACCTATACTGGCACAGAATGCTGTGTCTTTATGTATACAGACAAACCTATACTGGCACCGAATGCTGAGTCTGTCTACACTCAAACCTCGATTTAAGGGACCTCCATTTAAGGGATTTCGGATATAAGGGACTCCATATTCTACATGACAAACGGACAAGATCATTCAAAAATGATACGTAACGTCTAGGTTATACACATTAATATATTTCTTTATACAGTACCCGAAAACAATATTCATAATCATATAAATAAGATAAAGTGCAACAATCATTGCATTTCATAAGATTGTCTTTATATGTGATAAAACAATGGACATTTTCAAGTAAGGGACATTTTCAAATCGAGGTTTGAGTGTATAAGAGGCGCCCCCTGCTGAAGTGATGCAAGTGACACCTCGGTCAAAATTTAGTTTTTGCTTGCATCGAGTAGTACGATAATAGCTCTACGTGAGGTATGTTTCCCAAAGTGATTCAGGGACGTGGTGTGGTCATAAGGCCGACAATCCTACACAAAACCACGAATTTTTGGAGGATATGCTGCACGACTTTACTTTCCGATCTGTAGTAAGGCAAGAGCACGGGAGAGGTACCCAACCAATCAGCACACTAACATATCATAGTGCCCGCCAGCCAATGGGAGCGTAGCAGGGCCGTCAGTCATAGCTCCCGCCTTGTATCAACTGGTTTACCTTTTGTTTTTTCTTTCTTTTTTGTGTGTGGTTTTCTGACCTGTACAGTTCGTTAAGCTAGTGTTAAGAAAATAAGTAATATTATTATGAAAGGAAAGTCATTATTTTTTTTAGTAACAATCAAGTTGTGTGTACGTGTCTACGTAAAAGAAAAATATTATTTTGAGAAGCCCTTACGAGTGTTACATTACCTACTGTTTTTTTTTTTTTACAAGAAAATATTAGTATCCAAGAGAAAGCTGTAGTGTTAAGTTAGTGTAAAGAAAAAATAATAAGAATAATATTGTGAAAGAAAAGCCATTATTATTATTTTTTTTTTTTAGTAAAAAGCAAGTTGTGTGTACGTGGCTACATTAACCCGCCCCGTCCCGACGACGTATGGGTACGTCACCACGATTTGCATTTGCCAGTCCCTGCGACGTACCAGTACGTCGTGCAATTGCAATGTGCATAATTTCGACAATTTTCAAATTTCGCGCTTGATTTGCGGTACGTACCCTCGCCTGACCTTCCCCTACCTGCCACCAGGCGGGGACACTCGGCGACCCCGCGCGACCCGCGCTAGCCCGCCGCTCGTCCACTCACCTGGTAGCCACGGTCCTGCTCAGACATGGCTAAGAGAGGTCTCTCAGAGAGCGAAATTCAAGTCGCCCTGGACACCTTTACCGGCGACAGTGATTCCCCACTGGATGACGAGGAGATGGACAAAGATTATGTGCAGCCAGACGAGGAAGAAACCACCAGCAGTGACGAGGAAGTTCCGTCACCAAGGAAACGGCAGTACGTGACTTACCGTGCTGCTAGAGAGGGGCAGGAGGCAAAGAAGGCACGTGGTATGTCATATCCCTATCCCCAGCGTGCCTTGGAAGCCGAATTCGAGGTCGAGGACGAGGACGAGGACGAGGACGGAGACGTGGGACGTGCTGCCACGTGGTATGGGCGGGAGGTGATAACGCATCGTGGCCCAGAGTGCACACCACGTCGTCTAAGCAGGTATGGGCCAAGCATTCTGTTTGGGGCGGTAGGAAGTGAAGTGGAGGGAGTGGGGAGTGAAATGGACATTCCTGGGATTAGGGAAAGTGAGAGTGAGGTGGGTGAGTCATTGCTCTCCCTACGCAGTGTGAGGAGGCAGAGTGGATCACGTGGGCCAGTGCGGGTGCGTTCCTTATCATGTGGGGTTGTGAGGGAGGGGGAAGGTGGGGAGGAACCACTCCAAAGCACGTCTTATGCTCCCCAATATCCCCTAACACGTGGTCGAGCAAGGTTGCGTGAGAGAGCACGTGGTGTGGTAATGGAGGGGGAAGGTGGGGAGGAACCACTCCCCAGCACGTCTTCTGCTCCCCAATATCAAACTATTTCATCCCCACAGCCCCCTAATGTTCCTCAAGGCCGTAAGGGTAAGGGAAAGGGAAAGGGTAAAGGCAGAGGGAAGAGGAGTGACAGTGGGGAAGCCCTCCGTACTCCTTCTCCCCAACCTCTCCCCAACCAGGGATCTCCTCCCCACCCAGACGAAGGCGGTGATGGGGACGAGGGATTTGTGTCGTGGGATTGGGAGGATGGGAGTGATTTTCTCCCTCATTCACCCCTTCACTGAGCAGGGGCGATCTGGCTGCATTTCACCAGGTATTCACTGTAATTCAAGCAGGTTGGATTTTTCCACCTGTTTTTCAGTGAGGCCTTCGTTGATCAGATCGTGCTTCAAACAAACCTGTTTGCAAGCGGCCAGCGGCTAGAAAGTGAAAGATTGGGAACAAGGAGTAGGCATTCATTGATTTAT
Organism: Coenobita brevimanus; assembly: GCF_032717465.1. Lineage (NCBI taxonomy): Eukaryota > Metazoa > Arthropoda > Malacostraca > Decapoda > Coenobitidae > Coenobita > Coenobita brevimanus. The sequence goes on along the minus strand of NC_137056.1, from coordinate 28,167,676 downwards.
GATTACCCTGTCTCCATTCCAGAAATGTTCTTATTTTTTGCCCTTGTCCTTTTGATGGGTATAATAAGAAAAAATAGAATTCCTGCTTACTGGACTAGGGACCCTGTTATGTTTACCCCCATATTTGGTCAAGTGATGAGCCGTAATCGGTTTCAACAAATTCTAAGTCGCCTCCATTTTTATGATGCTAATGACCCTGCAAATACAAACAACACGGACAAAATGAGGCGAATTAGGCTGGTCTTTGATCACCTCAGGCAAACCTTTCGATCCTCATTCTATCCCTATAGAGATCTCGTCATAGACGAGAGTCTCGTGTTGTGGAGAGGCAATATTTCATTCAGACAGTATATACCCAGCAAAAGGCACCAGTTTGGGTTCAAGATCTTTGTTATGTGTGACTGTAGGACTGGATACGTGCAAGACATAGTCTTGTACACCGGTGCACAGACAGACATAATAGAAGATCGAAGTATAGGACTTTCTGGAGCAGTGGTAAAGACGATGATACAAAACTACCTTCATCGTGGTCACGTTCTCTACCTCGACAACTGGTACACTAGCCCTCTTCTCGCTCGTTATCTTCACAGACATGAAACGGGAGTATGTGGAACCGTAAAGGTGAACCGGCGTCACATGGTCAAGGTAGGGCGGAAACTTGCAAGGAGTGAGGTTGTCTTCTTCAAAGCAAACAACATCCTTGCAACAATGTGGAACCACAACAGAGAAGTAAGCCTCTTGTCCACGGTTCACCGCCCCTTGATGCACCGTACTGATTCTGTTGATTACCATAGCGAGAGCAGGCGTCGTGTTTGGAAACCTGAATGTGTCATGGACTATAATATAAACATGCGCCTCGTGGACCAGTCAGACTCCATGATATCGACGGTAGAGTGTGCCAGGACCACGATGAAGTGGTATAAGAAACTGTTCTTTCACTTGCTAGATATCACTGCTCTGAATTGCCACCACCTTCACGCCATGACCACAGGAGTTCAGGAAACCTTTGAAGGGTTTGTGAGGGAGCTCACACGAGAAATCTTTGCAAAATATGCGGTTGAAAGGCCCCAACAGCGCCCCCGCACTGCCCCTATTACCCACACTCCCCAGAGAATATCCGCCCGCCATTTCCCCACTCCTATCCCGCCCCAGCCCAACAGACCTAGGCCCCAGCGCAGGTGTCACGTGTGCAGTCATTCCCAGGTGCGACTCACGACACAGAGGAAGGACACCCGCTATGAGTGCGTGCAGTGTGACGTGGGTCTGTGTATTCACCCATGTTTTAGTGAATACCACACGTTGCTGCAATTTTAGCATGGTGTGATTGCGAAAGGACGCAGAAATTATGATGTAAATGCGACAGACAGACGTCTGTGAAAATATCAGTCATGTGGATCGCCAAATATTAGTATAAAGTGCCTACGGGTAGAACATAAGTGCAAACATTGGGTGTAAGTATATAAATCTGCCCTAAGTTGAAACTTACATAGAGAGGGTTGTTTGATGCGATATTCTGTCGCTCAGTGCAATAAATACGGCCCCTTATTATATATTTTCTATTATGTGACATTCTTACTGGTATAATATAAGTTCAAATTATTGTATATGATGATGTATTTCCTAAGTCAAATATTAATAGCGTGTCTATAAAGATAAGATTTCCTGACGCCTAGTCGAATGAATAAGGCACGTATTAGTCAAAATAAAAGTCAGCAAGTGATAAAGTGAATAATTAGTATATAAGTGTGTGCGTGAATTAGTATATAAGTGTGTGAGTATTATGTATGACGTAACATTCCTTGCGAGGGTATTTTCAGGCGATATTCTCACGCTCACTTGAATAAATAATGGCAGTAAGTATGTACAGTGCATTGGAGGGGTGTAAACGTGTGTAATGTAAGTGGGAAAATATAATTGGAGTGAATAAATAAAGTAGATGATGAAACACGAGTGTTTGAGATCGTGGTTGCTACGTGAATAGGCGCTAGCATATCGCTAAATGCCCTCGTAATGAATGAAAATAATTGAAAACCTTCACAGTGGTGGGGGAAAGGTTCTATGTAAATGGGAAAATAATTAGAAAGTGATAAAACAATTTGGTATGTTGAAATACGAGACATAGCGAAAATGCGCTTACTCAGCTGATGTGCGCTAAACTTATGCTGCATGTCATCAAAATGAATGAAAACATCTGAAATCACTTACAAACAGTTGTAATTAGTAAATTGTCATTGAAACAGAAGTATACAAGTAGAAAAAATGATCGGTAGACTCATAACAGAAAATTAGCAGATAGCATGATACGACTGACCTAACTCGCTATGCTCGCGCGATGGTACAATGCTTATTTTTCCTATATATGTGTCTGAAATCCATTATATTGTTACTGTTATTGTTTATTAGTACAAATTCAATAAATGTAGAGGTGTTGTGTGTTGTTTGTCCCATTACTCCTTACCATAGAAAACGTTTACGCATATCCAGCCCATTACAGAATACGATACCTGCGGGGGGAAACCGCACCTGTATAGACCACTTATAGACTGCAGAGACAACTTTCTTCAAGATTTTCCATAGTTTCTCGACCTAAGCGGAAGTTTCATAAGAAAAAAAATTTTTCCAAAAAGGCTCGGGACTGGGGGATGTCATAGGTGCGGAAAGGCTCGGGACGTGACGGGTTAAAGAAAAATATTATCTTGAATTCTTACAAATTTTACATTACCTATTTATTTTTAATTTGCAAGAAAATAATATTCACTGTATTATGAAGAGGAAATTATTAAGTATTGACATCAAGAACATATTATTAAGTGACGAAGCAGTACGGTAATAAGACAAAGCACAATTACATTCAAAAATATTATCAGGGTCATTGTCTCGCAATGGCTTGGGTAGGCCTTCAGTCTTCATCAGCCACTTATTCAGCTAGTTTAAAACAACAGAATTATTAATAGGTAAAGGATGTCTTTTTTTTTTTTATCCATGCAACTCCGACAAATCATCGTATGTTGAGTGAGATCGTATGGAGGTACCTAAAATATAAGGTACAAAAGCGCCATGTGCTTCAAGGGGTCATGTATTATCAGTAGATTAATAATAACCTGAGAAAATAGCATATGAGAGTTGGAAATGAGGTAGCACCACCAATTTGCTCCTTGCTTCACTTCTGCTCTAGAGGTGAAGTGAAGCAAGGACAAGTGGGAGTAAGCAAGCCCGCCAACTTTCAAACACTGTTTTCTCGACTTTATGTCTGTGTCACTTGCATCACTTCAGTATGGGGCACCTCATATACAGTCATGGTTTTGTGCACATTTGTGCGAAAGTATTTGCTTCTGCCCTAGTTGCGTGACAAAGAATAGGAAGACGGACATACCCCCTCCCCTCCCATGATCGCGAGGGGGATAGAGATTTTGCTTCCCCGGGTCCTCAGTACCATACATTAATGCAGTATATAGTGCATCAGTACCATACATTAGAAAATTACTGAGCAGAACAGGGAAAGTGTGTGTGTGAGTGTAAATAATGTATATAATGAAAATAATACAAGTAAATTTGACCCCTCCAGCCACGATGATGCATTTGTCGTCATATGGGCGTGGCTGCGACTATACTCAATGACGCGTTTGTCATCATTTAAGCATAAAAACCTTCATCAGAGAGAAAGTTTTGGGCCGATCGGCATCATTTTTGGAGGCATCGTAGTTTCCGTGCCGCTCGTCAAAAGCAATGACTTGGCAACTGCGGGGTCTGAGACGCACGGCAGCCCAGACAGGTTGATTAGTTCCACAGGAGCTCTTGAGGGAGAAGGCAACGTGTAGCGGGGAATTTTAATCATATTCTATTTACACGTCCCGGTCGCGTGTCATATTCCACTATACCAATAGTGCTTGTGTTTACTTTTTGGCCACTATTGTGATTAGATTTGGTGTTTGCAATAGGGAATTAGGTTTTTGTGAATCATTCCTGGCTGTTATCAGCCGCTGGCCCAACGAAGATTGTGGTAGGCCTACCCTGTTTTTTGCCGTGTCCCAACAACTACACTCCCCCTACCTTGCACCCAATGTGAGTATTCAACCATTGAATAATAGTGACAGTGAATGAAGTGAATATAGTGTGCAATAGCTAGCAAACAAGGACGTGGTGAAACATTTAGCAGGGGGAGGTGGAAAACTGCCTGATGACACGGCGTTGTCTTGAATGGAATATTTGAAAAGGTGTTGATGAAGTCCTTGTTTTATGCTTATATATGGTGGATAGAGTTATTGTGCAGTAGACAGGAGTATAGTGCAACGAGTATATATGATGAAATATTGGCTAGGGCAGGAGTCATGTACACCTTACAGCCACGACACTTTGTTGTCAGGAGTGGATAAAACAGAGGAGGTTTATAGGGATATTTGATTTTATCATATGGTTATATTTATTCTGTATGCTTTTTGTGTGAAATAAAGCACGAGTGTTATAGGGATATGTTTATCGTTTGCTTGTGTGGATGAACGTAAATACTGCACCACGTGCTCGTCAGAAGATATCATCTGCGATACCTTAGATGTCGCAGATGTGACATACAGAGCACGTTCATGTACTGTTGTGGTGATATATACTGTATGTCTCATAAAATGATGGATTTGATTATATGTATTGTGAAATAAAAATGTAAACTCTACAGTGTCTTCAGGTAAGGGAAACATCATCTGCTACACCTTAGCACACAGGTAAGGGCTATGTACTTGTACTTGTTGTGGTGTAATGTACTATGTATCTCATATATTGATAGATTTGGTTATATTTTATGTGTAAGACAGTAAAAAACTGACCCAATTGCTCGTAAGAAAGAGTGCATCTCGTACATCTGAGTAAGCACAAAGGTAGCGACATGCAATGTGAGATTAGGAACGTGTGGATTTACATTTTATTGGTGAAAAATTCTGTGTATCTCATATATTGATAGATTTGGCTATGTATTATGTGAAAATAAGATGAAAGACTGACCCACATGCTCGTAAAAAAGAGAACGTCTCATACACCTGAGGCAGCACAAAAGTAGCAAAATGCAACATGAGATACTTAATTGTAGATGGTGTAATATCCTGTGTATCTCATACAGTGATATACAAATTGTTCAGTTCTTTTGCCAGAGCATTTCCAGTAACATATTCTATCCTTTTTTCTGCCTGGGATTTTTCACCAACAATACAGTATGACCTTTGTTGCAATAAGTTTGTGCTTCCCTGGAGAAGGAAAAGGAGAAACGCGCAGGCATATAACTGAGGAGTGGGCTGCAAAGTGCATCTGAATCCTCTTAATCCGATAACGTAATTTGTTTATAATTTATTCTGGCTATCTCCAAACGATTTTATTCAGCTTTGGTTTCAAAATGGAGATATTAGATACAGGCTTCATTAACTTTTTATTACTTGAGTGCTGTCTCAAGGTGAATAAAATCGTTAAAGAAACTACGATTAATATTACATTCACAGATCGAAATTAAGGCCACGAGAATACAACACAATGAACCCGCTTAGCACAACCAGGACAATAGAGCAGCTAAGATGGTTTTGCCGTATCGAAGCTCCGAATTCGAAGTGGTATGCTTTGATCCCATTGTGCCAGAGAAGCTGCTGTTTATCTCCACAACATTGCCATTGTGTGTCTTGGCTCTGTACAGAGAGTTCCTTGTTAAACTTCGCCTTTCACCTTCACACCTACCCAACCACACACACAAATGCTGAATATGTACATCATTATACACATTCATTCATTTATACACACGAGAGAGAGAGAGAGAGAGAGAGAGAGAGAGAGAGAGAGAGAGAGAGAGAGAGAGAGAGAGAGAGAGAGAGAGACGAATAAGTAACAGAGATAGTGATACGTGTTAAGATACAGAGAAACTGAGGAAGAGAAGCGAATGAAATTGCTGGGAGATATCCACCTCGGCGTAAGTACCAGTGTCATTGCCGAGAGAGGAAAGATGAAAAGGAAGGAGATAAAACTGAATGGGGAATGAGAAGGGAAGAGTTGATTTGATTGATTTGATTTGATTAATTTATTACGCCCGAAGGCGACAAACTTATTACAGTCCCATGCGGCCATATGTGAGGGGAGTACAGGGGAACTCGTGCCACGCAGGACACGCTGTCAAACTACAACAAATTAACACCCATCAAAGTGTGGATGACGCATGAGAATAACATCCTGGTTATCATCTTCCAACAAATGTTTACAAGTTTCCTCTAATGTGGGTCCGTGTGGTATTAAATCAGAGACAAGTGGACATTGCAGGCAATAATGGTCAAGGATGTTGGCACTGGGAGCATCACACAGATTATAGGAGGAGAAATGAGGTGCATTACCTGCCAGCCACCTGCCACACAGGTCAGTAGCCCAGTCTGAGGCGGACACACACCACGTTATGTCGACGAACCATAAGACCACTGCGACGATATCTATGGGGACGTGAGAGAAAGTGGTCATAATGTTGGATAGATGCACTATGAGCCCTCTCAGCATTTCTACAGTGGAGAATAGGGGAGCGGGCTGCTCTGCGTATTATATGCTTGTAGCAAATGGGGAAGGCATTAGTAGCATCCACAGTGGGTAGATCCAGTCCACAGGCAGTCCTTGGAAGGAGGTCAGCAGTGTTGTTGGCTGTGAGACCAATATGAGAGGGAATCCACAGAAAGTGCACCACCAGCGAACAATCGTGGGCAGTGGCCAATTGACGGAGTATCTGCATAACGAGGTGTTGATATGCAGGCCTGGGAGAGGAGAGGGCCTGGAGCGCCGGCTGTGAGTCATGGATGATCAAGCCGCTGTTGTTCATCCTTATTAATAAAGTAACTGCATCCAGGAGTCCATGTAGTTCGCAATACGTACAGCTAAAAGAGGTTGGCAGTTGACGGCCCAACTAGCCTCCTTGAGGTGGGTCCAGACTTGGGGAAAATACAGCACAGCCAGCACTGCCATCCTCCTGCAGGGAGCCATCAGCGTAGTTATGGTGGGCCGAAGTGAGGGAAGATGACAACCTGGTGATGGTCTCCAAAGCTAGGTGTTTCTGAAGCTGAGGCAGGTCAGTCTTGGAGGCCGGAGTGTATGAGATAGTGGGCACAGGGGTCTGCCAAGATGGAATGCCATAGTCCACCTCCTCAGCAAGCACTGGTACGTTGAAGTTTAGCGGTCAGACGTTTGAACAAACAGTATTAACTAGTGTGCAGCCACCACTGTGAAGCAGAGGCCTTGTGCAGTGGGATCAAGGGAAGTCCGAATGATGTGAGAGTAGTGGGGAGAAAGGTGAGGATAATGCAGGAACTTAACGCTGAAGTATGTAACCACAGAGTGTATTCTCTCAACAAGTGGTGGAAGGTTGAGTTCAAGTTGCATGTTGACAATTCTGGTTGAGGCAGGGCAGCCCAAGATGAGTCTCATTACTGCATTTTGGAACTTCTCAAGAGGTTGTAAGGCTGTTCTGGAAAGTTGACAAAGAGCAGGGGAGAGATAATCAACAACTGATCACATGAACGCTATGTTTATGGTTCGTACTACAGGAATAGATACCCCGGCAGCATAATTAGTGAGCCACTTGAGAGGTTTTAGGTGCCAATGTAGCCGGGTCAGCAGATCCTGAACAATCGGTTGTGCTCATTGTCTTGCAAGAATGGAGGGAGTAATCTGCACAGGCGCCCCCAGATAAAGGTACTGTGTGCACAGAGGAATAACACAATCCCTGACAGAGAATATAGGCAGTGTTCTTGCTGGACAGGAAGTGAAGATTCTACTCTTTCCTGGAGAGATAATGAGTCCGCATTTGGAAGCCGACTTGTGAAACAAGTGAAGGGAATGTTGCAGATCTGCTGGGGAATTTGAGTGAATGCAGATGTCATCAGCATAGCACGTAATCGTGGTTCCAGGGATGTCAGGAAGGAGGATGAGTAAACGATGTATGAGGATATTAAACAAAAAAGAACTAAGGACGCCACCTTGTGGAGTACCAAGCTTGAAATACTAAGCAGTGCTGTATGTGCCCTTAAAAAGAACGCAAGAGAACCTATTAGTCAGGTAACCACGTATCCATCGTAGCAGATTTCCCTTAACTCTAAAATCCACTAGCTGGTCGAGGATGATGTCTCTGTTGGCGACATCAAATGCACTCTTTTAATCAATGAAGGCCACTTCACTGGTGGGGGATAGGAGGGTGTATAGCTCCAGGAGGCAGTGATGTGTCCCTCGCTGTGGTAAAAAGCCGTACAGTCGGGGCGAGAGCTTGTCCTGCAGCCTAATCAAGAGTCTTGTGAGGAGGATGCGTTCTAGTACTTTACTGAAGCAGGAGGTGAGGGAAAAAGATCGGAATTTATCAGTGCCAGGTTTAGGAATAGGCACGATTGTACTGCGGCTCCAGGCTTGTAGCACGCATCCCAGACGGATGCAAAGGTTGAACAGCTGGAGAAGGGGATTACCAGGAACTTTCAGGAGGACATGGAGGACAGAAAAGGGCATGGTTTATGTCCGTCATTTTCCTTTTTTAATTTTGAAAAGGAAGTGTAGTGTGTACAGTGCATGTAGATTGGTGTTGACAGTTAGAGAAACTTGTATTGGAGAGCATGCTGGCCTACTCTCTATGTTACTGAAACACTGAAAAAGTTCAGCAAAGGGGGATGGTCAGGAACTAATCTGGGATGGTCAGGAACTAATCTCGAGGGTTGATGAAACGGGAGCTCCGCTCTCCCTGTCATCAACTTTCCAGCCACCTCGGGAGTGCTGCCCTGCTCGACTGGTGCTGCAGTCTACTCCTGGGAATAAGCTAATGGGTCCATAGTTACTAAGATCTTATGAGTCAATATTTTTGTAAAACAAAATAACTGTTGCATTACTCTGTGTTTAGGGAATTTTGTTCTTCTTTATACACTGGGTAAATAACTGGGCGAGCCTGTTTTGTACTTCCACTCTTGCATCCGACAGTATATCTGCTACTATTCCATCTTCTGGGGCCTTCCCTCTTTTCATACTTTTAAGAGAAATGTTTACTTCGTCTGCTGTTACCTTCTGTATTTCACTTGTGTCAATGAAAGCTTAGCTATTGGTACTACTGTCTTTGATGATACAGTTCTTTGCAAAAATATTCTACTCTCTTTACTCTTCTATCTCTTCATATAATGACTTCATTGTTTTTTGTCTTTCGGTGATATAATTCGTTGCTTTCCTAGTGTCATTTTGCTTCGGGAATGTTTCAGACTTTTCCCATTTTTGATGTTCTCTAATCTGATCCGTGTTTCTCTTTCTTTTTTTCCTCTCTGTTTCTTGTTGAAAAGCTTTTTTAATTCCTCTCTGTCTGTTTCGTCTTTCTTTGTTTTTATCATCTTTCTTCTTTTCTTCGGCTCGAGGGTCATTTTTGAATATTTGTTGGCTACTACCTGTTATAACCTCCGCTGATTCTCTTAGCACTTCTCTTAGTCTGTCATTCAACTCATCAATGTTAAACTCAGCAAAACTTAGAGTCTGAAATTTGTTCATTATTTCTAATTAATACCAGTACGCCAGTCCTGTATGAGACAGCCCTAGCATGTATTCAGTATGGAAAGTGGGTGTTAGCGCCGACGTGGTGACATGTGGAGGTGTAGGAGGACTACTGGGCCTTGGGATAGCCCATTGTCCCCGAGAAATAGGCCCTGAAGCCTTTGCCCAGAGTCGGACACATAAAAAAAAAAAAAAAAAACTGAAAGGCTACTTTGTTTTCGCTTACTTTTCTTGGGCATATCTTTTTACTTTCAATCATATTTTTTCATTCATTTCTGAAATTCAATCTAACTGTGCAACCCATCATGCTATGGTCACTTCCTATACTAAATTTGTTGATAACTGGCGTTTGTGATCATGTTATTCTTATCTGTTATAATGAAGTAGATTTCATTTTCCATTTGGACTTTTGGTCCATTTCCTCCCTGTTCTTTTTCAAAGAATGTGTTCATTTTTGTTATGTTATACATTTCAGCAAAACTGACAATCGTTTCACCTCTGTCATTCCTTTCTCCCTCTCCAAACTTTTCCATACGTGGTTTTCCTTTATTGATTTGCCAACTTTTGCATTGAAGTCTCCCATGAGTATAATATATGTGGTCTTTTCTTCGTCCATAATCTGGGAGATGTCATCATAGAATGATTCTCTTTCTTCACTGAGCTTTGAGAAGTCGGCACATATACTTGCATTGCTTTCACAGTGTACTGTATTTTTGCCATGTCAAATTACAACCCATTCTATTCTGTCAGATCCACTGCTGAATTTAAGAATGTTCTCTGCAAGATTTCTGTTCATTAGAAATCCTACACTGACAACTCTTTCATTTGGCCCTCCTCTGTAGTAAAATAGGTGGTAGTTATCTTGGAGCTGAATTAAAATATCTTCTTTTCTGTGGACCTCATTCAACGTACAATATCCCATATAATATTTTCATTCATTAACATAATACGTTTGTAATTTTCTGTGAGGCTTCTTACACTGTGTGTGCAGATCTTCATGTATTTCAGCTTATTTAATGTCTCATTCTTTGATTTTCCGAGGCAGTGCAGTTGGACTTTTAGTACACAGTGATCCAGTTATCCAACAGGAACGGCCAAGCAATCTTTAACAGTAGAATTCATATTTGGTTGGACGAATTGTGGCAAATAACCTTACCTCCCTGCCACATAGTTTCTGGTGAGATGTAATTTTTGTGGTACCTTATTCAGTATACAGTATTCGGTCAGGCCCTATATATCTACTGCGGGACCCATGGTCCATGTCGTCTAAGACGGCATCTCATATTATCTGCGAGGCTTTTCCCCATCCGTCACCCGGGGATGCGCCAGGTAGCAGTGGGATCCTGCCTCTTTATATATATCTATATATACCATTTGCACCCAGCATCCTCAGTGTAGGATGGAACTGGGCATTTTCAAAATTTAATGAAGAAAGGAACCTCTGAGGAGGGACCTATGAGCTTCGCAACCATGAGCCCACAAGCGGAGGGCGGTATGCCTACCACCCTTCCTGCAAAATCCCTCACACAGGAACTCTGGGAGCTGATGAGTAAAACACTGACACATCTATAAGTTTCTTTAACCAATTTGTGCCAAGCGTCCTCAATATAGGACGGAACTGGGCATTTTCAAAACTTGATGAGGAAGGGAAACCCAGAGTAGGGGCCTATGAGCTTCGCGACCATCAGCCGAGAGGCGGAGGGCGGTGTGCTTAGCACCCTTCTGGCAGAATCCCTCACACAGGAAGTGGAGAACTCTGGGAGCTAATGTATATATATATATATATATATATATATATATATATATATATATAGTATGACTGCAATCTCATTATTTCTCGAGATATGTGGGGGAGGGAGAAGGCAAATTCTCTCTCTCTCTCTTTCTCTCTCTCCAAAACTTCTTTTTTTTTTTCTGAGAACTGAAATTCGTAGGAAGTTTCTTTTCATGTTTATTTCTTCTCCGTGCGTCAAATAGGATTATTTGACAAGCCGTACCCCCTTCCCTTATCCTGTGTGTGTGTGCGTGTGTGTGCGTAACCAAAGATGGCAGTCAGGGGAAACAAGGAAGATGTGTGGACGGTCATATTTCGAGTTTTTTTTGGGGGGGAGGGGGGAGGGGGTAAATGGAGAATGTACGCTTCAATAACAGGACGTCAGAAAGAATCGATGAGGAAAAGGGAGAAGAGTATGTATATTGTATACCTGTGAATGACTCCCGAATAACGTACCGTCTCACCATAAAGTATCCGAACGTTATAAGCACCATGCATTTTGAAATATATGATCGAAAAATCTGAAAGCAACTCTCCTCATGTGTACCTCTGTCAGTAATAGTTAATTCATACACCAGTGCACCATACACTACTGTAATGGCTTCAGAGAGAGCAGAGAGTCATTGCTAAAACTGGCATGCGAACCATTCCAAGAACTACAGGCTAGGTCTGCTCATCTTCACGTCTATTGCGCCCAGGTTTTTGGATACTTTTGGGTGGAACCGTAAAAACTGTATGAGATGGATAACAAAGTGTATACCTATATATTGTATTATGTGGATGACTAACACTGTGACCGCGAGGTGATGTTCATAGCCTATTATATTCTACTGATAACGCATAGTTCATGTGAATGAGAGAAATGTTATATAATATTATTAAGTGAATTTTTACCACCTGGGGGTAGGGGGATTTTTCAAGAACACTCCCCCAGTATCCCTGCTTGTTGTACGAGGCGACTAAAAGGGTTGGCGGAGGGTTAGTGCCCCTCCCCGGAAAACAACTAACTAAAAAGATGAACAAGAAGCCTTGGACAAGGACTGACCAAAAGATGACGACCAAGGACCGGACAAAGGACATGGTAATCGGAACATGGAATGTAAGAGGTGCGAATGATGAGGTGAAAGAGAGATTGTCCAGGTGCTTGAGGGTGCGAAAGTCGATGTATGTGGAGTAACTGAAACTAAATAGAGAGGTGAGAGGGTGAGAGAATGGGAGTATGGATGGGGTATATGTGCAGGAGTAGGTGAGAATGAGAGGGCAAAAGAAGGAGTGTGTATAGTTGTGAGTAAAAGATGGAAGAAAAACATAAGAGAATATGGATCAGTTGGGTCAAGGATTGTGTGGGTAAGATTGAAAGTTGGAATACAAATGTGGGCGATTGTGTGCGTGTATGCGCCAACGCAAGATCGTGCAAGCAGAGTGAGAGAAGAGTTCTGGACAAATGTGGAAGTGTGCATGGAAAAGTTTGGAAGGAATGAGAGAGTGTTTTTGATCGGTGATATGAATGGTAAAGTAGGGAATGTGAAGGTAGATGGAATAGTTGGTGAGTGGGGTGTGCCTGCTGAGATAGATGAGAATGACAGTGTTAGTGGACATTTGTGCTGGGAGGGGGTTGGTGACAGCCAATACCCTATTCAAGGACAAAATGATCCACAGGTATACATGGTGAATGATGAGAAGGGTGGGTGGTGAACCGAATGAAAGGAAGGCAATGACTGATTATATGTGTGTGGATGAAAGGATGCGAAGATGTGTAGCGGATGCAAGAGCTTATGGGTTAGGGTAGTGGACTTTCTGACCACTACTTGGTGGTGGCCAGAATAAAGATCTAAATGAGATGGAGAAATAGAAGAAGGGAAGGACGGGAAGAAGGAGTATTTGCAAGGAGAGTGGAAAGGTTACAAGAGGATGAGAAAAAGGCCGAATATAAGAGAGAAGTGGAGGAACGATTGGGCAAATATGAATTGGAGCAGATGGGGGACATGGAAGGTGTGTGCAGGATATTCACAGAAGAAATATGTGCAGCATGTGATGTGGTGTGTGGGATGAAGAGAAGACGGAGGGGTGTGCAAGGAACAGCATGGTGGAATGAAGAGGTGAGACAGGCTGTGGCACAAAAGAAGAAAGCATACAATGAAAGAATGAGAAATAGGGGCATGAAAGAAGTTGAGAGGCGGAAGAGAGAGTTATATGTAGAAAGAGAAAGGTGAAAAGATTAGTAAGAGAGAGTAAGATGAGAGTGGATGAGGAATTTGGAAGGAATTTGAATGTGAAATGGAGAGACTGTAAGAAAATGTTCTGGAAAGAGGTGAAGAGAGTAAGACAGGTTGAAAGTGAAGTTAGCAGGGGAGTGAAAGATAAAAATGGTAGATTACAAGAGTAGGGAGAAAAAGTGAGCAGATGGAGAGAACACTGTAAGGAATTGTCGAACATAGAGGATGGAAGTAATGCGAGTATAAGTGGCTGGGGAATGGCTGGGAGAAGAATGGAGGTGAGAAGACAGGAAGAAATCAGTAGGATAGAAGTTGTGGAAGCAATGAAGAAAGTTTAATTGGGGAAAGCTCCAGGAATTGATGGAGTGTGTGGTGAAATGCTGAAGCATGGGGGAGAGATAGTAGTAGAATGGATGTGGAAGATGTGCAGATTGGCCTGGGAGGAAGGTAGAGTCCCGGAGGATTGGAAGTCAGGTATAATTATTCCCTTGTACAAAGGAAAGGGGGAAAAAGAAGCGTGTGGTAATCATAGGGGCATTTGTCTTCTTAGTATAATAGGAAAAGTGTATGGTAGGATACTTATTGACTGAGTTAGAGAAAGAACAGAGGAATTAGTTGGAGAAGAACAGGGAGGCTTTAGGAAGGGAAGAGATTGTGTAGATCAGATATTCATTCTTAGGTCTTTAGTGGAAAAGTTTCTAGAGAAGGGAAAGAAGTTGTATGCGGCTTTCATGGATTTGGAGAAAGCATATGACAGGGTGGATAGACAAGGATTGTGGAAAGTATTAAGAATATATGGAGTAGATGGGAAGTTGTTGAATGCTTTGAAGAGTATGTATGATGGTGCTAAGGCTGCAGTGCGTGTGGATGGTGAACTGAGTGAATTTTTCTCTTTGAAGGTTGGGTTGAAACGGATGTGTCATGTCTCCATGGTTGTTCAATCTGTACATGGATGGGGTAATAAAAGAGGTACAAAGTAGGGTAGTGGATGTTGGAGTGGCCCTGGTGAGAGAGGGTAGTGTCTGGAAACTCCCTGTACTGTTGTTTGCAGATGATACTGTGTTTTTGAGTGAAGACGAAGGGGAGCTGCAAGGTTTGATGGATGAGTTTTGGAAGGTGTGTAAGAAACGGAATCTAAAGGTGAATGTAGGGAAGAGTAAAGTGATGGTCTTTGAGAGAGGTGAAGTCAGTGAATGTACAGCGAGGTTAGATGGTGAGGAATTGGAAAATTTGAGTATATTTAAGTACTTGGGTAGTGTGATGAGTAAGGATGGAGGTTTGGAGGATGAAGTACTTGAAAGAGTATAGCAGGCAAGAAAGGTTGCTGGTTCCTTGAAAGCTGTGATAAGAAACAGGGAAGTGAGCATGGAAGTGAAAAAGTTACTACATAACAGTATTGTGATACCAACTCTAACGTATGGAAGTGAAGTTTGGACGTTGTTGGAAGGACACAAGTCAAGAGTGAGAGCAGTGGAAATGAGTTATTTAAGAGGAGCCTGTGGAGTCACATGGAGAGATAGGCTGACAAATGAGGATATAAAGGAGCGTTGTGGTGTGGATGTGGATGTGATAGGAAGCGTTTTGAGGAATACACTGAGGTGGTTTGGCTATGTGGAGAGGATGAAGGGTGAAAGACTGAAGTGTATGTGAGTGAGGTAGAGGGGGGGAGAGGGAGGGGGAGGCCGAGGATGAGATGGAGGGATGGGGTGGAGAGGTATATGAGAGAGGGAGGTGTGAGTTGGGAGCAGGGCAGTGAAATGGCGGGGGACAGGGCGACGTGGAGGCGATTTGTTTGTGGCCACCTCAACGGGATTGAGGCGTCTGGCAATAGATATATATATAGAATTTTTCCCGAGTAATGTATATACTGGAGAATTCTATATGGATGACAAAAGTGAATGTATTGGCCTATGAGTCAGGGAAAAATTAATATAATGTACATCGTGTGGGTGTACACTGCACTCTATGCATGACGAAAGATGTTTGGAAAGAAAGAAGCATCAGCAAAGTGACTAGTGTGTGGGTGACACGAGGGTTACGATATGCAGTATATACATTATATGAATTGCTCAGAAATGCAAATGAATTTATAAATATGGATGACAAACGTGTGAATGAAAAACTGTGAAAACATGAAAGCACCGAAGAGTGCAACACCAGCGCTCACCAACCGCTGTAAAGGCCGAATTTTTACCATCTCTTGTGACCTTAAGTTTTGACAGATTATTCTCAAAACTGAATTACCCTTAAACCTTCCACCTACTTTGGTTCACATCAGATCAGATTTGTTGACATGTCCGGTGACACTGATTTTCATCTTTCTCCGTGACCTTGACCTCTGACTGAGTGTTCTCAGTATTGGATCTGTTTATCCTTGGTTTAACCTGAACCCATACACAAAGTTTACTCTACATCGGATAATCATTAAGTTAACCCCAGTAGGTATACTTGATCTTTGATCTAGTGTTCTAAAAAACAACAGTCCAATTTCTTGGGTGATCCTCAACTTATCCACCACGTTTCAACTAAATCAGATCAAAATTGTGTTAGAACTGTTTGAGTTACTTTATTAGCACGGGTCAAACTGTGATACAGCCCTGTGACCACGTTCTTGAACTTATTTTTCTCAAAATTCAATACATCTCTTCCTTCTTGCTTGATGTTTAATGTTTCCACCATGTTTGGTTCAAATCATATCAAAATTGTTTGAACTGACCTTTCCCTGTGACTTGACCTTTGGGATTTTTTAAACCGATTTTTTAAATTTTTGCTTTTTGCTACAAGACTGATCTAAATCGGGTAATAATTATTTAAGCGGACCTTGCCTGTGACCTTCACCACTAATTTACTTTCTAAAAAACAGCAGATTTACTCCTTACCTGATCATCAACATTTCCACTAAATGGTAAAAATAGGACTAAAACTGTACGAGTTATTCTGTTAACATGTACACACACCAGTCGAACTTTGATTTTACCCTGCGACCATGGCATTCAATTGATTGTTTAAAAATTGGAAGCATTTAATTTTTGCCTTAACCTCTACCTTTCTCCCAAGTTTGGTTAAAACTAGATAAAAACTGCATGAGTTGCTTCGTTCACACACACACACACACACACACACACACACACACACACACACACACACACACACACGGCAGCAGCAGCAGACAAACCAAGCAAAGCCTATATAAATGTAAAAAAAAATCATCTCTCTCGCTAATGCATGATGTGCGACGGTTCGAGACTCATGAAAGGCATGAAGGCTGAAGAAGGAAAATAACTAAATAGAAATAAACGGCAAACATTGGCAACTAATTCTAAGCAGATGAAAGTGTAGACGTTAAAGAAAATATAATAAACTGAAATACAGCCAGCAGAACTTGAGATGAAAAGGTTAGTGTAAAAGGTTGATACTAAAAAAAAAAAAAAAAAAAAAAAATGCCAGCATAAGCCTGGAAGGAGAATGCATACACGCTAGGATAAGGAAAAAATTTAATTAAAAATAATTAAAAAATGCCGCACACAGACATCATAACGTAGTGTGAAGAAGCAGCAACAAGGCGTGTGCTTACATATTTTCATCTCTTCCGAGATATAAATAAGGAAGAGCCAGAAGGAGGAAAGAGAAGAGAAAGAGAGGAGGGGAGATGCGAGGAGGGGAGCAGAGAAAAAGTTATGAAGAAGAAGTAAATGTACTATCACGACCAAAAGTTCGTTCCCCCAGCCAGCCACTGTGCGAATCCGAAACACCTGAGGGTCGAGAAACGAAGCGTCTGAAAGAATTGCCATTTTCACCCAACAGATGGCGCACAGTAATGTTTATGAAGGGGACAGGGAGGTTTGGAGAGAGAGGTGCTTCGAAAGGAAGTTTGTATCTGGGTGTTGATTACGTAGCTAAATCACAAGATGTTGATATGGTTACGATTGTGATAGAGACGGTTTACAATAAGAACGATTAATAATGTTCGGTAACATTATTTGTATGTGTTGTGGCAGCAGCAGTGGTCGAGTAATATTATGATTACTAGCAATATACTGAAATCACATGTTTTAAGTATTGAAGCAGGAACATGATGCTTATTACTAATATACAGTATTTCTAATATAATTTTCTGTGTCGATAAACAGCCAGCAATCAGACGACCTGTTGTACCAAACAATATTTTATTTTGTCCGTTATAAAGTATTAGATTTTATTCCACACATTACCAACACAGTGAATATCTCGCAGATAAGCAAATACATCTTACACTGTTATGTTTATATCGTCAACAAATGCTGCCCCCTACCCCACCATTGCAGGAATAAGTGACTGAAATACACCTACAGTTACACCTGGCGGATTTCCCTCAATGTCGGGTCAACGTAACAACAATTTTTTTTTTTTTTTTTTTTTTTTTTTTTACACTACCCCACTGACGAACTACTTTAATGAACAAAAATGGCACTGCATTTTTTTCTCTCTTAGTAAACTAGCACCTTCAGTGATGTAAACTGGAAAAAAGGCATATTATATAAACTATAGTTGATGTTAAGAAGAACCTTAGATGAGGCAAACCTGTCAGCATAACCATAGCCCTATCCTGACGCGACTGGTGCGGATGGAATACACAGTCCATACATGGTGGAGACACTATGAGCTTCCTAGACGCCTTAACAGGTCTAGTAATCATGCAGTTACATAAGTTGTTCACTCCGTTATTATCACTATGCAAAAATTAAAACGTGACGTCCATAACTTATGTAAAACTACAAATACTTTACTAGAAGTCTTATGTGGGTCTTAAATTGTCTATGATACACGTAACTGGGTATTGCATGTGAGGACCACCCATAATCAGGTGGTTAACTATGCAGGAGTGATGGTCTTCACGTCTCTCATCACTCTCCCTTGTCTGTCTGTCTCTTGTAGAAATGTTTGCTTATGTATTTACTTTTGATGGGGTCAGGGAGGTTGGGAGATGCCGTTGCCACGATTGTAAGTTTGTATGGGGGTGGAGATTATGTAGCTTAATCACAAGATGTTGAGCTAACAAAACGATTGTCATTGTGATGGTGAAGTACCATGTTCACACACACACACACACAAAAAGAAGTTATTGCAACAGACATGATACGTTTTTACTCATGTCGGCGGGATGTCTAAAACATATACGTCATTCCCAGGAGGTATTGTTCATTACCGTCCGGGCCCCGAACTCGTTGCACGGGCCTCGCAAGGTGCCTGAAAGAGGCCCATACAGCAATCCTTCTGCTTACACTGTTAATCTTTTCTCTCCGTTGGGCTCCTCCAATCACAGCCTTATCACCTTAACCTGTCCTATCACTCCTGTACGGTCTGTGGATCCTCCTGGGAAACGTCGTCTGTGGCATTTTGGAGCCGGGGATTGGGAGGCCCTCAGGCAGTACTTCTTTGATTTTCCCTGGAATGATTATTGCTTCCATGGCCGTGAGCCATCTGAGTGTGCCTTGCGCATTATGGAGGTTATTCTCTCGGGCATGGAAGCATACATTCCATTCTCATATCCTTTGATTAACGCAAGAAAGCCTTGGTTTAATCACGCTTATTCTAATGCTGTCTGCAACAAGGAGAGGGCCTACAAAAGCTACCGGAGCCAACCCACCCCTGAATCACATCATCTTTACGTTTCTGCCCGGAATCGTGCTAAGTCTGTTCTTTGCTCTCCTAATAATAATTTCGTCCGTACTAAATGCTCTCAACTCTCCAACTCAAATTCTTGCCGCTCCTTCTGGCATCTTGCCAAAAACCTTTCTAACAACTTTACCTCATCATCCTTCCCTCCTCTTTTCTACTCTGATAGCTCTGTAGCTATTTCTTCTACTGATAAAGCAGATCTCTTCGCACAGACTTTCTTCTCCAATTCCACCTTAGACGATTCCGGTGCTGTTCCTCCATCACTTCCCGCCTCTGACTTCCTCATGGCTGACATTAAAATTTCTTCAGCTGATGTATTTTCTGTCATCACTGGCCTCAGTACTAACAAGGCATATGGGCCTGATGGAGTCCCTCCTATTGTTCTCAAGAACTGTGTTTCTGTGCACCCTGCCTAGGCAAACTCTTTCGCCTTTGTCTGTCAACTTGTACCTTTCCTTCTTGCTGGAAGTTTGCTCTCATTCAGCCAGTCCCAAAGAAGGGTGACCACTCCCAACCCTCCAACTATCATCCAGTTGCTTTAACGTCCTGTATTTCAAAAGTTTTCGAGTCAATTCTCAACAGAAAAATTTTAAGGCATCTTTCCTATCACAACCTTCTTTCTGATCGTCAGTACGGGTTCCGTCAGGGATGCTCCACTGGCGATCTTCTCACCTACCTTTCAGACTCCTGGTCATCCTCCTTTCGGGACTTTGGCAAAAGCTTTGCCATTGTACTTAACATCTCAAAGGCTTTCGATCGAGTCTGGCATAAATCTTTAATTTCCAAACTGCCCTCTTAGGGTTTCTATCCTTCTATCTGTGCCTTCATCACTAGTTTCCTTTCTGATCATTCTATAGCTGCTGTTGTAGACGGCCATCGTTCTTCTCCTAGATCTATCAACAGTGGTGGTCCTCAGGGCTATGTCCTATTACCAACTCTCTTCCTTTTATTCATCCAACCCTATCCACTCATACACTGATGACTCCACCCTTCACCTTTCCATTCGGTTCCTGCAACGCCCATCTCAGTAGTTACTTCAACAAACAAGGGATGAGTCTATGGCACACCTAATGTCTGACTTGGCTCATATCTCTGACTGGGGTAAAAATAATCTTGTTTTTATTGCATCTAAGACTCAGTTCTTACACCTATCAACCTGTCAAAATCTTCCACAGGTATACCCACTAATGTTTAATAATATTCTGCTTAATCCTGCATCATCCTTGAACATGCTTGGGGTTTCATTTACTCGGGACTTATCTTGGAAAGATCATATTACATCTCTTGTAAAATCTGCTTCCAAGAGATTGGGTGTGCTAAGCCGACTCCGTTCTTTCTTTACTCCTGCACAATTGTTGACTCTATACAGGGGTTTTATCCACCCCTGTGTGGAGTACAACTCTCATGTGTGAGGAGGCTCCCCACATACAGCTCTTCTCAATAGGGTGGAGTCAAAGGCTTTTCATCTCATTAACTCTCCTCCTCTTACTGACTCCCTTCAACCTCTGTCTCTTCGCCGCACTGTTGCATCTTTATCCCTTTTCTATTGCTACTTTAATGGTCACTGCTCCTCTGAACTGTCTGCATGCATTCCTCTACCTCTACGACGGGCGCATAGCACCCGTCTAGCAGCAAACACTCATCCCTTTTCTGTCCAACTTTCTAATGCAAGAGTTGACTGTTACTCCCAGTCCTTCATTTATGCAACAGGTCAACTCTGGAACTGTCTCCCTCTGTCTGTATTTTCTGCTGCCTATGATCTCCAGTCTTTCAAATGCAGTGTGTCCAGGCATCTCGAAATGAATGGATCTTGAATTTGGCTCTCTCTTGTATTTTGTTTTTCTCTTGGAGGGAACTGTTATTGCGGGCTCATGGCCTTTGGTTCCTTCTTCCTCGCATAAAAAAAAAAATATGCTTTGCATATACGATATATATGAGCAACCGACTTGCACAAATACACATGCAAACATGTTTTATTAGGCATAACCAGACAGAGGCGATAGGATGAACGAAGGAGGTTAATGAAGGCCGGGGAGACCAGTGCTCCTGGACAATTCACCACCTGTCTATGGGTGATCCTGACATGTGATAACAGTCATGTGCGTCATAAACATATTAAGACCCATAACAAACTTGGACTAAGCACTTTTTGTTAATACCTTATTTGTGGACCTCACATTTTTATTGTAACTTACCTAGTGATATTATGGAGTGAATAACTTTTATAAATGCATTACTATTGCCCTGGTAGTGTCCTATCCCAACCGCACCAAAGCTGAGCTTACATTGGCATCTCAACCATGGAATAGGCTGGCAAGAACGTCGGTATTCGTATTTTCATTGTTTTACAATATACCCCATTAAAGTTGCTACTTTCCTGAGGGGATATAATAACAGTAGTGTATTTCCACAATCAAATAGCCCGTAAGTGCGGTAAAAAAACAAATGTATACCACATGTTACTTCTGCTTACTCGTTGTTGACGGAAACCTGTCAGTGTGACTGCATCTGTACTTCCGACATCATTTCCTGCAATTCGCACTTACTACAGGTGAGGGTGGGCTGTGGGTCACATCTGTTCACAATATTCACATAATAGTGTGATGTTTATCCCAGTACAAGAAATGGTGCCAAGGCACAGCAAACCCGTCCTCGGCAGTCATTTTAGTGATGGCGTATAAAAACAACAGGGTATCTCGTCAAAGTTGTCACATATCAAATTTGGAGTAAATCGGGTGAAAATTGACGATTTTATGCCCATTTGAAATTTTAGGCCCAGCCAACCTGGCATTGAGCCCCTTACGACTAACTGGGGGGTGACCCCCCCTGACGTATGTGGCATGTCACGGGATGTAGATTTGAAAGCTGCACCTTTAGGTTTTGATTTCATGTCGATATGAAGATTTTGAAAGGAGTCATGGCGAAGAAACGATTTTCACCCTTCCCATTTCTATACATTTTTTGGCCCTACAGCCTGGGCTTTGGCCCAGTTTGGCCCAATATTTAATCAGGTGATCAGAACGTCATAGCCCATCATCCCTGTATTTTAAGTCAAAATCACACCAGTAGTTTCGCTTAAAGACGTTAACAGACAGGCAAACAGACAGACAGACAATCTATCTATCTATATACCTAGGCTGCTTCCCCCAAGGAAAGGGAGGTAGCCGAGACAGGACGACACACTCCCCATTTACTCATCCATTAAAACACATTCATTTGCATCTTAGCCCCAGAGGGGAGAACGGACAGATCCTCATCGCACCACACCGCACAAGGGTCAACTGCGCAATGCAATCAGTGACATCCGCAGCAGGGCCCGACAGCAGAGCTGGTTTACCCTTGACACATCATGACAGACCCATCCCCTTACCCTCACCTGAACTGACTAGCTGATCAGACCAAATGCGGGAGAATATCCCCTCAGGGCTGCATCATCGCTTATTCATTCACAGTTTCTCTCCATTTATTTCTGTCACGCACAGCCACTCTTCCTTGCTCAACAGACATCCCTTTTGCATCCAGCGCTCTCTTCACACTGTCCATCCATCCTATTCGTGGTCTTCCTCTCAGCCTTACACCTGTCACATCAGATCTAGTTATCTTTTTCACCAATCGCTTATTATCCATTCTCTCCATATGCCCAAACCATCGCAACACCCTCTGCTCAACTCTACCAGCCATCTCCCGAACAACTCCAGTTCTCCTTTGCACTTCATCATTTCGCACTCAATCCATACGCGTCACTCCACACATACTCCTCAGACACCTCATCTCCATTACATTCAAACTTTTCCTCTCTGCTACACCCATATTCCATGTTTCAGCCCCATATAATGCAGTCGGTACCACAACACCCTCATACAGCCTTCTCTTTACATCCATTCTAAGCGAACGACATCTAAACACTTTTTTCATTCCTCCCAGCACCTTTCCTACTTCATTTATTCTTAACTTCACTTCTGCATCTATTCTTCCATCCACAGCAACATGTGACCCTAGATATTTAAAACACTCTACCTCCTCAAGCAACTCGCCATTCAAAATTATATTCATCCCCCTACCATCTACCAACCTCATACACTTCATCACTTTACTCTTATTCTCCTTTACTTTCAATTTCCTCCTTTCACACACCCTTCCAGACTCCTCTACCAACTGTCTCAATCTCTCCTCTGAATCAGCCACCAGTGCAGCATCATCTGCAACCAGCAGCTGCTTCAGATTCCAGTCTCCACCATCAACATTCACCAGACTCAGACCTCCACCTAAAACTCTTGCATTCACCTCCCTTACAACACCATCCATGTAAATATTAAACAACCAAGGTGACATCACACATCCCTGTCGCAGCCCCACTCTCATGGGAAACCAATCACTCACAGGATTTCCCACTCTTACACACGCTTTACTATTGACATAAAAACTTTTCACCCCTTTTAGTAACCTACCATCAAGTCCATACAATCTTAAAACAGTCCACAAAGCCTCCCTATCAATTCTATCATACGCTTTATCTCTAAATCCATGAATGCCCAAAACACATCCTTGCCTTTCGCTAAATACTTTTCACACACTTGTCTCACAGCAAACACCTGATCCATGCATCCCCTCCCTCTCCTAAAGCCACACTGCTCATCACCAATCACTCCCTCTGTACCCTCTCTAACTCTCATAATTAACACTCTACCATAAACCTTACCTACAACACTCAACAGACTTATACCCCTAAAGCTAGTACATTCATACTTATCACCCTTGCCTTTATACAACGGGACCACACTAGCACTTGCCCAGTCAATTGGCACCATACCTTTCACAAAGCACACATTCAACAATCTTACTAACCAGTCAATAATAGTCACTCCACCACCCTTCAGGCATTCCACAGCACACCCATCCATACCTGCAGCTTTCCTTGTTTTCATCTCCTTTACTGCCTGCTCCACTTCCTCCTTCGTGATCAAAGAATCATTCAACTCTCCCAACACATTTATTCATTGCACCCTTCCATCCGCCACAATCTCAGCCACCCTTTCCTCCTCTACATTTAACAATCTTTCAAAATCCTCTGCCCATCTCTTCCTTACTGCATCCACCTCAATTAACATCCTTCCATCCTCTGCTTTTACTCGTTCTTCCTTCCCAGACTCTCCTTTTCGCACCCTTTTCACCTCCTTCCAAAACATTTTCTTATTCTGTTGAAAATTCTCTGTCAGCCGCCTACCCCACCTCTCATCTGCTGCCACTTTAGCATCACACACAGCCCTTCTCGCCCTATTCCTCTTTTTCTTATACCTTTCACATGACATCTCATCCTTCCTCTGCAGCCACACTTCATATGCACGTCTCTTCTCAGCCACAGCCATACTTACTTCCTCGCACCACCATTCACTTCCTTTTCTTACACCACCACCCACACGTCTCACACCACACACCTCTTCTCTATGCCCCACCACAGCACTCTTAAACAACTGCCATTCCTCCTCCACACTGCCATTTTCCTGAACTTTCACTGCGTTCCACTCATCTTTCAATTTCTCCTGATAATCAATCTTCTTCTCTCTTTTATCCAACTCACCCACTTTCAAAACCTCCCTACCACACCTAACCCTCCTAGCTCTCACCCATCTCTTACCCACTCTTAACTTTCCCTCCACCAGGTAGTGATCAGACATAGGCTACCTCCACCCTCCCCTCTCAGAACTCTCACATCCAACAATCTTCCTATTACATTCCTAGACACAACCATATAGTCTATCAAAGCTCTATCAACAACCCTTCCACCCTCCTGTCTCACCCACGTATACTTATAAATATCTTTCTTCTCAAACAGCGTATTTCCAGACAAACCAATTGAAAACAATACCCGTCTCCGAGTCCCTCTGAGGCGGGGACGGATAATGACAAATAGGCCAATTAACCTTGTGTTGGCGATGCGTGAATGAACTCGAAACATTTATAATAAAGAAATGAATAATTTTTCGGTATAACAGGTTGTCAGAAGTATGGTCGATTATTAGGGTTGAATAATGTCACAAATATATTAATATCACGTGTCTCATACACCTATGTTTACTATCCTGGCAACGGCATCTCCCAACCTCCCCGACTCCAACAAAAGCAAATACATAAGCATACATTTTTACAAGAGACAGACAGACAAGGGAGAGTGATGAGAGACGTGAAGACCATCACTCCTGCGTAGTTAACTACCTGTTTATGGGTGGTCCCTACATGCAGTACCCAGTTACGTGTATCATAGACAATTTAAAACCCTCATAAGACTTCTAGTAAAGTATTTGTGGTTTTACATAAGTTATGGACGTCACGTTTTAATTTTTGCATAGTGATAATAACGGAGTGAACAACTTATGTAACTGCATGATTACTAGACCTATTAAGGCGTCTAGGAAGCTCATAGTGTCTCCACCATGTATGGACTGTGTATTCCATCCGCACCAGTCGCGTCAGGATAAGGCTATGGTTATGCTGACAGGTTTGCCTCATCTAAGGATCTTCTTAGCTTTTAACAGTCCATAGTCTATATAATATGCTTTTCATTCCAATTTACCTCACTGAAGGTGCTAGTTTACTAAGAGAGAGAAATAATGCAGTGACATTTTTGTTCATTAAAGTAGTTCGTCAGTGGGGTAGTGTGGAAAACACACACACACACACACACACACACACACACACACACACACACACACACACACACACACACACACACCTTTTTTGTTGTTGACCCGAGATTGAGGGAAACCCGCCAGGTGTAACTGTAGGTGTATTTCAGCCACTTATTCCTGCAATGGTGGGGTAGGGGGCAGCATTTGTTGACGATATAAACATAACAGTGTGAGATGTATTTGCTTATCTACGAGATAGTCACTGTTGGTAATGTGTGGAATAAAATCTAATACTTTATAACGGACAAAATAAAATATTGTTTGGTACAACAGGTCGTCTGAATGCTGGCTGTTTATCGACACAGAAAATTATATTAGAAATACTGTATATTAGTAATAAGTATCATGTCCCTGCTTCAATACTTAAAACATGTGATTTCAGTATATTGCTAGTAATCATAATATTCCTCGACCACTGCTGCTGCCACAACATCCACAACACATACAAATAATGTTACCGAACATTATTAATCGTTCTTATTGTAAACCGTCTCTATCACAATCGTAACCATATCAACATCTTGTGATTTAGCTACGTAATCAACACCCAGATACAAACTTCCTTTCGAAGCACCTCTCTCTCCAAACCTCCCTGTCCCCTTCATAAACATTACTGTGCGCCATCTGTTGGGTGAAAATGGCAATTCTTTCAGACGCTTCGTTTTTTGATCCTCAGGTGTTTCGTATTCACACAGTGGCTGGTTGGGGGAACGAACTTTTGTTCGTGATAGCACTTAGGGAAGGGAGGAAAAAAGAATGAAAATAAGAAGCATGAGGAAAAAAAGTGAAATGGAGAGGGGAGGAGACTAGACGAAGGGAGTAAGGAAAAAGTAAAAGGAGTATGGAGGAAAGGGGAGAGGTTGGAAGAATGCAAGGGATGAGAGGGGAGGAGGAGGATGGACTAAGACTGGTGCATGGTGGTTGACATTATACGCACACACAAAAAAGTGAGAGATAGAGAACGGACGGAACGGGTAAGGTAGTGGCGAGAGAGAGTTAGGTAAATTATGAAAAGGAGAATGGGTCACATAATAAACTCCCATACATTTACTTACAGTGGATGGGGAGGAAGAGGAAGTCTGAGAAAAATAGATGAACCAAGGAAGGAAGGAAGAAGGTTTTCAAAGTAGGTCAGACGTGGAATAGGAAAGACAAGTTAATCACCAAAGAGGCATTCAAATGCAGGCGTAGAAAACGGAGGCAAGGAGGAAGAAGAGAGGTGACCAGGGGGAAACATTAATCCCTGGAGCATGATGATGTTTTTTGTGCGTCATTCTTGCTACCTCCAGACGATTTTGTTCAGATCGCGGGAGTTCACTTGTGGTGAAAGGCTTAATGAATGCTTTGACTTTATTCTTTCTGTCTGCAGACGATTTTATTTAGTCCAGAGGAGATATCATCCTGGTGCATGGCATTATGAAGGCTATATCTAACCCTTCCAGTTCCCGAGTTCTCTTAAGCTGAGTAAAATCGTCTGAGTACATCACGAATAAAAGGACATTTAAGTATCGAGGGGTTTAATCCATATTCTATGAGGACGATTATTATGTTCTGTTTCTGATGTATATAATATAGTGAAAAAGGAGTATTGTACTGGTATATTAGTGATTCTGCAGGCGGGAGAAGAATAATAAGTGGTAAGATAAACAGGTTGATGGATATGGTGTATGAGTGCGTGAGAAAACAAAGTATGGAAGTTCATGAAGCCAGTAGACTGACTGCATATCGAATTGATCGTATGATTTACATTTGTAGGAACATATAACAAGGTGGATATTATGTAAAAACCGAGAAGAGTATAATCGGTGAGAGATGATGTGTATACAGGGAAGAAGGAAGGGGTTGGAAGAGCTAGGAGTCATGATAGAAAATGGCTTAGAAATGAAAAGAAGCTACAAAGAGGAAAGGAGAGCAGGGAAGAAAAATTACAATATTTAGCCAGGGACTGTCTATCACAGATATGATTTCGGGTAGGGGACAAAATAAAGGTGAGCTTTAAAGTGACATACGTAAGAGAAATATGATACTACAAAAGGGAGCGCAAAATTTAAAATGAAATAAAGGGGGAAACGAGGAAAGGAAAACGAACAGAAGCAGACGCCATGAGGATAATAGCCGCGGTACTCAGCTACGTAACTTAGGCCTTTGAGCTGAGACAGACCATCCTCCTCCAACCTAGGACAGGAGGCCATGTATCATTAACGTTAACACAGTAACCTTCCGTAGTTGTTACTATAAGAACTTATTTTACCCAGCACCGAGCTAAGACTGGCTCCAGTTACCCACACCAGGAATCGATCCCTGATGTTATCTGGTCTGCATTTTCGTAGCTGGCAATGTTAGTCCCATTATGGTGGGAAATAAGAGGAAATTATTTGGTTATTTAGTGTAACAGCAGAAAAAAAACAATGAAAAGGAAAAAACATGAGAGAGGAGGCCAATACACACACACACACACACACACACACACACACACACACACACACACACACACACACACGCAGAATGTAATCGTATATTTCGAATTAGAAATTTTTCCTTTTTTTTTTTCTTCGTACAACGTCCATTTTTTTTTTTTTTTCCAAAAAAATAGTTTTCCAATATTTTGGTAAACTGATTACAAGGTACGCCTATCTATATCTTTGCTTACAGAAAGAATGTATTGTTAGTACAATTTTCCACATGCTTTCCATATACTTCGATAATGGTCTCAGATTTCACTTTATCCCCACATAATGTGAATCCAAGCCACTCTGCCTTCCTGCAGTCACCCTGGGACGGAAGGAGGAGAGACAAATGAGTGCTTACAGATCGGTTTTCGATGGAAAAAAGGCATAAGTTAGGTTTATCTCTGCATCTGGCGCTTAGGCTACAACCTCTGATACTTCCTGTGCGGTGGGGTCGGGGATGTGCATGATATTCTCTCTTTTCTCTCTCTCTCTCTCTCTCTCTCTCTCTGTACTAAACTATTAATCTATTCCATTCTTAAAGATGAGCAAGATTTTGGATAAAAGTGACTAGTAATACATCATACAGAGGCAGAATATGTTATTGACAAAGGCAGTGAATGATAACAACTAGCTGGAAGTCATTAACATTCAGTGAACCCCAACACCACCACACCAGCAAGCCATATCTGATAAAACTTTGGTCACAACTGTAACTAAACTGAATCACCACTGCCTTCTCTGCCCCCATTCCTATCTTTATCGTCTATCTGTGTATTGTCACGAAAGGTCATTAGCAGACTCCCGGGCCACCAAAATATCCCCATGAAATTTTCGAAGATAGGTAAAATTTAAAAATAAACCCATGCTTTACAGATTCACAAAACATTATTGTTGCTGAAGAGAATGGGAAAATTATTCAAGAGGATTTATTTTTTACCTCTAGCGTCATACTTCCCCAGTATCCCTGTTTGTCGTACGAGGCGACTAAAAGGGTTGGTGGTGGGTTAGTGCCCCACCCCGTAAAAAGAACTAACTAAAAAAGCAAATAAAGCGCCTCGGACCCGGACGGACCATACGTTGACGACTAAGGAACGGACAAAGGACATTCTGAGGGTAGGAACATGTAATGTGAGAGGAGTGAATGATGAAGTGAAAGAGAGAGAGATTGTCCAGGTGCTTGAGGATGCAAAAGTGGATATATGTGGATTGACTGAAACTAAATGAAAGGTGAAAGGATGAGAGAATGGGAATACGGTGTAGGTATATGTGCGGGAGTCAGTGAGAATGAGAGGGCAAGAGAGGGAGTATGTCTGATGATAAGCAAGAAGTGGAAGGAGAATATAAGAGAGTATGGAACAGTGGGTGCAAGGATTGTACGGGTGAGGATGAAAGTAGGTATACAAGCATGGGCGATTGTATGTGTGTATGCTCCAACAGAGGATCGAGTGGCAAGAGTGAAAGATGAGTTTTGGGCGAGAGTAGAAGCATGTATGGACAAGTTTGAGAGGAGCGAGAGAGTGAAGTTGATTGGAGACATGAATGGCAAAGTTGGGAATGTACGAGTGGATGGAGTGGTTGGTCAGTGGGGTGTGCCAGCTGAAGTAGATGGGAATGGTAGTGCTTTGGTGGACATCTGTGCTGGTAAGGGGTTGGCAATAGCCAACACCTACTTTCGTCATAAGATGATCCACCGGTATACATGGAGAGTAATGAGGAGGATGGATGGTGAACTTGTTGAACGAAAGGCAATGATAGACTACGTGTGTGTGGATGAGCGAATGAGAAAACAAGTGTTGGATGCAAGGGTGTGGAGAGGGTGGGGGAATGGAGTCTCGGACCATCACTTAGTGATGGCCAAGGTAGAGCTGCAAAGAAAGTGGTTGAGGAGACGAAGGGGAAGACAGGAGGAAGCAGCTCCTGTGAGAAGAGTGGAGAAATTGCAAGATAGTGAGAAAATGACAGAGTATAAGAGCATAGTGGAAGAAAGATTGGGAAGATATGAGCTAGAGCAGATGGAAGGGGTGGAAGACGTATGTAAGATATTCACGGAAGAGATAAGCGCAGCGTGTGAGGCGGTTTGTGGAGTGAGGAGGAGATGCAAGGGTGTGCAAGGGACAGCATAGTGGAATGATGAGGTGAAACGAGCTGTGGAACAGAAGAAGAAGGCATATGGTGAATGGTTGGCGAGTAGAGGTAGGGGAGAAGATGAGAGAGAGAAGAGAGAGGTATATGTGAGCAGGAGAAGGGAGGTTAAGAGACTGGTGAAGGAGAGTAAGAAGAAAGTGGATGAAGAGTTTGGGAGGAATCTGAGTGTGAAATGGAGGGAGAGTAAGAAATTGTTTTGGAAGGAGGTAAAGAAAGTAAGGCAGTGTGAAAGGGGAAATAGTAGGGGAGTGAAAGATAGGAATAATAGATTGTTGGTGGAGAAGAGAGAGAAATTGAGGAGATGGAAGGAGCACTTTGAGGATTTGTTGAATGTAGAGAGTGAAAGCAGTGTGAGTATAAGTGGTTGGGGAATGGCTGGGAGAAGAAGAGATGAGAGGAGGGAGGAAGAGATCAGTAGGTCGGAAGTAGTGGAAGCGATGAAGAAGATTAAGCTGGGAAAGGCCCCAGGAATTGATGGAGTGTGTGGTGAAATGCTTAGGTATGGGGGTGAGATTGTTGTGGAGTGGATATGGAAGTTGTGTAGATTGGCTTGGGAAGAGGGAAGGGTTCCAGAGGACTGGAAATCAGGTATAATTGTTCCTCTGTACAAAGGAAAAGGGGAGAGAGAAGTATGTGGTAACCATAGGGGTATTTGCCTTCTTAGTGTGACTGGTAAAATATATGGTAGAATACTCATTGACAGGGTTAGGCATATGACAGAGGAGCTAGTTGGAGAAGAACAAGGGGGATTTAGGAAGGGAAAAGGGTGTGTAGATCAGATATTTGTTCTAAGATGTTTAGTGGAGAAGTATCTAGAGAAGGGAAGGAAAGTGTATGCTGCCTTCATGGACTTGGAGAAAGCTTATGACAGAATAGATAGGCAAGGTATGTGGAAGGTATTAAGAATATATGGAGTGGAGGGGAAATTGTTGAGTGCTGTGAAGAGTATGTACGAGGGAGCTAGGGCTACGGTGCGAGTGGATGGTGAGCTGAGTGAGTTCTTTGATCTCAATGTGGGACTGAAACAGGGGTGTGTGATGTCTCCATGGCTGTTTAATATATATATGGATGGGGTTGTAAAGGAGGTGCAAGGTAGGGCAGTGGATGTGGGGGTGGCCCTAATGAATGAGGGTGAGATTTGGAAGCTTCCAGTGTTGCTGTTTGCTGATGATACAGTATTGTTGGGTGAAGATGAATGGGAGTTGCAAGGTTTGGTGAATGAATTTGGGACAGTGTGTAGGAGGAGGAAGCTGAAAGTTAATGTAAACAAAAGTAAAGTTATGGTGTTTGAGAGGAATGAAGTCACAGTGTGTGCAGTGAGGTTGGATGGTGAGGATATGGAGAATGTGAGTGCATTCAAGTACTTGGGTAGTGTGATGAGTAAGGGTGGAACTTTGGGGGATGAAGTACGTGAAAGGGTACAGCAGGGAAGAAAGGTTGTTGGTACACTGAAAGCAGTGATGAGAAATAGGGAGGTGAGTATGGAAGTTAAGAAGTCATTGCATGATGGTATTGTGATCCCTACCCTGACATACGGAAGCTAGGCGTGGACCTTGCAAGAGGGGAACAAGTCAAGAGTGAGAGCAGTGGAAATGGGTTACTTGAGAGGAGCATGTGGAGTGACGTGGAGGGACAGGTTGACGAATGAAGAAGTGAAGGAACGTTGTGGGGTAGATGTGGATGTGGTTGAAAAGATTAGGAGAAATACACTGAGGTGGTTTGGACATGTGGAGAGAATGGAGAATGAAAGACTGACTAAGAGGGTGTATGTAGGTGAGGTGGAGGGAGGGAGAGGGAGGGGTAGACCGAGGATGAGGTGGAGGGATGGAGCAGAGAGGTATATGAGTGAGGGGGGGTGAGGGGGGGAGGGTAGTCAAATGGTGGGTGACAGAGTGACTTGGAGGCGTTTTGTCTGCGGCCACCCTTTGCGGGATTAGGGCGTCGGGCTATAGATAGATAGATAGATAGATAGTCATACGGTCCACGTTGTGTAAACCAAATATGGCTGTGCTGATGTTTACACCTAAATAGAGAATTTTACTTGCAGTTAAATATAGGAATCGTTCCTGTGGAAAGAAGCATAAGAAAACATATCAACTACATACTGGATAGGCATATACCCTATTCCTACGGCTATAAGAACAACAACATTGTGTCACACACACACACACAAACACACACACACACACACACACACATATATATATATAGATATATATATATATATATATATATATATACGTATCTATATATATATACCGGTATGTATATATATCTATATGTATATAGATATCTATATATATATATATATATATATATATCCTCACCTTGCCCTAGGGTGGGAAAGGAGGTCTGGATGGTTTTATATCTATCTATCTATCTATCTATCTATATATATATATATATATATATATATATATATATATATATATATATATATATATATATATATATATATATATATATATGGCTATGTATGTGGGTACTCACACCCAGGTAAGAGTGAATGGAGATTTGAGTGATGAGTTTTCCGTGAATGTTGGTGTGCATCAGGGGTCAGTCTTGAGTCCCATGTTGTTTATCATGGTACTTGAAGCCCTTTCACGTGACTTTAGAAACGGACTCCAGTGGGAGTTGTTGTATGCTGATGATTTGGTGTTGATTGCAGAGAACGAAAGGGAGGCGGAGGAAAGGTTTAGGAAGTGGAGAGATGGTCTGGGGCACAAGGGTTTAAGGGTAAATGCAGATAAAATAAAAGTGATGATATCTAGGGTTGGTGGCGGTACTGTCAAAGGCGAGGGAGAGTGGCCATGTGCAGTTTGCCACAAGGGCGTGGGAAGTAATTCCATCTTGTGCGGTGTTTCTGATAAATGGGTGCACAAGAGATGTAGTGGTATCAGAGGTAGACTGCGAGATAGTGCTGATTTTATGTGTACAGCGTGTCGGGGTGAGCAGGTGGAGATTTTCAGACGTGAAAGGATTGAACTTGCTGGTGAATCGCTTGAGTGTGTGGAAGAGATTTGTTATTTGGGAGACATGTTGTGTGCTGGAGGTGGGGCTGGAGCTAGCTCTGTGACTAGGGTGAGAAGTGGTTGGAAGAAGTTCAGGGAGCTCTTGCCTCTCCTGACATTAAGAGGACTCTCCCTACGTGCTAAGGGGTCTTTGTATGCAGCATGTGTTAGGAGTGTAATGCTGTATGGTAGTGAGACCTGAGCAGTGGAGGAGGAAGATATTCGCCGGCTCAGACGTACAGACATGACAATGATTAGGTGGATGTGTAGTGCGTCCCTGCGTCCAAGGCCTGGAGGGGCTGGGTTTACGATGGAAGATTTGAGAGGTAGGATGGAACTGAAGTGTATTGGTGTTGTGATGAGGAGAGGTAGATTGAGATGGTTTGGACATGCGGAGAGGATAGGGGATGATAATTGGGAGAGGAAGGTGAGAAGTGTTAATATTGGGGGTGGGGTTATATGGGGTTGACCGAGAAAGACATGGGACGAAGTAATTAAGTGTGACCTCAGGGTTAAGGGACTGAACAGGGAGGCTGCAATGGATCGTGCAGCGTGGAGAGTCGCCATTAGGTGACCAAGGCCGACACATGCAAGCATGTTGGAGCCTTTAAAAACGAAAACGAAAACGGAAACGATATATATATATATATATATATATATATATATATATATATATATATATATATATAATATTAGTGCTCCCTTTCCTTGGGGGAAGCAGCCTAGGTATATACTGTAGATAGATAGATAGATAGCTTGCCCATAAGGTTAAGTGGGACTAGCTACTACCCTTTTCATCCCAGAATGTTTGCATAAACCATTATCTTTGTTTCCATACCTTTATTCGTCCACAATGACCAAGTCTGACGAAAAGTAAAATTGTATATATATATATATATATATATATATATATATATATATATATATATATATATATATATATATATATATATATATATATATATATATATATATATATATATATATATATATATATATATATATATATATATATATATATATATATACGGTAATCCTTTTATGACCCGGACACCCAAGTCCCGGACACCCCAGGTCCTAGACATTTTGAGCTTGGGTCCAAAAATGTCCAAAAAACGTCAAAATGCAAAACAAGAAAAAATGATATTTATTCATCCCTACTCTTAATTTTTTTGACACGTGGTGATGAACAGCTGAGTTTTGGTGTGTAGTTCCTGGGACATCCGCTAGAGCACCACGCATCCTCCCCTGTTCCTGCTTACCTACCGTCATGATTGCATGCTTGTCGCCATGGCTGCCTACGTGCTCACTTTTGTGGTGGTCAGTGAATAAACTGTAATAACTCAACACAAGACCACATGGGAATTTACAGTGTTGTGCAGTGTTAAGAAATTGGAATTCAGAGTGCAAAGGATTAAGTGCAGAGTGCAATACTGGCGTGTTGCAACTGGCGTGGAGCAAATAAGAACAGAATGTGCAGTGTTAAACAGTTATAATTCACAGAGCAAAGGATTAAGGTCAGTGCAACACTGGCTTACTGTACAGTATGTGCTTCAAGTGCACCTTCACCACTGTCAGAGCCATACAGGAGGCCAGTTAATCTTTGCGACAGCCACGGACGTGTTGTACGTACCCTGTACGCTGCTACATAATTTCCATACTCACTTCCAATTTCTCATTCTCTGGTTCCTTATTTGTGTGACTTGGGTCTTAAACAGGTGCTGTGCATGTCCGGTTGGGAGTTATTTACTGTAGGTGGCTTTCAAAGTTAGGTTTTGTTGGGGTCTATAAGTACTGCATATATCTGTATAATATATATAAGTATATATACCTGTGTGTGTGTATATATATATATATATATATATATATATATATATATGTGTGTGTGTGTGTGTGTGTGTGTGTGTGTGAAGTAGATTGTAGTATAGGACTACATAATAGATAGATAGATAAATAGATAGATAGAGAGACAGATAGAAGCAGGAAGTCAAATGATGAGAAGGTGTTGTGTTTGCGAGAAGCGAGCAGCGCTAAACGCTTACACGGAGGAAAGCTGACGACAGCGGCCAGTAAGGAGATGATTCAGTTAGCTGTCAGCAGTCCTCTCGTGAGAAAGTTCTGTTGCCATGAGGAAGATACGTGACACACACACCCTACTACACGAGATTTTAGGAAAGAGAGTTTAGAAGGAGACAAGCGACCCTAGAGAGAGGTCGAGACGGAGATTAGCTTTAGAACAGAGAGAGAGAGAGAGATAGCGAGACAGGGAGGTAGCTACCAGGACTTATACTATTATACCTGTTTAATATTTCCAAGACAAATAAAAATAGTCCCATACTATTCTTTACCTCTCCCGTCACTACATGACATCTGGTGGGGGAAACTACTACAAGATATAAAAGCCGCTCGACCACAAGTCTAAAATATACTTCTCTACAAGTAACTACAAAGTCTTTATGACATTTGGTAGCAGCGAACGTATACGAACCTCGTCTACGAATCAACATTAAATTCCTACAAAATATCAAGATTGACAACAACCAACAATATCAGCTCCTGCCCCCTCCGTCTCCCAGATCATTACGCTGATGCAGAGGTCAAGAGATCACTCGACGCCTTGCAAGTAGCTTAACGACAAACCAGCAAATCTGCGTACATCGTCTCCGAATTAAAAGCAAATTTCTACAAAAGCAACCGAGACTACAAGGTTAGCTTCAGTTCTACAAAGTCTACAGCCATCTACAATCAACTACAGCCATCTACAATCAACTACAATTAACAACTCTACGTCGTCTATATAATCTTCTACACGCACCTACAAGTAGCGGCAGTCTTCATCCCACAACGAATAAATCACTAGAGAAAAGGACAGAGAAAACTTCCACATAGAATAAAGGGAACAAACAAACGAAGAGTGAGACACGATTTACAACTCATCTTACTCACTCGTCTTCACTCAAGTTACTCATCGCTACGACACATTCTCAGTGAAAATTATGCAAGCTGGGATGATTGGATTCCCAGAGTAGAGGCCTCCATTAATGGGTCTATAAATAAATCCATTGGTGACACACCACATTTCATTATATATGGCACAGATAAAAAATTACCATATGAGCTCCTAGAAGGTGACAGCATGCCTATATACAATTACGATGATTACTCTAAACTCCGTTTACGTGAATTCCAGGACATACACAAAAGAGTGCAAAAACAATTAACGATGTCCAAGGAAGAAATGACGGAGGCATTTAACAAAAAGGCAAAAGATTCACCTATCAGCTTAGGAGACATTGTTTACGGAGTCATTCATACGAGAGACAATAAATTATCCCCTAAATTTGAGGGCCCATACAGAGTAATTAACATAAAGGCAAACAAAGTTTTAATTAAGTCACTTTCAAGTGGCGAGGAAAAACAAGTTCATATTGACCATTTAAAACGAGTTTCAAGGGAATTAGCACATAATTATTCAGCCTCGGATATAACCGAACAGGTGAACGTACCTCAAGAAACCAAGCAAGAACACAACAATGATTACAAAAAGAAATTAAGGTCATATACCAAACAATCGAACATAGGTGCAACTATTCCAATGAAATCTACAGTACATCATTTACGAGAATTAAATATCGATTTAAACTCCTTCTATAAATGAAATAACAGCCAACCGTAACGCACATCATCACTATCATCAACCACAGCTTTATAGGAAATTAATAGATTTTTTTTTTTTCGGT
This sequence comes from Coenobita brevimanus, assembly GCF_032717465.1. Taxonomy (NCBI): domain Eukaryota; kingdom Metazoa; phylum Arthropoda; class Malacostraca; order Decapoda; family Coenobitidae; genus Coenobita; species Coenobita brevimanus. The sequence goes on along the minus strand of NC_137056.1, from coordinate 28,130,486 downwards.
AGGTTACGATGAAGGGACTTATGCTATGGATTCTCCTATACATAGTAAGGGTATATGCGCACCTAGACCCCAAGCATATAGTACGACAAGGATGCCTCATAGCTCCAACGGCCACGACTACAATCGTCAAGGACGTCATGAGTACTGAAATAAGTCTAGATTACTTGTATGACTTACCTACTTATATAGAAAGACTTGCGACGCCGATGCGAACTCTGGACTTCAAGATAGGGAATTATGTTTCACAATCACATATCACCAAGGAAGTGGATGAAATGGTGAAGTTAGCGAAATGGAAACTAGAACAGGCGAAGTCAACTATGCTCGTCATGATCCAAGATCTCCCATCTTATGGAACAGAGGTGCTGAGCGACAGGAACAACATCACACGTACTCGCCAAAAGCGCGGTTTGTTCGATCTGGGCGGCGCAATTCTTGGGAACATCTTTGGATTGGCTACAGAGGATGACCTTAAAGAAATAAACAAAAAATTTAATAAGATAGCTCAGGTACTAACATACCAAGATAAATTCATCACAGGACAGAACTCAGCAATGAAAACAATTGTGAAAAATCTGAAACAAGCAGAAAACGTAGCTCTCGAGAGTATAGATAAAATAAATAACTTGGAGGGTAACGTTACCCTTTTCCAGCACTTCTCCATCATCACAGAACATATTGACACGATTCTACTACAATTAGGGAACACTAGAGATCATTTCAGGGCACTTATGCAAGGAATTTCGAATGCTGGTGATGGCAAGATCACAAATGACTTACTCCCAGTTCATGAGCTACGTCAGATAGTTAGTCAAGGCATACATACACATAAATTGAAGCCATTGTTCCGCAGTAGGGAATTTATGCAATATTACCCGTACTTGGAAGCAACACTAACACCAACATCAGTGATAGTTCATGTACCATTCATCACGGAAGACCTGTTCACAGTATACCAAATACACCCCTTCCCCTATAGAAACAACAACACTTTAGTCATCATCAACATCAACACAGACACCGAACTCATCATGGTCTCCAAGAGACGAGACACTGTCACTTTCGCAAGTGAGTCAACGATTGAGCGAAAGTGCCGCACATCCTTACATGCTGTTCATCTTTGTCCTGCGTACATTTTCACGTTTCAGCCTACTGATACGGTCCCTTGTGAAATGGCTATCATCAGCAATAACAATATTCATCATCATTGCAACTTCACTTTTGCTCCAGATAAACTTGTACACCATCAACGCATTGGACACTCACAGTTTTTTTATTTCCCTCATAACACATCAGTTTACATAGTCTGTCCAGATATACCACCATCTCATACATCAGCCTCAGGATTATACATAGCACCAGACTACTGTGCGGTATTTACACCATCCATGTCTACTTTTTCCACCATCAATCACTACGCCATTATCAACCATACACACAAACATTTCCACCCACTGACTGATATGGACTTAAACATGAGCACAAGTATTAAGCTGACTTCACCTAAGTTTGAAACTATGCAGCTGATCAATGAAACAATGAAGCCCTGGGAAGATTTGAGTTTGAGTATGTTCAACCCATATTATGTGTATAGCCAAGCACCTTCTGTCTTCATAATTATCTGCATTGTGGTTGCAGTATTGCTGTTGGCCATGCACAGAATGCATGCAAGAATTGCTAATTTGGAGTCATTGTTTAGTGGGGGGAGAGTTAACATCACAGTTAACCACCCTGAATGAAGTGTATATATTTTGTATATAGTATTAATTATATATATAAAAAAAAAAAATAATAATAATAATAATAATAATAACACAAAGAAGAATGACCCATATATGGCAGACCAGTACCATTATCTTTAAATGAAATATTAGTAACTCTTACAATATTCTTAATTTTAAACTATTTTTATTCTTGCATGTATGCATTTCACTATAATAACCCAAGTACATACTGTATTACAGTTAAATAATTTACTTTAATGCATTTATTCCAATATGTATTCAACTTATTTAAAATGTAATATTACTGAATAATCACTATTTACTATGCATAATTTATGTATACAATATTCATACAATTATGTTACTTTACAATATTATGTATTTCACTTAATTAGCTTATAAGTTCATTATAATGTGTATGTAGTATGTATTAATATATTATAACTAATAAATGTCGATGGTACGTCATTTTCGCGCGGCCGAGCAAATATAGGACTACATAATAGATAGATAGATAAATAGATAGATAGAGAGACAGATAGAAGCAGGAAGTCAAATGATGAGAAGGTGTTGTGTTTGCGAGAAGCGAGCAGCGCTAAACGCTTACACGGAGGAAAGCTGACGACAGCGGCCAGTAAGGAGATGATTCAGTTAGCTGTCAGCAGTCCTCTCGTGAGAAAGTTCTGTTGCCATGAGGAAGATACGTGACACACACACCCTACTACACGAGATTTTAGGAAAGAGAGTTTAGAAGGAGACAAGCGACCCTAGAGAGAGGTCGAGACGGAGATTAGCTTTAGAACAGAGAGAGAGAGAGAGATAGCGAGACAGGGAGGTAGCTACCCAGGACTTATACTATTATACCTGTTTAATATTTCCAAGACAAATAAAAATAGTCCCATACTATTCTTTACCTCTCCCGTCACTACATGACATCTGGTGGGGAAACTACTACAAGATATAAAAGCCGCTCGACCACAAGTCTAAAATATACTTCTCTACAAGTAACTACAAAGTCTTTATGACAGTAGCACCAGTCAAGCAGGGCAGTACTCCCAAGATGCATAGAAAGCTGATAACAGGGAGAGCTGGAGCTCCCATTTCATCAACCCTCGGGACTAGTTCCTGACCATCCTCCTTGGCTGAACTTTTTCAGTGTTTCAGCAACACAAAGAGTAGGCCCGCATGCTCTCCAATACAAATTTCTCTAACTGTCAACACCAAACTCCATGCACACATGACACTACACTTCATTTTCAAAATTGTAGAAAAAAATAGCCTCTAATAACGTAGCCTCGGATTCCCCAGGGCGGGGGGGGAATAAATGCCCCCACCATGCACCCCTCTCCCGGTGACGACTCAACGAGCTGCCTGGAACCACTGTCTGACTCCCTCCTTCTTCATTTCTGCAACATTCGCTGCCTTTCCTCTAACTATTTTTCCGTCAAGCACCACCTGTCTCTTCTTAACCTGTGGATTGCTCACTTACCTTTTTTTTTTTTTTTTTTTTTTTTTTTTGCCACCGCGTGGTGTGCAAAAGATGAAGGGCATTTTTGTTTTTTTAGTTTTTGTTTGTTATAAAATTGAAAATAAACATCCAGGGCATCATGTGGTAAAAAGTAAAAAATCACTCTCTCTCCGTCTGTGCATAGGGCCATGCGTAAGTTTACGTACAGGAGTAGTGACAAAATAAAAAAAAAAATAAAAAATTTTTTGTCTTTATTTATTTAAAACATGAAGATAAACATCCAGGGCATCATCTGGTGAAAAGAAGAAAAATCTCTCTCTCCGTCTTTGCATAGTGCCATACGTAAGTTTGGTAGGGGTCGAGTTGTTTATGGTGATGCACGGCCAGTACAGCCTGAGCTGTGGCTCGCAATCCATAGGTTAACTGAGACCCAGCTGTCTGAGGCAACTGATATCAAACCCTTTTCTGTATCCTCATACTTTCTTTATACTCATTTCAAAGCCAAAGGTGGCTGTTGAGTATAGGTACGCAAAAACTAATCTTGCTCTCGTGTTCCTGAACTTGACTCTTCTGAATTCTCTACACTCTGACTTTGGCATTCCTGTCATTCTCTAAATATATCTGTGCTATTTACTTATCCCCTAATTCTACTGACTGAAAAATTCTTCGACAATCTTACATCTACGATGGAAAACATCCTTTCCAGTTCTCCTTTCTCGGAAATCTCCATTCTAGATTTCAGTGTTCACCACCACCTTTGGCTCTCCTTTCCTTTCACTGATCCATCTGGCGAAACAAGCCTACATCTTTTCTATCCTTAATTATCTAGAGCAGCTTGTACAGCACCCTACCTATATCTGTGACTGCCTTGGAGATAGCACCAACATTCTTGACCTCTTCCTCACAACCAATCCTTCTACTTACATTGTTAATCTTTCATCTCTGTTGGGGTCCTCCAATCACAGCCTTTTTACCTTAACGTGTCCTATTGCTCCGGTACAGCCTGTGGACCCTCCAAAGAAACTTCGGTTGTGGCACTTTGGAACTGCTGATTGGGAGGCCCTTAGACAGTACTTCTTTGATTTTCCCTGGAATGATTATTGTTTCCACGGCCGGGAGCCATCTGAGTGTGCCTTGCACATTACGGAGGTTATTCTCTCGGGCATAGAAGCATACATTTCCTTCTCATATCCTCTGACTAAAGCAAGAAAACCTTGGTTTAATCACGCTTGTTCTTATGTTGTCCACAACAAGGAGAGGGCCTATAAAAGGTGCCAGAGCCAACCCACCCCTGAGTCACATCTTATTTCTGTTTCTGCCTGGAATCGTGCTAAGTCTGTTCTTCGCACCGCCAAAAATAATTTCATCCGTACTAAATGCTCTCAACTCTCTAACTCGAATTCTTCCTGCTCCTTCTGGCACCTTGCCAAAAACCTTTCTAGGAACTTTACCTCATCATCCTTCCCTCTTCCTTTCCACTCTGATGGCTCTGTAGCTATTTCTTCTTCAGATAAAGCAAATCTCTTCACTCAGATTATCTCCTCCAATTCCACCTTAGACGATTCCAGTGCTGTTCCTCCATCACATTCCCCCTCTGACTTCCTCATGGCTGACATTATAATTTCTTCAGCTAATGTATTTTCTGCCATCACTGGCCTCAGTACTAACAAGGCATATGGGCCTGATGGAGTCGGTCCTGTTGTCCTCAAGAACTGTGTTTCTGTGCTTACACCCTGCCTAGGTAAACTTTTTCACCTTTGTCTACCAACTTGTACCTTTCTTTCTTGCTGGAAGTTTCCTCTCGTTTAGCTAGTCCCAAAGATGGGTGACCATTCCCAACTCTATAACTATCCCCCAGTTGCTTTAACATCCTGTGTCGCAAAAGTTTTGGAGTCTGTACTTAACATAAAGATTTTCAAGCATCTTTCCTACCATAACCGTCTTTCTGGTCGTCAGTATGGATTCCGTTAGGGATGCTCCACTGGCGATCTTCTCACCTACGGTACCTTTCAGACTCCTGGTCATCCTCCTTTCGGGACTTTGGCAAAAGCTTTGCCATTGTATTTGACATCTCAAAGGCTTATCGATCGAGTCTGGCATAAATCTTTACTTTCCAAAGTGCCATCCTATAGTTTCTACCCTTCTCTCTGTGCCTTCATCTATAACTTCCTTTCTGGTCGTTCTATAGCTGCTGTTGCAGACAGCCATCATTCTTCTCCTAGATCTATCAACAATGGTGTTCCTCAGGGCTCTGTCCTGTCACCAACTCTCTTCCTTCTATTCATCAATGACCTTCTAAGCTGTACATCGAGCCCTATCCACTCATACACTTGTGATTCCACGTTTCACCCATCCATTCGGTTCTCGCAACGTCCATCTCAGCAGTTACGTCAACAAACAAGAGATGAGGTTATGGCATAAATAATGTTTGACTTGGCTCGTATCTCTGACAGGGGTAAAAATCATTTTGTTGTTTTAATGCATCGAAGACTCAGTTCTTGCACCTATCAATCCGACAAAATCTTCCACAGGAGTACCCAGTAATTTTAAATAATATCCAGCTTAATCCTGCAACATCTTTAAACATACTTGGGGTTTCATTCTCTCGGGACTTATCTTGGAAAGATCATATTACATCTCATGTAAAATCTGCTTCCAGGAGATTAGGTGTACTAAGCCAACTCCGTACAATCTTTACCCCTGCACAGTTGTTGACTTTATACACGGGTTTTATTCTCGCCTGTGTAGAGTACAACTCTCATGTGTGGGGAGGCTCCCCACAAAAAGCTTTTCTCAGTAGGATGGAGTCAAAGGCTTTTCGTCTCATTATCTCTCCTCCTCTTACTGGCTCCCTTCAACCTCTGTCTCTTCGCCGCACTGTTGCATCTTTATCTCTTTTCTATCGCTACTTCAATGGTCACTGCTCCTCTGAACTGTCTGCTTGCATCCATCCACCTCCAAGTCGGGCGCTTAGCACGCGTCTAGCAACAAACTCCCATCCCTTTTCTGTCCAGTTCTCTAATGCAAAAGTTAACCGATACTCTCAGTCCTTCCTTTACGCAACAGGTCAACTCTGGAACTGTCTCCTTCTGCCTGTGTCCATTCATCTCAAAATGATCTGATCTTGAATTTGGCTATTTTTTTTTCTTGGAAGGAACGGTTTGCAGGCTCCTGGCCTTTGGTTCCTTCTTCCTGGCATAAAAAATAAATACACACACACACACACACACACACACACACACACATATATATATATATATATATATATATATATATATATATATATAGATCCATCCATCATCCAATCCTACATTGCCCCATGAGAACCGTAGGAACCCGGGGCTAGGCAAGTTGGGCCTGACATTTAAGATAAGAGTGACCATCTTCACTTATCCTTGAATGGCATTACGTGAGCAATAAACCCAAACCATCCCTTGGATATAAACCTCACTGGCTCAATCTGACTGGAGCGACGGAATTACCCACTAAACCACCAGGCGCCATAATTTGGTTTTGAGGTTACCACCCAGCGTAGTAAATGGTTTCCTGGTGTACAGGAAACCATTCAGCTTGTCACTCAGTGTTAAGTCACCCACAGGCAGAAGGAAGAGAAAAGAATGAAGGACAGAAAGACAAAAGAGGAAATGTAAAGTCACCCGTAGGCAGAAGGACGTGGAAAGAATGAAGTACAGAAAGACAGAAGAGGAAGGAAGGAATGGAGGAAGGAGAGGAAAGGGCAGACACCCGAGAGCAGCACTACATCGAGTGAGTGGATGGTGAGCGTCCCCATCTACCACAATAAATAAATAAATAAATAGAGAGAGAGAGAGAGAGAGAGAGAGAGAGAGAGAGAGAGAGAGAGAGAGAGAGAGAGAGAGAGAGAGAGAGAGAGAGATACCACTGGCTTTGTTTTCGAGTCAACACAAAATATACATATATGTTATATCGTTATGATTATGTCCTGGGGAAACGTCTCATGTTAAAGTCGAGAGGGAATGAAAGCATTAAAACCTCTGTCCGAACCCAGAAAACTTCCATAATTTCCTGACAATACTAACTCTATGGACATCTATGTATTTATTATAATAAAATGCTAATCATTCTGTCATCTATCCTTACTAAATTAACTCAAACACACCGTCCAAGTCATACATTGCAGACTTACACTTGATTCCCAACCTATCACCAAACCCTCATTTGCCCCCAGTCCCCCGCCTCCCCCTCCTTCACACTCACAGTTACCAGACACATGAGGTTTGACTGTCGCTTCACATTCACCTGTCTCACACCAGTGCTTCGAAAGGTGGGTAATGCGGAACTTTCCCTGACTGTACATGACTGTGTAATTTAAAAAGTTATGATACGCAGAGGGTTCGCTAATAAGTCTAAAAAATAAAACAGAAGGGATAATGTAGAGGAACGGTGGTTATAATATGAACGCGAATAAAGAGAATGAAGTATACTTATCCACCCTAAACTCGGACAAGGCTTCTGTAATTGGCGACTACTTACAAAATGCAGGATTAAGAATAGCTTCTTCGTCAGAGGTAAAGATCAGTCAACTAATAAAGGGTAAAGGTGAGAGTAACGTTAATGAGAACAGTGCATTTTGAGTATACCTTGTACTGGTTGCTCAAAAATACGAGTATATGTAGGTGAGACCAGAAGAGGTCTTGCGAAAACACTAACAGAACACATGGCAGATGTGCATGCTGTAGACTACGCTTCATATTCAATAGTCGTGCATATAGATCATTGTCGATATCCGCCAAAATGGCAGAAATCTAAGATCCTAAAGAAAGGGTTAGACAAGAAGATGAGAAAAGATTTAGTGGCAGCACATACATGTGTACAAAAGAAGTCACTAATCACAGAGATGGCTTTATGTATTGGTGAATCACTGTGGTAGGTGCGGTAGATGAATGGTGCGGTAGGTGGATGAGGGAGCAGTTTAGACGTAGGGAGGAGCTGGGACAGATCAAGATAAAAACGCCAGGTCAGGCCAACGCAACAGAGAACAGCCAATAAGCTGTAAACACGACAAGGTCCCAGGAACGTCCATCTCTCTATCTATTGCCAGGCCCCTTAATCCTGTACGGGGTGGCCACAAACAGATTGCCTGCATGTCGCCTGGTACCCCGCCATTTCACTGTCTTCCCCCTAGCTCACACCCCAATTTCTCATATACCTCTCCACTCCATCCCTCCATCTCATCCTCGGCCTCCCTTTCGCTCTCCCCCTCCTGCACCTCACTCACATACACTCTTCTTGTTAGTTTCTCGCTCTCCATCCTCTCCACATGGTCAAACCACCTAAATTTATTTCTCCTAACGCTTTCTATCACATCCACATCCACACCTTAGTGCGCCTTTACTTCCTCATTTGTCAGTCTGTCTCTCCATGTGACTCCACATGCTCCTCTCAGATTACTCATTTCTACTGCTCTCACTCTTGACTTGTGTCCTTCCAACAAGGTCCAAGCTTCACTTTCATACGTTACAGTTGGTATCACAATACAGCCATGCAGCAACTTTTCTACATCCTCCATTGCAGAAGGAGGCTGTAGCACGGGCCGAACAGGGTGGTACTCCCGAGGGGAATGGGAATGGTGGTAATAGGAAGAGCTGGAGTTCCTATTTCACTAGCTACCTAACCATCCCCTTTGCTGACCTTTTCAATGTGACAGTAACATGCAGAGTAGACTAGCATACTCTCATGAACATTTCCTTTAACTATCTTATGCACTACACCACATGCACTTTACATTTCACACAACGTATCCCACTACATTACAGGGGTTGGCACCAGCAAGGGCATGCGGCCAGAAAACTTTGCCTCCGCTACCTAGTGGCGGACTTCTGGGGGGAGGCGTGACGGGGGTTCTGCCGACATAGTTCATGAGTCCAGGGCGAGATGGGGTTCGAGCCTGTGCTAGGGGGTACAGGGCATTGTGGTTCTCAGGCTGCCGCTTCCGCCCAATAGAGAGGGACCCAAACCTGGGAGTAGCGCCCCAGGAGGCTGCCCTATCTGTGCGTGTATAATGGCGGGATAGTTGCAGTGCCAAGGCACGCTTGGAGGGTGTCCCTGCAGCTGCCCTGGCAGGGTGTCCCAAGGCCACTACCACAGCCACTGGTAAGCTGGTTGGCTAAGGGTCCCAGATCCATTGTCTGGACCTCGGACTGTGCAGTGAGTGGGGCCTGTGGTATGTCTGTCCCCTTTTATTAATACTGACTATGACAAAACACAAGAATAAGTTTCAAAGCAAGCCTGAGGACAGTAAATCACCCAGGGGGATGAGGGTGGGTTCATGGAATGTGGGATGTTTGAGGGGAAGAGTAGGGGAAGTAGTTTAGGTATTCAGTAGGAGGTGGGTGGATGTGGCGTGTTTGCAGGAAGTCAGGTACAGGGGTGGATCAGCCAGAAAGATTGCTGGGAAGGACTGATTGACAGGGGGGCACAGACGGATATGGAGGTGTTGGTGTGATGGTTGCGGAGAAATGGGTGGAATATGTTATGAATGTTATGAGAGTAAGCGATAGGATATTGGTAGAGAAAATTCTATTCGGTAGAAAGATAGCTGCAATTATATTGGCATATGCTCCACAGGCAGGATTGGATGAAGCAGAGAAAGATAGATTTTGGGATGATTTAATACATGTAGTGGGTGGTATGCGGGATGATGAGATTGTGGTTTTGGAAGGGGACTTAAATGGTCATGTAGGTGAAGCAGCACAAGGGTATGAAGGAGTACATGGGGGATGTGGGTATGGTATAAGGAATGAGGAAGGGGAAATGATACTCGAGTTTGGGTACGCAACGGACATGACTGTGTGCAAAACATATTTTAGGAAAAGAGAGAGTAGGTTAATTTTGTATGAGTCTGGGGGAAATAGCAGTCAGATAGATTATTTTCTGGTTAGGAGGGCTGATAATAGGTTAGTGAGGGATGTTAAAGTTATAGAAAGTGAGGAGTGTGTGCAGCAGCACAAACTAATTTGTGATATGGTGTTTCGAGAATGACTGATGAAAAAGAGGACTTATGTACCTAGGAGGAGAATATGGAAGCTGAAAAACCAAGTAGTAAGGGATGCCTCCTATAGCGAAATGAAGAGAGTGGTGGCTGAACAAGGAGTTGTAGACAGAGGCGTTAATGAACAGTGCCGAGCCCTCAAGAACAATCTCTTGGGAGTTACTGATGTAACATGCAATTGGACAAGAGGACCACTAAGACATAAAGTAACTTGGTGGTGGGATGAGGGTGTAGAAGCTGCAGTTAAGGAGAAAAGAAGGCTTTTCCGGGAATGGAAGAAGGGTGGTAGCAAGGACGAATACTTGGCTGCCAAGCGTAGGGCTGGAAGAGAGGTATACAGGGCGAAGTCTGAGTTACAGAGACTTTTGCTTGATAACCTAAATCATGGGGAAAGGAAAAATATGATATTTAAGGTGGCAGATCAGATGAAGACGGATAATCGGGATATTATAGGTGAGCAGTCTGTGAAGAATGATGAAGGAAGGGTAGTGGTGAACAGTGAGGATATTAAAGATGCATGGAGAGAGCATTATAGCCGGTTGTTGAATGAGGAGTTTGAATGGGACTGGAAAGGTTCGGAGCCAGCAGATCCAGTGTTTGGCCCTTGGCCTTTGATTGATGCTGCTACTGTGAGTGAGGCAATGGGCAGGATGAAGGTGGGAAAGGCAGCAGGTGTGTCTTGGTTGACTGCCGAAGTGTTGAAAGCCTCAGGAGATATAGGGGTGAGGTTAGCCAATGACCTGATAACTATGATTATTTATGAGTGTGTTGTCCCAGATGATTGGCTGAAGAGTGTAAGTGTAAATGTGTATAAAGGGCAGGGTGATGCCCTGGAAAGAGGAAATTATAGAGGTATAAAGCTTTCAGATCAGATAATGAAGGTAATGGAGAGAGTTTTAGAAGGTATTATTAGAGAAAAAGTGAATATTGATGAGTTGCAGTTTGGGTTTATGCCAGGTAGGGGACCGCCGATACCATATTCATTGTTTGACAGCTTCAGGAAAAATATATTGGTAGGAGAAGGCATCTGTATTTTGTTTTTGTTAATTTGGAAAAGGCCTTTGACAGAGTCCCTAGAGAGGAGGTGAAGTGGGCAATGAGAAAGCTTGGCTTGGAGGACTGGCTGGTTAGGGTGGTTATGGCTATGTACAGTATGCGGGTGTTCACACCCAGGTAAGAGTGAATGGAGATTTGAGTGATGAGTTTTCCGTGAATGTTGGTGTGCATCAATGGTCAGTTTTGAGTCCCAAGTTGTTTATCATGGTACTTGAAGCCCTCTCACGTGACTTTAGAAACGGACTCCCGTGGGAGATGTTGTATGCTGATGATTTGGTGTTGAATGCAGAGAACGAAAGGGAGGTGGAGGAAAGGTTTAGGAAGTGGAGAGATGGTATGGGGTGCAAGGGCTTAAGGGTAAATGCAGATAAAACAAAAGTGATAATATCTAGGGTTGGTGGTGGTACCGTCAAAGACGAGGGAGAATGGCCATGTGCAGTTTGCCACAAGGGCATGGGAAGTAATTCCATCTTGTGCAGTGTTTGTGATAAATGGGTGCACAAGAGATGTAGTGGTATCAGAGGTAGACTGCGAGATAATGCTGATTTTATGTGTACGGCGTGTTGGGGAGAGCAGGTGGAGATTGTCAAGCATGAAAGGATTGAACTTGCTGGTGAATCTCTTGAGTGTGTGGAAGAGTTTTGTTATTTGGGAGACATGTGTGCTGGAGGTGGGGCTGGAGCTAGCTCTGTGGCTAGGGTTAGAAGTGGTTGGAAGAAGTTCAGGGAGCTCTTGCCTCTCCTGACATTGAGAGGACTCTCCCTACATGCTAAGGGGTCTTTGTATGCAGCATGTGTTAGGAGTGTAATGCTGTATGGTAGAGAGACCTGGGCAGTAAAGGAAGAGGATATTTGCCGGCTCAGACGTACTGAAACGACAGTGATTAGGTGGATGTGTAGTGCGTCCCTGTGTGCAAGGTCGGGGGAGGCTGGGTTTACAATGGAAGAGTTGAGAGGTAGGATGAGACTGGAGTGTATTGGTGTTGTGATGAGGAGAGGTAGATTGAGATGGTTTGGACATGTGGAGAGGATGGGGGATGATAACTGGGTGAGGAAGGTGAGACGTGTTAATATTTGGGGAGGAGTTATGAGGGGTAGACCGAGAAAGACATGGGACGAGGTCATTAAGTGTGACCTCAGGGTTAAGGGACTGAACAGGGAGGCTGCAATGAATCATGCAGCATGGAGAACCGCCATTAGGTGACCAAGGCCGACGCATGCAAGCATGTTGGAGTCTTTATAAACGAAACGAAAACGAAACGAACGCTCACATCTTTACTTCTTATCACTGTTTTCAAAGAACCAGCAACCTCTCTTCCTTGTTGTACCCTTCCAAGAACTTCATCCTCCAAACTTCCATCCTTACTCATCACACTACCCAAGTACTTAAATGCAATCACATTTTCCATTTCATCCTCATCCAACCTCATTGTACATTCAGTGATTTCATTTCTCTCGAAGACCATAACTTTGCTTTTTCCTACATTCACCTATATATTCCATACCTTACACATTCCCACACTAATTCACCAAGCTTGCAGTTCCCCTTCGTCTTCATTATCTGGAAACAACAATCCAAGAAGTTTCCAAATGCTGACCTCTCTCATTAGAGCTGCTCCAACATCCAGTGTTCTACCTTGTATCTCTTTTAATTCCATCCATATGTAGATTGAACAACCATGGAGACATGATACATCTCTGTTTCAGTCCAACATTGAGACAAAACAATTCGCCCAGTTCACTATCCACATGCACTGCAGCCTTAGCACCCTCATAATAACACTTCACGGCATTCAACAACTTCTCACTCAAAAATATTCGAAATATTTTCCACATTCCTTGTCTATTCACTCTGTCATATGTTTTCTCCAACTCCATGAAGACTGCATACAACTTTTATACCTTCTCTTGAAACTTTTCCACTAAAGACCAAAGGATGAGTATCTAATCTACACAACCTTTTCTCTTCCTAAAACCTCCATGTTCCTATCCATCAAATGTCTCTGTTATTTCCCTAACTCTGTCAATAATTATCCTACCATGTACTTTTCCTATTACACTAAGAAGACAAATGACACTATGAATTCCACACACCTCTTTTTCCCCTTTTCCTTTGTACAGGGGAATAGTTATACCGGACTTCCAGTCCTCCGGGACTCTACCTTCCCCCAAGGCCAGTCTGAACGTTTTCCATATCCATTCTACCACTATCTCTTCCCCATGCTTCATCATTTCACCACGCACTCCATCAATTTCTGGGGCTTTCCCCATTTTGACTTTCTTCAGTGCTTCCACTACTTCCATTCTAAAGTTCTTTTCGTCCTTTATCACTACTCTTTTTCTCCCAGCCATTCCCTAGCCACTTATTCTCGCATTACTTTCATTCTTTATGTTTATCAGTTCCATAAATTGTTCTCTCCATCTGCTCATTTCTTCTCCCTTCTGTACTATCAATTTACCATTTTCATTCACTCCCCTACTTTTAATACCCTCTTTAACTTTCTTTACCTTCTTCTAGAACATTTTCTTACATTCTATCCACTTTACACTCAAATTCCTTCCAATTTCCTCATCCACTTTCTTCTTACTCTAATACTAATCATTTCACTTCTCTCTCCCTCTCTACATATAACTCTCTTTTCCATCTCTCAACTTCCTCCATGCCTCTGCTTCCCATCCACTCGCTATTTACTTTTTTTCTTTTGCGTCACAGCTTGCCTCACCTCTTCATTCCACCAAGTTGTTCCATGCACATCCATTCATCTTCTCTTTATCTCACACACCACCTCACATGCTGCACGGATTTCTTCTGTGAATATCTTGTGCAGACCTTCCACCTCCTCTATCTGCTCCAAATCATGTTTACCCAATCACTCCATTTCTCTGTTATGTTGCAACTTTTCTACCTTCCTTGTATGGACTATATCCTCCTGACCTTCCCTCTATCTATTCCTCCAGTGCATTTGAACCTTGACTTTCACCACCACAAAATTGTGGTCAGAAACTTCACTCCCCCGTCCTCTGTTTGCTCCTACATCCGTTACAAACCTTCTCAGTCTGTCTCCACACACACAGAATCAATCATTGCCTTCGATTCATTCAGTTCACCACCCAACTTTTTAATCACTATCCACTTATACCTGTGGATCATTTTGTGCCTAAAGAGGGTACTGGCTATCACCAACCCCCTCCCTGCACAAATGTTCACAAGAGCACTGCCAGTCTCATTCACTTCTGCAGGCACACCCCACTCAACAACTCCTCCATCCACCTTCACATTCCCTACTTTTCCATTCATATCTCCAATCAAAAACACTCTCATTTCTCTCAGACTTTTCCATGCACGTATTCACACTTGCTGAGAACTCTTCCTTCACTCTGCTTGCAGGATCTTGCATTAACGCATGCAGACACACAATTGTCCACGTTTGTATTCCCACTTTTAGTCCTACCCACACAATCCTTGAACCAACTGATCCATACTCTCTTATATTCTCCTTTCTCTTGCACTATCATTCTCACCTACTCCCTATCATATACCCCATCCATATTCCCATTCTCACACACTCTCACCACACCATTTAGTCTCAGTTAATTCACATATGTCCACTTTTGTACCCTCAAGCACCTGAACAATCTCTCTCTTTTACCTCATCATTTGCTTCCCGTATATTCCATACCGCAATCCGTACTATGTCCTCTGTCCGGTCCATTGCTGTTACCTGTTGGTGTGTCCTGATCCTAGGCTTCTTGTTTGTATTTTTCATTAGTTGTGTTCCGGGGAGAGGCACTAACCCTTCGCCAACCCACTTGCTGACATGTAGGGAACATGCGTTGTTTGGTTATAAGGTTATCACCCCGCGTATTAAATGATTTCCTGCTCTACAGGAAATCATTTGACATCTCACTCAATGTAGAGTTACCCAGCAATAGAGTACCACTACACCGAGTGAGTGAATGATGGGCGTCCCCCAGTGACCAAAACAGACAGCCTTCCCCCCCCCCCCCGAATTTAACAACTTGCCTATATCCCTGCCTGTTTTGGTTTCTTAACGCTGTTACTCCTCAAACAGTGTCTCATATATAATGATTTTGTTTTTAGTGCCTTCGATATTATGCTTATGAATTTTGTTCAAAATTGTTAAAGAATAGGCCAAAAACAGTAATGTTAGTAGGCATGTGCTATTATATAAATTCTTTGTACAATATTTTATACGTTATATGTCCACTTTCTTTGCATTACAGTATATATATTTTTCTTGGTGGGTTTCAGCTATCTATATAGTACCATGTCGTCGGTAGGTAAAAAATTAAGGCAAGACACCTTTTTTTTTTTTCTATCCTTTCTTACTCCTCCCTGCCTTTTTATTTTCTTAAGGCCGGCGCTGCTGCTCCTTCTTTCCTTCCTGCATTTTGCCCCTGTGTGATGACAGTTGCTTATAATGTTATCGGCAGATACGTACTTCACTATCCAAGAAATGCACACCATAACCGGCCATCCACAAATGGTCCTGGGGATTTTCTTTATATTTTCTCTTCTGGGTCTTTGAAAGTCAGGATCACCAAAAATCAAGCCCTTAGCAGAAGTGCACAGGGAAAAAGTAAGCAGGCTTTCTTACAGGCGAAGAAAATTCTAGGTTTGACTGAAGAGTAACGGGGAAAAGTGGCGACCTGAGCAAACCAAATCCACATGTGCAGTCTAAAAATCTGGACGAAGGAAAATCAAGGCAAAAGTGGACATATGGAGGCTGGGGGGATGGAGAGGATTCTTTAGGTAGAAGAGAATCATCCTTATTTTACAGGCGAGAAACATCGAGAAAATCTTTCTCTCTTTCTCTTAGTATGGAAAAGAAAAAAAAAAAATCTAGGCATTAACTAAAATGTACGTTTGCTCCAAAAATATTTATATATTCTCACGCATCTAATTTTTTGACATATCAGACGATAGTCTGAGAGTGCCTTGTGCATTACGGAGGTTATTCTCTCGAGCATGGACGCATACATACCATTCTCATATCCTTTAACGAATGAAAAAAAAAAACAATGTTTATTCACACTAGTTCTAATGCTGTCCACAACAGGCAGAGGGCCTACAAAAGGTACCGGAGCCAACCCACCCCTGAATCTCATCTCTTCTATGTTTCTGCCCGGAATCGTGCTAAATCTGTTCTTCTCTCTTCTAAAAATAACTTCATTCGTACCGAATGCTCTGCTCCCCAACTCGAAGCCATCCCGCTCCTTCTGGCGCCTTGCCAAAAACCATTCTAACAATGCTACCTCATCGTCCTGCCCTCCTCTTTTCCACTCTGATGGCTCTGTAGCCATTTCGTCTACAGACAAAGCAGACCTCTTCAGACTTACTCCTCTAATTCTACCTTAGATGATTCCGGTGCTGTTCCTCCATCACTTCCCCTCTCTGACATCCTTATGGCTGACATTAAAATTTCTGCAATTGATGTATATTCTGCCATCACTGGCCTCAGTAGTAATAAGGCATGTGAGCCTGATGGAGTCCGTCCTGTTGTCCTCATGAACTGTGCTTCTGTGCTTACACCCTGCTTAGTTAAACTCTTTCGCCTTTGTCTGTTAACTCGCACCTTTTCTTCTTGTTGGAAGTTTGGTCTCATTCAGCCAGTCCCAAAGAAGGGTGACCATTCCCAACCCTCTAACACTCACCCAGTTGCTTTAACATCCTGTGTTTCAAAGGTTTTCGAGTTTGTACTAAACAAAAAAAAAAAAAAATAAAGCACCTTTCCTATCACTATCTTCTTTCTGATCGTCAGTATGGGTTCCGTCAGGGACGCTCCACTGGCGATCTTCTCACCTACCTTTCAGACTCCTGGTCATCCTCCTTTCGGGAATTTTGCGAAAGCTTTGCCATCGGACTTGACATCGGACGTTCGATCGAGTCTGGCATAAATCTTTAATTTCCAAACTTCCCTCTTACGGTTTCTATCCTTCTATATGCGCAATCATCCCTAGCTTCCTTTCTGCTCGTTCTATAGCTGCTGTTTTAGACGGCCACCGATTCTTCTAGAGCTAGCAATAGAGGTGCTCCTCAGGGCTCTGTCCTATCACCAACTCTCTTCCTTTTATTCATCAATGACCTTCTAAGCTGTACATCTAACCCTATCCGCTCACACGCTGATGTCTCCACCCTTTACCTTTCATTCGCATTCTGCAGCGTCCATCTCAGCAGTTACTTCTACAAACAAGGGATGAGGCTATGGCACACCTAATGTCTGACTTGGCTCATATCTCTGGTTGGGGTAAGTATAATCTTGTTTTTAATGCATCAAAAACTTAGCTCTTACTTCTATCAACCCGGAAGAATCTTCCACAGGAGCACCCTCTAATTCTTAACAATATCCAGCTCAATCCTGCATCATCTTCAAACATACGTCGGGTTTCAGTCTCGCAGGATTTATCTTGGAAAGATCATATCACCTCTCTTGCAAAATCTGCTTTCAATAGATTAGGTGTGCTAAGCCGACTTCGTGCCTTCTTTACCCCAGCACAGTTGTTGACTTTATACACAGGTTTCAATCGCCCCTGTGTAGAGTACAACTCTCATGTGTGGGGAGGTTCTCCACATACAGCTCTTCTCAACAAGGTGGAATCAAAGGCTTTTTTCCTCATTAACTCTTCTCTTCTTACTGGCTCCCATCAACCCGTGTTTCTTCGCTGCGCTATTGCATATTTCTCTTTTCTATCACTGCTTCAATGATCATTGCTCCTCTGAAATGTCTGATTGCATCTCTCCACCAATACGGCGGACGCGTTGCACCTGTCTAGTAACAACTCTCATCTTTTTTCTGACCAACTCTCTGACGCAGGAGTCGACTGTTACTTCAATCTTTCATGTATGCAACAGGTCAACTCTGGAATTGTCTCCCTCTGTATTTACTACTTCCTATGATCATCAGTCCTTCAAACGCAGTATGTCCTGGCAGCTTGAAATGAACGGATCTTGATTTTGGCTCTCAGTTGCATCGTTTTTGTTTTTTATTTGAAAGAACAATTTTGAGTCTCCCGGCCTTTGGTTCCTTTTTCCTTGCATAGAAATAAAGGAAATAAAGGGCCGAAGAGGAGACACAGTAGTCCTTTGTGACACAATATTGCCAGGTACTAGACAATACACACACACACATACACACACACGCACATTCAGTATATATATATATATATATATATATATATATATATATATATATATATATATATATATATATATATATATATATATATATATATATATATATATATGTTGTTATCCACAAGCAAAAGGAAACACAAAGTATCCTGAGCGCTTTCGAGTTTTCACATCATCAGGGGAGAGCTCTTCCCTGAAGATGTGAATACAAGAAAGCGCTCGGGATATTTTGTGTTTCATTTTTTTTTGTGGATATCAGCATATCTATGAAT
The DNA here is from genome assembly GCF_032717465.1 of Coenobita brevimanus. Classification (NCBI taxonomy): domain Eukaryota; kingdom Metazoa; phylum Arthropoda; class Malacostraca; order Decapoda; family Coenobitidae; genus Coenobita; species Coenobita brevimanus. The sequence goes on along the minus strand of NC_137056.1, from coordinate 28,111,784 downwards.
CCCGTGTTAGTTAGTGATTTAACCAACTATATATATATATATATATATATATATATATATATATATATATATATATATATATATATATATATACTGTAGTTATGCCAGTAGGATTAGGATAGTGTTTTATGTTTGGGGGATGTGAAGGATTAGGGTAGTATTTTATATCTGGAGATGTGAGGGATATTCTAGAAATTAAGTGTTTTGCCATAGGATTAGGTAAATACTTGTATCTGGAGCTGTGAGGAACATTCCGGAGATTTCGGCATGTCTAATACGCGACAGTTCATTTTAGTGGTTGAACCACTGAGTGGTAAAGTGCACGGCAGTTCAGTTTTTCATCGGTGAACAGTGAGTCATTGACAGAGTTAGTGTGTCAGACAGTGAGAGCTAATCAGTGAAGGATGGAGTAGTCAGCCAGAGAGTCATTAATCGAGAGTCAATCAGCCAGTCAATGAACAGTGGATGAGCAGTAGTGAGCGAAAGACTGTGTTAACGTGGGAAAGAAAAGTCAGTGTTTTGCAACTGTACCTCAGCTGTGCCTTGGAGGAATAAACCGCTGGCACATGCATCGGCCTTTGATTAACCGCGTGGCCTGTTTACGCATCATTCTCGACGTATCAAGGGAACCTCTATGGGCGTAACAATTATATATATATATATATATATATATATATATATATATATATATATATATATATATATATATATATATATATATTGTTACATAGCCTATGATTTCATCATCCTTTGTGTAATTCTAACCTACAGTGTGCTGCCTGTTTAATCACGAGCGTGTTCTGCCTCAGTCCCCCCCTTCTACCGTTATAGTAGAGTAAGTCGTCCTTTCTGTTGTTCAGAGCGGGATTGTCAACTCTTTGTCCCCATGGCTTCATTTGCGCGTCCTTCTTACAAGTTGTATCAAGCTCTGCTGGCCCCTATATAATGAGCTCAGTCTCTACATTAATTGCCACTTAGATCTACTCCTCATTTTGTTCACATCTCTGTCCTCCCCTGTACAGTTATTATTGTGAGTGCTCAAGTAAGTCTCCAACCATCTAGCAGCTGTGTGTAATTTGAGTATAACTGTTGTTGCATTTTTTTCTTGTACTGTGTAGCATAAGGTTGATTCTTAGGCCTAGTAAGTTTTTTGTAATTCATGTAAAGTTCTTATTGTCAGCTATCATTAATAGTAGTTTGTATCTGTAATAATTTATCTTGCATTAACTGAGCATTACCCAGTGTATTTTCATTTTATTAGGGCTGACTTAGATAAATTCACTCTTGCTAATTTCGTGTTAATAGAGGCTATTGCAGTTAACCATATATTTAACCTGTTTTTGCCATTACATTATCCTTATGAGTCCTGAATGTTTTGTTGTTAGTTTGAGCATTAAACTTTAACTTGTAATTTTACCTAACTCTTTTGTTTTGAACCTGGAACTTTACGGGACAGTAGTGATTTTTAGTATTCTCACTTAAAGTGTACATTATCTTTCTCTGTTCCGTAACATAAATTTGGCGACCTCATATCAGGATATTCAGGATATTATCATAAGGATATTGCTTGATATTTTGTGACTGTTACTTATTCATGATGTCTTCTATTACTACGCTTGATGAAGCCAAAGATTTTTTGTCAAATGTGCAAACAGTGTTGGATGTAGAAAACAGAACAAAGAATGAACTTAAGCTTGTTGCTCAACAATTGGGAATTGCTGTTCACTCTCATCATTCTAAAGATCAAATTGTTGACATGATTAATGAAAGCTTGTTTAATGTAACTCCTCCAAATGAGCAAACGCAGATTGAATTAGCTAAGTTACAGCTAGCCCTGCAGGAGTCTCGTGCTAAGGAGGCGGAGGCTCCTATTCAGGAGGCACAGATACACGCACAAGTTGAACTTGCCAGGATTCAGGCAGACCATGAGTATCGCATGAAACAAGGTGGAACTGGATCATCTAGCTCTGATGATTTTGATGTGGCTAAAAATGTTAAACTTGTCCCTCCTTTTAATGAATCTGATTTAACAAAGTATTTTCAGTTGTTTGAAAGGGTAGCTACAGGTTTTAATTGGCCCAAAAAGTATTGGCCAGTACTCCTTCAAACTGTTCTCACTGGTAAAGCTCAAGTAACTTATGCATCTTTGCCTCAGGATCAATCTGATAATTATGATGTAGTTAAGAGCTTGATTCTTAAGGCCTATGAGCTTGTTCCTGAAGCTTATAGAGTAAAATTTAGGACAACTTACAAGCAAGATAAGCAATCCCATGTTGAGTATGCAAAAATCAAAGAAGATCTGTTAGAGCAGTGGTTAAATTCTAAGAATGTGGATTCTGATTTTGGTAAATTTAAGCAGATGATTTAAGCAGATGATTTAAGCAGATGATTTTTTTAGAGGTTGGGGGAGTGGACTTTCTGACCACTACTTGGTGGTGGCCAGAATCAATGTCCAATTAGAATGGAGGAATAGAAGAAGGGAAAGACGAGAGGAAGGAGTAGTTGCAAGGAGAGTGGAAAGGTTACAAGAGGATGAGAAAAAGGCAGAGTATAAGAGAGAAGTGGAGGAACGATTGGGCAAATATGAACTGGAGCAGATGGGAGACGTGGAAGGTGTGTGTAAGATATTTACAGAAGAAATATGTGCAGCATGTGATGTGGTGTGTGGAAGGAAGAGAAGACGGAGGGGGGTGCAAGGAACAGCGTGGTGGACAGAAGAGGTGAAACAGGCTGTGGCACAAAAGAAGAAAGCATACAATGAATGGTTGAGAAATAGGGGCGTGGAAGAAGTTGAGAGGCGGAAGAGAGAGTTATATGTGGAAAGGAAGAGAGAGGTGAAGATATTAGTAAGAGAGAGTAAGAAGAGAGTGGATGAGGAATTTGGAAGGAATTTGAGTGTAAAGTGGAGGGACTGTAAGAAAATGTTCTGGAGAGAAGTGAAAAGAGTAAGACAGGGTGGAAATGAAGTTAGCAGGGGAGTGAAAGATAAAAATGGTAGATTACTAGTGGAGAAGGGAGAAAAAGTGAGCAGATGGAGAGAACACTTTAAGGAATTGTTGAACGTAGAGGATGGAAGTAATGCGAGTATAAGTGGCTGGGGAATGGCTGGGAGAAGGAGGGAGGTGAGAAGACAGGAAGAAATTAGTAGGATAGAAGTTGTGGAAGCAATGAAGAAAGTTAAATCGGGGAAAGCCCCAGGAATTGATGGAGTGTGTGGTGAAATGCTGAAGCATGGGGGAGAGATAGTAGTAGAATGGATGTGGAAGATGTGCAGATTGGCCTGGGAGGAAGGTAGAGTCCCGGAGGATTGGAAGTCAGGTATAATTATTCCCTTGTACAAAGGAAAAGGGGAAAAAGAAGTGTGTGGTAACCATAGGGGCATTTGTCTTCTTAGTATAATAGGAAAAGTGTATGGTAGGATACTTATAGACAGAGTAAGAGAAAGAACAGAGAAATTAGTTGGAGAAGAACAGGGAGGCTTTAGGAAGGGAAGAGGTTGTGTAGATCAGATATTCATTCTTAGATCTTTAGTGGAAAAGTTTCTAGAGAAGGGAAAGAAGTTGTATGCGGCTTTCATGGATTTGGAGAAAGCATATGACAGGGTGGATAGACAAGGATTGTGGAAAGTGTTAAGAATATATGGAGTAGATGGGAAGTTGTTGAATGCTGTGAAGAGTATGTACGATGGTGCGAAGGCTGCAGTGCGTGTGGATGGTGAACTAAGTGAATTTTTCTCTTTGAAAGTTGGTTTGAAACAGGGATGTGTCATGTCTCCATGGTTGTTCAATCTGTACATGGATGGGGTAATAAAGAGGTACAAGGTAGGGTAGTGGATGTTGGAGTGGCCCTGGTGAGAGAGGATAGTGTTTGGAAACTCCCTGTACTGTTGTTTGCAGATGATACTGTGTTGTTGAGTGAAGACGAAGGGGAGCTGCAAGGCTTGGTGGATGAGTTTGAGAGAGTGTGTAAGAAACGGAACCTAAAGGTGAATGTAGGGAAGAGTAAAGTGATGGTCTTTGAGAGAGGTGAAGTCAGTGAATGTACAGCGAGATTGGATGGTGAGGAATTGGAAAATGTGAGTACGTTTAAGTATTTGGGTAGTGTGATGAGTAAGGATGGAGGTTTGGAGGGTGAAGTGCTTGAAAGGGTACAGCAGGGAAGAAAGGTTGCTGGTTCCTTGAAAGCAGTGATAGGAAACAGGGAAGTGAGCATGGAAGTAAAAAAGTTACTACATGACAGTATTGTGATACCAACTCTAACGTACGGAAGTGAAGCTTGGACATTGTTGGAAGGACACAAGTCAAGAGTGAGAGCAGTGGAAATGAGTTATTTAAGAGGAGCCTGTGGAGTCACGTGGAGAGACAGGCTGACGAATGAGGATATAAAGGAACGTTGTGGTGTGGATGTGGATGTGATAGGAAGCGTTGTGAGGAACACACTGAGGTGGTTTGGCCATGTGGAGAGGATGGAGGGTGAAAGACTGACAAAGAGAGTGTATGTGAGTGAGGTGGAGGGTGGAAGAGGGAGGGGGAGACCGAGGATGAGATGGAGGGATGGGGTGGAGAGGTATATGAGAGAGGGGGGTGTGAGTTGGGAGCAGGGCAGTGAAATGGCGGGGGACAGGGCGACTTGGAGGCGATTTGTTTGTGGCCACCCCAAACGGGATTGAGGCGTCAGGCAATAGATAGATAGATAGATTTTGCTGGAGGACTTCAAGAGGTGTATTTATAAAGATGTAAGCCTATATCTTGATGAGAGAAGAATAGATAATTTGTCTGATGCTGCAATTTTAGCTGATGAATATGTTCTCACTCACAAGAGATATTCTAGAGAAAAAAGGAAAGCTGAGAGTAAGTACGTTGCCTCTACTCAGAGTACAGGTAACAGGAAAGAGAATAAAGATGGTGTTTCTCAGGAAGTAAATACCAGCTCCACCTCTAGATTTCAGAAAAGTAAATGTACTTATTGTAGTAAGCTTGGTCATACTACGGAGAAATGTTTCAGGAGACAGCGTGATGTGAACAAAAAGGAGTCTTTAAATATTCAGTCAATTGGTCTAGTGTCCACTCGTGAGAGTTCCCAGAATTCTTTAACTGAGTTAACTGAACCTGCTTTGAGGGGTAACTTAAATTCTCATGATGGAGCTCCTCTTTTGAGCAGTAACGTGGGTGACACTCTCAAGAGTTCATGTGCTAATTTCCTGTCTGATGGTTTTGTCAGTCCTCTGGACAGTAATGACAGGAAATCAGTTAAAATATATCGTGATACAGGTGCTTGCCAATCCCTTATGCTGACCAGTGTTCTAGGCTCTAATGTTAATTCCTCTGATGAAACTGTAATCTTACAAGGTGTAGGGAATAATTACTTCTCTGTCCCTCTGTGCAGAGTGAATTTAGAGTCTGGTTTTGCTAATGGTTCCGTTATGGCTGGGTTGGTTGAGACACTCCCAATGTCAGGTGTAACTTTCTTACTTGGAAATGATATTGGTGGAAGTCAAGTGTGTCCAGCTCCTCAGTTGTCTAGTGAGCCAGTGGCTGCGACCCGGGATTGCGATGTCCCTGATGTGTTCCCTGCATGTGCTGTCACTAGGGCTAAGTCTAAAGTTACTGGTGATTTAGAGGATAATGATGATGATGATGTTATCCTAGCTGACACTTTTCTTGCTAATTTGGGCCACTCACCAGATGAGGCAGTACCCCGTAGTGTTGATAATTTGTCTTGTCAAGAGTTGGTTGAGTTGCAGGTTGCTGACCCTGAGTTGAAAGGTCTTGCTAACTCTGCTTGCAGTGAGGAAGAGTCAGCCGGTGCTTCTACTTGTTATTATATAAAGTCAGGAGTGCTTATGAGGAAGTGGAGACCCCCAACAGCATCAGCCGACTGTGAATGGGAGGTTGTACATCAAGTTGTCATCCCTCGTGTTTGTAGGCAGGATATCATTAGAGTGGCTCATGATTCCAGTTTGGCAGGACACCTTGGAGTGAGGAGGACTGTGGCACGCATTTTGAAACACTTCTACTGGCCAGGTATCTTCAGGGATGTTTCCTGGTATTGTAAGTCTTGTCACACCTGTCAAGTTGTGGGGAAGTGTAATCAGACCGAAAAGGTTGCACCTCTAGTTCCCATTCCTCCTTTTGAGGCGCCTTTCACCCGTGTGTTGGTGGATATTGTGGGCCCTCTTCCTAAGACTTCTTCAGGATTTTCTTATGTGTTGACCCTGATTGATATGGCTACTCGTTATCCTGAAGCCATTCCACTTAGAAATATCTCAGCAAAGAACGTGGTTAAGGAAATGCTAGGGTTCTTCACAAAGTTTGATCTGCCCAAGGAGGTACAGTCAGACCGGGGAAGTAATTTCATGTTGAATGTTTTCAAGCAGTCTCTGAAAGAGTTGGGCATCACCCAGATCACGTCTTCAGCTTACCATCCCCAGACCCAAGGAGCGTTGGAGAGATATCATCAAACACTCAAATCGATGCTCAAGAAATACTGTTTGGAACATCAGAAAAACTGGGATAAAGGTCTTCCATTCGTTGTATTTGCTGCAAGAGAATCTCCAAATGAATCACTGGGCTTCTCACCTTTTGAACTACTGTTTGGCCATGAAGTAAGAGGACCCCTTAAGCTACTCAAGGAATGCTGGCTGTCGGAGGAAGATGACGTCAACCTGCTGGAGTATGTGATGAAGTTCAAAGAACGGCTGTCCACTGCTTTACAGTTGGCGAGAGAGAATTTAGGAGCTGCTCAGGAGAAGATGAAGACTTGGTATGATAAGAAGTCCAGGTTACGCCACTTTCAGCCAGGAGATCAGGTTTTGATTCTGCTACCGGTTCATGGGCAACCTCTTCAAGCCAAGTTTAGTGGTCCTTATTTCGTGGAGAAGAAACTCAGTGATGTCAACTATGTCATCGCCACACCAGATCGTAGAAAGAACAAGCAACTTTGTCACATCAACATGCTAAAGTTATATCACAGGCGGGACGAAAATAACCCAGTCGGCACTGTAGCTGTTCCACCCGAGTCTGCAAGTGAAGCTCTCCCATGCAGTATGAGCCTGAGTGATAGTTTGGGGAAGAATCCTGATATCATGAATGATCTCCAGAATAAGCTTTCTCATCTACCTCCCGAGGAAAGGCAAGAGTTTTCGGCATTGCTGCAGGAGTACCCGCAAGTGTTCCGTGCCACTCCAGGAAGAACCACTGTGTTGATGCATGATGTCGATGTTGGAGACGCAAAGCCAATTAAACTGCCTCCTTACCGTGTGAACCCAGTGAAAGTTCCTCTCATCCAGAAGGAGCTTGGCTACCTGTTGGACCACAAGATGATTGAGCCCTGTCAGAGCGAGTGGAGTTCTCCTGTCACTCTAGTCCCTAAGCCAGGTGGGTCACAGCGGCTTTGCATTGACTACAGACGTGTTAATCAGATAACCAAAACAGACACTTACCCTCTCCCTCGTGTGGAAGATTGCATAGACAAGATCGGAAAGGCTAGGTACATAAGTAAGTTTGATTTGTTAAAGGGATACTGGCAAGTACCTATGACTGAACGTGCTAGGGAGATCTCATGTTTTGAACACCCTGTATCTTATTACAGTAAGAAGTTCACTCCACCTCAAAAGAACTACTCAACTATTGAGAAAGAGCTTTTGGCCTTGATTTTGGGTTTACAGCATTTTTCATTTTATTTGTGTTCTGGTTTTGACCCCATAGTCATTTATACCGATCATAACCCACTGAAATTCCTTAGTAAGTTTAAAGATAAAAATCAGAGATTGACAAGATGGAGTCTACTTCTTCAGGAGTATTCATTAGACATACAACATGTCAAGGGGAAAGAAAATGTTATTGCAGATTGCTTATCTAGACTTTAGACAGATTGTTTTAGAGTAATAAGAAATTTCCTTTGTAAATTTCTTTTTCTTTGTGGGGAGGTGTTACATAGCCTATGATTTCATCATCCTTTGTGTAATTCTAATGTACAGTGTGCTGCCTGTTTAATCACGAGCGTGTTCTGCCTCAGTCCCCCCCTTCTACCGTTATAGTAGAGTAAGTCGTCCTTTCTGTTGTTCAGAGCGGGATTGTCAACTCTTTGTCCCCATGGCTTCATTTGCGCGTCCTTCTTACAAGTTGTATCAAGCTCTGCTGGCCCCTATATAATGAGCTCAGTCTCTACATTAATTGCCACTTAGATCTACTCCTCATTTTGTTCACATCTCTGTCCTCCCCTGTACAGTTATTATTGTGAGTGCTCAGTAAGTCTCCAACCATCTAGCAGCTGTGTGTAATTTGAGTATAACTGTTGTTGTATTTTTTTCTTGTACTGTGTAGCATAAGGTTGATTCTTAGGCCTAGTAAGTTTTTTGTAATTCATGTAAAGTTCTTATTGTCAGCTATCATTAATAATAGTTTGTATCTGTAATAATTTATCTTGCATTAACTGAGCATTACCCAGTGTATTTTCATTTTATTAGGGCTGACTTAGATAAATTTACTCTTGCTAATTTCGTGTTAATAGAGGCTATTGCAGTTAACCATATATTTAACCTGTTTTTGCCATTACATTATCCTTATGAGTCCTGAATGTTTTGTTGTTAGTTTGAGCATTAAACTTTAACTTGTAATTTTACCTAACTCTTTTGTTTTGAACCTGGAACTTTACGGGACAGTAGTGATTTTTAGTATTCTCACTTAAAGTGTACATTATCTTTCTCTGTTCCGTAACAATATATATATATATATATATATATAATATAATATAATATAATATATATATATATATATATATATATATAATATAATATAATATAATATATATATATATATATAATCTTGGACTTGGCCAACAGCATATTCTGGAGGGTGATTAGCATTCGGCTCCCTAATGCTTTTCTTTCATTTAGGTATAAAGTTATGGGGGTAAGAACGGTATTCCAGCAGATCAGTAAAAATCCAGATATTCTTTGTAAAGATGCAATAAAATATTAACAGTTTATTGGACACAATAACTCTCCTCTGTTTTCCCACTATTCTTTCCCTCTTAGGTCCACCCTTCTCCATCTCACAGACTTTTCCTGCGTTCATGACGGTTCCTTACCCTACCTTCCTCCCCATTGTCCCATCTCACCTCTCTCTCTCTCTCTCTCTCTCTCTCTCTCTCTCTCTCTCCAGATAAGAGATAGGTAGAATAAATCGGCAAGGGACACGTGAATATGGTGACAGACCTTTGTAGACAGACCTTTGTAGACATCTGGGTATTGCCAGATATGAGAACATGAGCGAAGATATATTGACAGAAACGAACGTAAGACAAACAGAGAGAGAGAGAGAGAGAGAGAGAGAGAGAGAGAGAGAGAGAGACGTGATATAGAGCCTGTAAGAAATCTCGAGTGTATGAAGATAGACTTTGATAGATGCGGACTACGCTGTACACCCAACCCTGCCTACTGTAATATTGTATTGTACAGGAGTAAGGCAACGAAGCAGTAACACCAGCTAAAGTTTGAATGTTCAGGAGAACAGTAAGGCAATGAAGCAGCAACACCAGCTAAAGTTTAAATGCTCAGGAGAACAGTAAGGCAACGAAGCAGCAACACCAGCTAAAGTCTGACTGTATAGGAGAACAGTTAGGCAACGAAGCAGCAACACCTTCTAAAGTCTGACTGTATGGGAGAACAGTAAGGCAACGAAGCAGCAACACCAGCTAAAGTCTGACTGTACAGGAGAACAGTAAGGCAACGAAGCAGCAACACCAGCTAAAGTCTGACTGTACAGGAGAACAGTAAGGCAATGGCTGGGTAACAGCGCGACACAATATAAGGCTGTGAATGCTCGCTGGCACAGGAGACTTGGCAGCACCTCTTCTTCAATGATAGGTTTTTGCAAGCTACGTCCTATTGCTTAGTCCATCCATCCATCATCCAACCCTACATTGCCCCATGAGGCGCGTAGGAGCCCGGGGCTAGGCAGTTGGTCCCGACATTTAAGATGAGATAGACCAGCCTCACTCATCCCTGAGTGGCATTGCATGAGCAATCAACCCCAACCACCCCTTGGATATAAACCTTCACCGGTTCAATCCTGTTGGAGCGCAATGATTACCCACTATACCACCAGGTGCCAAAATTTGGTTATATAGTTACCACCCAGCGTATTAAATGGTGTCCTGGTGTACAGGAAACCATTTGGCTTGTCACTCAGTGTAGAGTCACCCACAGGCAGAAGGAAGAGGAAAGAATGAGGGAAAGAAAGACAGAAGAGGGAGTGTAAAGTTACCCTTAGGCAGAAGGACAAGGAATGAATGAGGGAAAGGAAGAGAGAAGAGGATGAAAGGAAAGAAGGATGGAGGAAAGGAAAGGGCAGACACCCGACAGCAGCACTACATCGAGTGAGTGGCTTAGTACATCCTAATATTTTCTACATCCTAATAATCACTACATTGTAATATTTACGACATCCTAATATTTACATTGTCCTAATATGTACTACATCCCAATATTTACTACATCCTAATATTCTGTTGCATGCTGTCTCTATTGTTTTACCATCAACACTGTTTGCATTGGTAACATTAAAGGATTTCTAGGTGTGATGTGCAGAAAAAATTGCTAAGGAAAAGGTGTTACACAATATCACAAACCACACACAACACAATCGAGGATGATCCAGGTGAACTCACGTACGGTCATGGGGTCGCATTCTAAGTGACTTTGGAGATTTCGTAACCCATCATCCTTAACGATTTATGTATTCTGCACATTATGACTCAGTATCCTCTTTTATGTTCCTGATACGAGCTAGGTCAACGTCAAAGCGATAGAATTAGCACAGACGTGAAGGTTAAGGTGTGATGTGCCAAACCAAATCGAAGAGGTGTTACGAAGCTGCCTATGGCATCTAGAAGACGGAACACATTACCAAGGAAATAGGTCTTGCAACTCAACAGTGTGATGACGCCTTTTGTGCAATTTCTTACCTATCATCACCTGATTTTGTTCTGATTAGAGCAGGTTTTATCGAACTGGTGAAAATCATTAGAGTCTTTATGAACCCCCCATAACGTGACATCCCATGCACTTCATCCGTGCTTCCTCCAGACGGTTTTATTAAACATATGAAAGCCTCTCTAAATAAAAGGGTTAATTAAGAAAAGAACTCTCGCTGTGAAGACGTTAGTGTAAGTTACTGTATACCTTATTCCAACAGTTCGTAAAGTTTTTCAATAGGTCGAGTAGAAATCCCCGAATGTATGAAAATGACGCTGAAAAGTCCAAAGTAACCGATAGTAGCGAAAAATACATCATCATTCAGAAAAGGTAAACTCCTTTGCTAAGACGATGTATTTTACTGTGCTTGCTAGTTACAGACAACTTCAACCAGCTAACAGTGGGAGAGTCTTTTGGATTGGGAGTGGTTGATTAGTCTTCAGTAACTCGCTCACTTGGATGCCGTCCTTTATATCGTATTTCATTATTCCTTAGGAGAGACTTTTCAGACTTGAGTGGTAAGATATAGACTTTACTAATCCCTCCACTACATGATTTCTTCACTAATAGAATAAAATTGTCTGGCGATGGCCTGATTATGCGGTTAACTCAAAATTGTCTGGCGATGGCTTGATTATGCGGTTAACTCTCAAAGTGGTTAACTCTCAAAGTGGTTATCGCAATACCCACCATGCTTCATTGATTAATTCCTTACTCCCACTACCACACCCACACTCACACCAACAGACTGAGCCGTCCCCGCAACACATAAAATCGTCAGCTGAGTGTCCAGTGGAGTGCTGTTTATGTGCCACCCAGTGTTTAGTCCAAACACTGGCTTTCTTCAGCCTTGACCTTGGAAAAAAATGTATGTGGCCGTCACAATCAAGGTAGGTCTTGTTCTGTCTAGTTTCTTTTCATGTAGACATGTAATGTAACGGCCACCTTGCACAGCCTGACATGGATTGGCATCTCTAATATACGCGTTTAGGTCATGCTTTACGGGTTCTGAAAGCCAGTTTATTCTTGGGATCATTGAACACCAGTTTCTGCTGCAGGAGAAGCGACGCTCTCCCCATCCTGTGTATCACTCATGGGCATAGTTTGGAAGGCTCTGGGAATGTAGGGTGAGAAATACACTGGCAGGCTTTGGGAATGTAAGGCGAGAAATGCATGTGGAAATGTATTCATAAAAAAGGCCACGCAATTACACTCAGCCGTCTCGTGGCCGGCAGATGATCTAATTCCGCCGAAAGTGAGTACCGGTATAAGATCTTTAGAATGTGAATATTGTCACCATCAACACTCTCATGGTCAAAACAAGTCTAGCATTTTATGCCTACTGACGGTATAAGATTTTCATCAGCTACGAAAGGGACTTCAGCGACGACACACCACACCACACCACACAACACACTACGAGTATACCACCCTCTCACACCACACCACACAACATACTACAAGTATACCACCCTCTCACACAACACCACACAACACACTACAAGTATACCACCCTCTCACACAACACCACACAACACACTACGAGTATACCACCCTCTCACACCACACCACACAACACACTACGAGTATACCACCCTCTCACACCACACCACACAACACACTACAAGTATACCACCCTCTCACACCACACCACACAACACACTACAAGTATACCACCCTCTCACACCACACCACACAACACACTACAAGTATACCACCCTCTCACACCACACCACACCACACAACACACTACAAGTATACCACCCTCTCACACCACACCACACAACACACTACGAGTATATCACCCTCCCACACCACACACACACACACACACACACACACACACACACACACACACATTACGAGTATACCATCCTCTCACACCACACCACACACACACACACACACACACACACACACACACACACACTACGAGTATACCACCCTCTCACACCACACACACACACACACACACACACACACACACACACACACACACACACACACACACTACGAGTATACCACCCTCTCACACCACACACACACACACACACACACACACACACACACACACACACACACACACACACACACACACACACACACACACACACACACACACACACTACGAGTATACCACCCTCTCACACCACACACACACAACACACTACAAGTATACCACCCTCTCACACCACACCACACAGAATCATCTTCCCACACCACACCACTTTTGTCGTGTGTGTGTGTGTGAGAGAGAGAAAGAGAGAGAGAGAGAGAGAGAGAGAGAGAGTTGATGTGTCATTTCTGTTATGAAAATGATACTGAGAGAGAAAACACGGAAGTCGGGCTACAACCTCTATAGAAAGAGAGACACGAGGAACCAGGAGTAAATGCCTGACACAAAAAATCTCCTTCTGTGGACGTGTAAGGTTGTAGGCTATGTACTAGAACACTGTTTTAATTTTTTTAGTTTGGTATCTACGATTCGAGACCACCGACGGAAATACGAGAGAAACAATACGATTAATGTGTTCGTTAACATTTTAGAGAGCCGGACCTCAGGGTTTTTTTCCCTAAGCGATTTCATACCGTCGAAGGGAATTCCTGTTATGTAACAGACTGTATCTACTGATGTCAGAGAACCATTTTATGCACATTTATAAATTGATACGCAAGTACATGCAGATGAATTAATAGATCTATATAGATAGACCAGTGAATGACATTTTAGTTATCAATATCTGTAGAGTTTAGCTTTTTATTTTGTTCTCCATAGTCAAACGCTGTGTAGTGTTCGTTGTCAGTGTATTATGGCTTTCAGCCTCACACGCTGTTTCACTTACTATGTCAGAGATTGTTTCTAGATTTCCGTGATAGGATTTTTATACCCGTCTGTGTGTGTGTGTGTGTGTGTGTGTGTGTGTGTGTGTCTGTGTGTGTTAACAAAATAAACAAGTTTTATTGGATTCCAACCAAAGTTGGTGAAACAGCTGAGGGTTCGCCTGTGACCATATTGTTTTTTTTTGTTTTTTTTCGAGAATAGGTCAAAGGTTAAGGCAAAATAACCACGTCAAACGTTGACCTTGCAATATGATATTAAAAAGCTTTCATCCAATTTTGAGCAAACCCTCTGTCATTAATAACTGTCATTGTCCTTTTCCCTGAGCCTGTTAATTTCTTATTAGTTTCCTCGTCCCTCCCATCCTCTCACCTTCCCTCTAATTTCCCCTTTTCGTTCCATTCCTCCCATTCCTTTCTCAATTTATTGTCCTCTCACTACTCCCTCCCTCTCATTTTACGTATGTCCCCTTCTTTCTTCCCTCTTAGCCTCTCATATTGCTCTCTGTTGATTCACGCCATTCTTTCTTCCCGTTGCACCTCTTTTCTCTCTTTCCTTCCCTCCGTCTCGTCCTCTTTTTTTCCTCTTTATTCTCTCCTTCCCTCTCTTCCTTCCAATGCCATTTCTCTCCTCACCTTCTTCCCTTCCTCTTATTGTGAACTCTGGATTCTCTTTCCTCCTCAAAACTTTTCTTTCCTCCCTTCTTGTCCTTATATTCTTATTACTCTTCCCGCATTTCCATCCTTCCTCTCATTTTCCCCATATTTCTCTCCTTCCCTCTCTTCCTTATATTTTACTCTTTCTTGTTTCCATCGCTCCCTTCCCCTCATTTTCCACTCTCATCTTCCCTCCATCATCACATTTTCATCTCACCTCCCTCCCTCCTTACCACCAGAGTCTAAACGTCTCCACTGCTTAAGGTCCACACATTTGACTTTTAGATGCGGATTTAAAGTCGATTTAGTCCCCTTATGGACAGATGCAATTAAAGCCCCTCAGAGCCCTCCCATACCGCTCTCCTAGACATCCCACATACCTGCTCTACCGTAGGCACTTACACCCACATACCTATATCCACATCACTACCCACACCCAGACCAACACCCTTACCCTTACACCCTCTCTCCTAGGCCCACACTTCCTTCCCTAGATGTCCACACCCTCACGCGCACCTCATCTACACCCACACACAAAAGCAACACCGACACCCTCTCTCAGACACCCACATCCATCAATGATCACATTCACGCACACCCACAGGCTCTCCCCGAGACTTCCACACCCACACCCACAGGCTCTCCTCGAGACACCCACACCCTCACTCACCCACACCCTCTCCTAAGTACTCACACCTTCTCATCGTCATCCACTCCACACACATCCACACCTCTTCCCCAAGACATCCATATCTCTTCTTGGCACACACATTCTCTCTTTGTGGCACCCATTCCTTCACACCATCCCCTCTCTTTCCCACACATACATCCTTCCAAAGCTACCCACACCCGTATCAGAGCATAGGCTAACCCAACAAACAAAGCTCCATATCTAAATAATCACATGCAGATAAGGATTCCGTTGCACGTCTAGCGTGGTTGGCTGCTTGTAGTGGCTGCCTCTTAACGACTACCTAATTGACTCACGCGTCGGGGTTTCTGCTCTTGGACCGAGAGAGAGAGAGAGAGAGAGAGAGAGAGAGAGAGAGGGGTGGGGGGACGGAGAAGGAGAGAGAGAATATATTCCAATCTCGAGGTGTGGCACAATTGCCCCCTTAATTAAGCCGAAGTGATACCGGGGGCCGAATTTTCCCTCTGCTTGATTACTGTGAGGATCGTGGCTGTGGATTTGGCTGGTGGCACTTTCGTTTTTTTTTTTTTTCCTGTGTGTGTGATTTCCATTTCTAGGCGATTTAGTTTCGTCTGTGTCTTCGATGTTTGATTGTTTCCTTTTCATTGTTTCATTTTTTCCCAGTATTTCCGTATTAATTTTTCAGTGTTTTAGTTCCTTTCGCTGAGCTTTTAATTTTTTTTATTATTTTAAATTATTGGTGTGTCTTTTTGTTTTTTTGTGGGTTGCTGTTTTAGATTTTTTTTTTTTTTTCGTTGCCGGCCCCTTTTTTGATGCATGGGTAATTTTTCTTGTCAGCGATTTAATCTTCTGTGAAATTCTGAGTGGTTTGTGTTCGGGTAGCCTTTTTTAGAGTATTCATTTTTTTCTGTTATTTTTCACAGTTCGTTTCGTGGAACTGTGGCTTTCGTCTCTTTTTCTGTGATTTTTTTCGAGGTTTAGTTTTTCAATTCTCATTTCGTTATTCTTTTTCCGGTTAGTTCTGGATTTTGGTGCAATCTGTTTTTCATTATCCTGGTATTTGGTGTGTTTTATGTTGCAATGTATTCTAACTTCGGCTGTGTTTTATTTTCGTCCGGAAATAAAGAAAAGAAAATGGGATGAAGGATAGAAATGAAAAAAGAAAGATAAGGAAGACAGAGAGAAAAAAGGAGATAAAATGTAAGTTTAGAGGAAGACGCGGGGAGCAGAGAGGCGAAAATGTAAGAGAGAGAAGTGAAGTGAGGGGAAAATGGGAGGAAGGGAGGGAACGAGGTAGAAAAAAAGTGAAGGGGACTGAAAAGGAGGGAACAAAGATGGAAGTGACGGGAAGGGAGGAAGAGAATAGAAGAGATGATGATGGGAATGGGGGAAAGGAGAGACGAAAAGAGAAAATGAGCAGAAGGGAGTGAAGGAGAGAAGGAAGGGGAAAATTAACGAAATAGAAAACAAGGAGTGCGCTGAGCAATGCATGGAAGAGGAAGGAAAAGAAGAAAACGCATACCTGAAAGTAAACTGCAGGCAGGTGGTGACGAGTTTAACGAGTTAGGAAAGCGGAGGTGAGAGTAAAAATATGTAGCAAGAAAAAGAAAAAGTCATCAATAAAAAAAAAAAAAAGTTAACGGAGGACAAAAACAGCAAAAGAAACGAAGGTGATAGGGAAAAATGTGCAGGAAGTAAAACATAATAATGAATGGGTGTAAAGTTAAAAGGTAAAGTCTAGACCAGTCAAACAGGTGGCACGGAAGAATGTGATTAAAATAAAACAAAAGAATGGTAAGTGAATGTTTCTAAAGAACACAGAAATGAAGAGAAATGGAAATGATGAAGAACAATATGTGTGCATGTAAAGTGAAAATGATGATAAGGAAATATATGAAGGGAAACAGAGCAGAAAAATAGTGACTAAGTAAAGTGAGACAAGAGAAATGAAAATCATAACACGGGTAAAAAGAGGAAAAATATAATGAAAATAAGGGAAAAGTGTGGAGAAGGAAGGCAGCGGAACCGCTTCCTGTTTGTAACTGCAAATGACAAGACATTAAAGCTGGTGAATGCAGTACCAATAATAGAACAGGAAAATAAATACAGCCAATGGTGTTATGCAAACCGAACTAAGGAATGGCGTAATAGCACATTAAGAAAGTATGTAATATAAGGTATTACGAATGTCTTTGGGTGCATTACGAGACGAGAGGTGTGGTGATGTGAGGGTTAGCAGGGCGTGAGGTGTGACTGTGTGACGTGGCCGTTGGAAGTGTGGTAATATAATGTGGTTATGTGAGTGGTGTGCCAGTATGAGGCGGGCGGCTGAGTGTGGTGTGGCAGTGTGTGAAGCTTGGCAGTGTGAGGTGTGACTGTGTACTGGCAGCGTGTGAGGTTTGGCGATATGAGATGTTCTTGCTGTTGTTGCTTAATCCCGTCTGTCTAGTCGAGCAGACCCGTCGACGATTCCGGTGCTGTTCCTCCATCACTTCCCTCCTCTGACTTCCTCATGGCCGACATTAAAATTTCTTCAGCTGATGTATTTTCTGCCATCACTGGCCTCAATATTAACAGGCCATATGGGCTTGATGGAGTCCCTTCTGTTGTTCACAAGAACTGTGGTTCTGTGCTTACACCCTGCCTAGGCAAACTCTTTCGCCTTGTCTATCAACTTGTACCTTTCCTTCTTGCTGAAAGTTTGCTCTCATTCAGCCAGTCCCAAAGAAGGGTAACAATTCCCAACCCTCTAACTATCGTCCAATTGCTCTAACATCCTGTATCTCAAAAGTTTTCGAGTCAATTCTTAATCGAAAAAATTTAAAGCAGCTTTCCTATCACAACCTTCTTTCTGATCGTCAGTATGGGTTCCGTCAGGGACGCTCCACTGGTGATCTTCTCACCTACCTTTCAGACTCCTGGTCATCCTCCTTTCGGGACTTTGGTGAAAGCTTTACCATTACACTTGACATTTCAAAGGCTTTCGATGAAGTCTGGCATAAATCATTAATTTCCAAACTGCCCTCCTACGGTTTGTCTCCTTCTATCTGTGCCCTCACCTATAGCTTCCTTTCTGGTTTTTCTATAGCTGCTATTGTAGACGGCCATCGTTCTCCTCCTAGATCTATCAACAGTGGTGTTCTTCAGGGCTCTGTCCTATCACCAATTCTCTTCCTTTTATTCATCAATGACCTTCTAAGCTGTACATCTAACCCTCTCCACTCGTACGCTGATGACACCACTCTTCACCTTTCCATTCGGTTCCCGCAACGCCCACCTCAACAGTTACTTCAACAAACAAAGGATGAGGCTATGGCACACCTAATGTCTGACTTGGCTTGTATCTCTGAGTGGGGTAAAAATAATCTTGTTTTTAATGCATGAAAGATTAAGTTTGTCCACCTATCAACCCGACAAAATCTTCCACAGGTATATCCACTAATGTTTAATAATATTCAGCCTAATCCTGTATCATCCTTGAACATGCTAGGGGTTTCATTCACTCAGGACTTATCTTGGAAAGATCATATTACATCTCTTGTAAAATCTGCTTCCAAGAGATTAGGAGTGCTAAGCTGTCTCCGTTCCTTCTTTACCCCTGCACAATTGTTGATTCTATACACGGGTTTTATCCGCCCCTGTGTGGAGTACAACTTGCATGTGTGGGGAGGTTCCCCAAATACAGCTCTTCTCAATAGGGTGGAGTCAAAGGTTTTCGTCTCATTAACTCTCCTCCTCTTACTGGCTCCCTTCAACCTCCGTCTCTTCGCAGCACTGTTGCATCTTTATCTCTTTTCTATCGCTACTTCAATGGTCACTGTTCCTCTGAACTGTCTGCTTTTTTTTTTTTTTTTTTTTTTTTTAATGTGTTCGACTCCGGGCATAGGCTTCACAGCCTGCTATCAAGGCCCAACAGTCCTCCTACATACCATACACCTCTTCATGTCGCCACTTCGGCGCTAACACCCACCGTCCTTATTGAATACATGCCAGGGCTGTCTCATACAGGACCGGTGTGTTGGTATTAGCGGGGGTATTTTTACGCCATGTCGGCGGGTCTTCTGGTAGATCAGTAAAGCCTGATTTAATGAAATTCAAATCCTTAAACTGTTCCCAGCCCCAGCGGGGATTTGAACCTGGGTCCATTAGAACGGCAGGCCACGTCTCTACCAATTGAGCCGCGCCTCCCCTCTACGATGGGCGCGTAACACCCGTCTAGGAACAAACTATCATCCCTTTTCTGTCTAACTCTCTAACGCAAGAGTTAACCGTTACTCCCAGTCCTTCATTTATGTAACAGGTCATCTCTGGAACTGTCTCCCTCTGTCTGCATTTCCTGCTTCCTACGATCTCCAGTCTTTCAAACGCAGTGTATCCAGGCATCTGGAAATGATAGGATCTTGAATTTGGCTCTCTCTTGTATTTTGTTTTTCTCTTGGAAGGAACAGTTATTGCGGGCTCATGGCCTTTGGTTCCTTCTTCCTAGCATAAAAAAAAAAAAAAGGTAACTGCTTCTGAGGGGTCATCCTACAGGTACGGTACAGTACGTACCCTCGATAAGAAAAAGTATCTGCACCCTTTCAGTGTGAGACATTATGATACACTGACTATGATTTACGGGAAATGACACGGATATGTTGGTACTGCGGTTGTGACTGATCTAAAACCACACTTTCATACGGTATTGCATTATAATGAGCATTGTGAATTTTTTTGAATTAATCAGGCATGCCAACACTACCAACTGAACCAGAGACGAAGCATTTCACATCTTATCCGAGCCCAGGCTGCCGATACTTTTTTATGGAGGGTACACAGTATAGGGATCCCGCTGCCCTTTATGGCAGACATCGCCACACCAGGTTCGAATCATGGTCCTCCCCACGGCCAGGGGCAAGGAAATACGAGGAGGTTTGTCTTCCGGGTGGACATCGCAGCTGCTCCACCCAAGGTGCACAGCGCCATCACGTGTAGGCTTCCTATCAGAGCAGGTGTGGCAGTGTGAGATGTGGCAGTGTAAAAAATATGGCACTGTGCAAAAGCGTAGCGGTGTGAGGTGTGGCGGTGTGGGGTGTGACGGTATGAGGTGTGGGGATGTGGGTAGCGATGTAAGGTGTGTCGGTGTGAAGCGTGGCGGTGTAAGGTGTGATGGTGTTAAGTTATGGCAGTATGAGTTATGACATTGTGCACTTTTGGTAGTATTGAGTGTAGTGTGAGGTGTGACAGTGTGATAGTGTGAAGTGTGAGTGTGAAATTTGGCAGTGTGAGGTGCGACTATGTGTGTTGTGGCAGTATGAGGTGTAGCAGAGAGTAAGGTATTTCACTATGAGGTGTGGCAGTGTGAGGAGTGGCAGTTTTAAGGTGTGGCAATGCTAAAGTGTGGCAGTGTGAAGTCTGACTGTGTTAGGTGTGGCAGTGTGAGATGTGGGTCTGTGAGGTGTGACTGCATGTGGTGTGGCAGTGTAAGGTGTGGCATAATGTGAGGTATTTCAGTGTGAGGTGTGGCTGTGTTTGGTGTGGGGGTGTGAAGTGTGGCTATGTAAGATAAGCAGTGTGAGGTTTGGCAGTGAGAGATATGGGTGTTTGAGGTTTGGCTATGTGTGGTTGGGCTGTGTGAGGTGTGGCTAGTGATATGTAGCAGTTAAGAATTATGTATCCTTGGAAAAATACCTACATTTTTTTTTCAGTGTTGTGTGTACAGGTATATACAGATGTACGTGTGTATGCACGTGTATATACCTGTATATCGCTCTGTATGGTGCGCGTATGTATGTACATGTGTATAGGGGAATGAGTAAAGAGAGAAGTGGAAGGGAATGGCTGTAATTTCTAAAAGCTAAATTTGTTTATGATAAGAAGGTTGTGAGAGTAAGACTGATGATAAGTAAGAATTATGTTGAAAATGTTTGACTCTTCAGGGGCGAGGAGAGGGAACGAGAATTATGCTGCTGCTTCTGCTCATGATGACGATGGTGATGATGATGAAGGGGAGGAGGAAGAGGAAGAAGAGGAAGAAAAGGAGAAGGAGGAGGAGGAGGGAAAAGAGAAGGAGGAGCTAGGGATTTTATGGAGGGGAAAAGTGTTGCGATAATGATAATGATGACGAGTTACTGGAATCGAGGAAAGAGTATGGGAGTAAGGTTTCAACGATAATGGTAGTAATTACGGGGGAACCTGGGCGTTTAGGATGTTATGCCTTGGAGAAGCAGTGCAGAGTAAGAGAACAGGTGGTAAATCAATTAGGTGACTGTACTAATGTTGGCACCAGCACCTCCCACACACCTTGAGAGCTGCTGGGCCGCCACATCCCATTCCCACCTAATGAGCTGCGTCTCTCACATCTCCACGTCGGCAAAGCTAACAAGATTATCCCCTGTAAATGCTGCAATTTAAGATTAATTTGACGATTTTCTTCCCGAGAGAGAGAGAGAGAGAGAGAGGGAATCACAGTACAAACCGGATTTATTGCTTCTCGCTCTGGTGGTGATGGGAGCTGGGAGCACGAGAATGGGGTGAGGCGTAGATGTGAGCGAGCTAGGAGGTGACGGAAGTTACCTCGGATTGCGATGGGGTAGTGGAGAGGTGTAATGGATGTGGTGATGGGATGCTTCAGTATTAGTGTGAAGTTATGGTGTGTGTGTGTGTGTGTGTGTGTGTGTGTGTGTGTGTGTGTGTGTGTGTGTGTGTGTGTATGTGTGTGTTGTAAATGTTGGTGTGGTGCTTGTGGTGATGCTGTGCTATTTATGATGATGCAGGAGATGTTATGCATGATGATTGTCGTGATGGAATTGGTGGAGGATTCTTTGACAGTAGTGTGAAATATTATAAGGTTGTAGATTTTATGGTGTTTGTAGTTGTGTCGTTTGAGGTGGTGTGTTGCGTGACTCGGTAGGGAATGTGTGTAATGGTAGTGGTGAAGGGATGCCTGGATATCACTGTGAATTTGTAATGTGTGGTGGGGTAGTGTTTTTGACTGTGACGTACGAAGTAATACAAAGGAGTACAAAAGAAAACACAGTAAAAGTCCTGCTGGTCCTTACGTGACTGATTGCTATAGGGAAGGTTACGGTACAACTAACACAACTATTTTATCTACTAAAGACAAGGTTAGAAGAGCAGGAAGGTGATGTGTGGTTGTGCGCTACGTGAATTTGTAATAGTGTCGTGTTTGTGGTTGTGTGGTGCGGTCGTTATGTTGTGGCTGTATTTTGCTTGTGGTTGTGTACTATTTGTGGTACTGTGATTCACGGTGTGTATGATCACGTAGGGGACGTGTAATAACTGAGGTACTAGTAATGAAGGAATATTTGAATGTCAGTGTGTGGTGTGGTATTTGTGGTTGGTGTGTTATTTGGTGTTTTTGCTGAGTGCCAAGGTGAGTTGAAATACATGGACAACCCAGTATATGCCAGGAACTAAGAAGATGAGAAAAGATTATCAAGCCGAAGAGTAACACAAAGTGGAGGATCAGAAGTTGTAGCATCAGGAGTGAGATCAGGAGAGAGGAGAAAGAAATGATGGAAACGTATTACTAACAGGAATTGCAGGGTAGGGGATGTAAGTAATATATATATGGAATGCGAGAGATATATAACCAAGACATAAGAACGTGTGATGATTAAAGGAAAAGAGGGTGTGTGTGTATATGTAACAGTACCGAGAAGAGAGGACTGGGAGTGGAAGTGACAGAAAGGATGTAGAAACATCAAAATCATGGCAGAAAAAAAAAACACACATACGCCAAGGAAACGATAAATGAAAGACAGCTTGCATAACTGACAACAGCAAAATATGAATTAATCAGATATACAGCAGCAGCAAAAAATGTTGAAACTGAAAACACGGGAAGTGATAGTAGAGAAGGGAATGATATATGTGTAATACGGATAGAAACTGCACGGTATGAGTGGTAAATGACAGAGAAGAGGAGAATTACAGCCAATGGATATGAAGGTATTTAAAATTCAGTGTTATGATAAAGATGGGAGGCTGCATGTGTAACAAACAAAAGTGATTATAGTAAAAGCAACAGACAAGACAGCAAGAACGTATTAGAGGACATGTAGAAAAATGAGGTTCAGGATTTCACCCGAGGGCGTAGTTTTTACCAAGGCCAATAAGACTACCAGGTCATGTCATACAAGGGCAAATTTGTGTCCAGCTCGCGCACACCGTCACGGCGTGGACACACCTTAGACAAGGTTGCCAGACAATGATAAACATTGATAAATTGTTTCATCTTAAGTTCTGTGATAGCATTATTGTGCATTGCTGTGCATATTTATATTTGATCCTATTGGCCTTGGTTTTTACCTCACTATTGCTGTCCCCAGAGAATTTTACTCAGTTTGGGACAGACTCTTCCACCAGCTGGGATGATGTTCATAAACCCTTTAAATACTAGAATTAAAAATAATCTGTATGAGTATTAGTTAGTAAATATAATTTTTACATGAATATAATTGTCTTGTGAAAGCAAGAAATAAGAGTTTTTTTTTCAAATATGCCATTTGACTGAGTTTTAATAGGGGTAAGAGGAGTACAGAGACGAGAACAAAAGCTGTAGTAGCGGAGAAGAAATGAGTATGGCACGATAGGAGAGAAATAAGTTATGTGAACCACAGAAATGACAAAGATGTCATCAACAGAAATAGAAGGACCTATCTATCAGCAGAAATAGGACTTATCTATTTATCTATTGCCAGACGCTTTAATCCCGGAAGAGGTGGCCACAAACAAATGGCCTCCATGTCTCTGTCCCCCGCCATTTCGCTGCTCTCCCCCAGCTCACACACCCCTCTCTCATATACATCTTCACTCCATCCCTCCATCTCATCCTCGGCCTCTCCCTCCCTCTCCCCCCTCCACCTCACTCATACACTCCCCTCGTTAGTCTCTCACTCTCCATCCTCTACACATGGCCAAACTACCTCACTGTGTTTTTCCTAAGGCTATCACATCCACTTCCACACCACAAGCTTTGCTTCTATATAATTGAGTTGATATCACCATACTGTCATGCAGCGGCTTTATTACTTCCATGCTTACTCCCTGTTTCTTATCACTGCCTTCAAAGACCCAGCAACCATTGGTCGCTGTTGTACCCTTCCAAGCACTTCGTCCTCCAAGCTTCCATCCTTACTCATCACACCACCTAAGTACTTAAACGCACTCACATTTTCCATTTCCTCATCATCCAACCTCACTGTACATTCAGTGACTTCATTTCTCTCGAAGGCCATAACTTTTCTTTTCCCTACATTCACCTTTAGATTCCGTTTCCTACAGACTCTTCCAGACCATTCACCAAGCCATGTAGTTCCCTTTCGTCTACAGTTAACAGCACAGTATCATCTTCAAATAAGAGAACAGGGATTTTCCAAACGCTGCCCTCTCTCATTAGGGCCGTTCCAGCATCCACTGCCCTACCTTGTATATCTTTTATAACCCCATCCATATACAAATAGAACAACCATTGAGACATGATGCATCCCTGCTTCAATCCAATATTCAGATAGAAAAATTCACTCAATTCACCATCCACATGCACAGCGGCCTTAGAACCCTCATATATACTGTTGACAGCAATCAACAGCTTCTCATTTACTCCATAATTTCCACATTCCCTATTTATCCACTCTGTCATATGCTTTCTCCAGGTCCATGAAGGCTGCATACAACTTCTTCCCCTTCTCCAGAGACTTTTCCACTAAAGACCTATGGATGAATATCTGGTCTACACAACTTCTTCCCTTCCTAAAACATCCCTTTTCTTCTCCAATTAATTCCTCTATTATTCCCTGACTTTTTCAATGAGTTTTTTTTTTTTTTTTTTTATGCAAGGAAGAAGGAACCAAAGGCATGAGCCTGCAGTAACAGTTCCCTCCAAGAGAAAACAAAATACAATAGAGAGCCAAATTCAAGATCCGATCATTTTGAGATGCCTGGACACACTACGTTTGAAAGACTGGAGATCATAGGCAGAAGGAAATACAGACAGAGGGAGACAGTTCCAGAGCTGACCTGTTGCATAAATGAAAGACTGGGAGTAACGGTTAACTCTTGCATTAGAGAGTTGGACAGAAAAGGGATGAGAGTTTGCTGCCAGACGGGTGCTACGCGCCCGTCGTAGAGGTGGAGGAATGCAAGCAGACAGTTCAGAGGAGCAGTGACCATTAAAGTAGCGATAGAAAAGAGATAAAGATGCAACAGTGCGGCGAAGAGACAGAGGTTGAAGGGAGTCAATAAGAGGAGGAGAGTTAATGAGACGAAAAGCCTTTGACTCCACCCTATTGAGAAGAGCTGTATGTGGGGAGCCTCCCCACACATGAGAGTTGTACTCCACACAGGGGCGGATAAAACCCCTGTATAGAGTCAACAATTGTGCAGGGGTAAAGAAAGAGCGGAGTCGGCTTAGCACACCCAATCTCTTGGAAGCAGATTTTACAAGAGATGTAATATGATCTTTCCAAGATAAGTCCCGAGGAAATGAAACCCCAAGCATGTTCAAGGATGATGCAGGATTAATCTGAATATTATTAAACATTAGTGGGTATACCTATGGAAGATTTTGTCGGGTTGATAGGTGCAAGAACTGAGTCTTAGATGCATTAAAGACAACCATATTATTTTTACCCCAGTCAGAGATACGAGCCAAGTCAGACATTAGGTGTGCCATAGCCTCATCCCTTGTTTCTTGAAGTAACTGTTGAGATGGGCGTTGCGGGAACCGAATGGAAAGGTGAAGGGAGGAGTCATCAGCGTATGAGTGGATAGGGTTAGATGTACAGCTTAGAAGATCATTGATGAATAAAAGGAAGAGAGTTGGTGATAGGACAGAGCCCTGAGGAACACCACTGTTAATAGATCTAGGAGAAGAACGATGGCCGTCTACGACAGCAGCTATAGAACGACCAGAAAGGAAGCTAGCGATGAAGGCACAGATAGAAGGATAGAAACCGTAGGAGGGCAGTTTGGAAATTAAAGATTTATGCCAGACTCGATCGAAAGCCTTTGAGATGTCAAGTGCAATGGCAAAGCTTTCGCCAAAGTCCCGAAAGGAGGATGACCAGGAGTCTGAAAGGTGGGTGAGAAGATCGCCAGTGGAGCGTCCCTGACGGAACCCATACTGACGATCGGAAAGAAGGTTGTGATAGGAAAGATGCCTTAAAATTTTTCTATTAAGAATTGACTCGAAAACTTTTGAAATACAGGACGTTAAAGCAATTGGACGATAGTTGGAGGGTTGGGAGTGGTCACCCTTCTTTGGGACTGGCTGAATGAGAGCAAACTTCCAGCAAGAAGGAAAGGTACAAGTTGACAGACAAAGGCGAAATAGTTTGCCTAGGCAGGGTGTAAGCACAGAAGCACAGTTTTTGAGAACAACAGGAGGGACCCCATCAGGCCCATATGCCTTGTTAGTACTGAGGCCAGTAATGGCAGAAAATACATCAACTGAAGAAATTTTAATGTCAGCCATGAGGAAGTCAGAGGGGGAAGTGATGGAGGAACAGCACCGGAATCGTCTAAGGTGGAATTGGAGGAGAAAGTCTGTGCGAAGAGATCTGCTTTATCAGTAGAAGAAATAGCTACAGAACCATCAGAGTAGAAAAGAGGAGGGAAGGATGATGAGGTAAAGTTGTTAGAAAGATTTTTGGCAAGGTGCCAGAAGGAGCGGGAAGAATTCGAGTTGGAGAGTTGAGAGCATTTAGTATGGATGAAATTATTTTTAGTAGAGCGAAGAACAGACTTAGCACGATTCCGGGCAGAAACGTAAAGATTATGTGATTCAGGGGTGGGTTGGCTCCGGTACCTTTTGTAGGCCTTCTCCTTGTTGCGGACAGCATTAGAACAAGCGTGATTAAACCAAGGCTTTCTTGCGTTAGTCAAAGGATATGAGAAAGGAATGTATGCTTCCATGCCCGAGAGAATAACCTCCGTAATGCGCAAGGCACACTCAGATGGCTCACGGCCATGGAAGCAATAATCATTCCAGGGAAAATCAAAGAAGTACTGCCTGAGGGCCTCCCAGTCCGCGGCTCCAAAATGCCAGAGACGACGTTTCCCTGGAGGGTCCACAGGCCGTACTGGAGCGATAGGACAGGTTAAGGTAATAAGGTTGTGATCGGAGGAGCCCAACGGAGAGAAAAGATTAACAGAGTAAGCAGAAGGATTAGTTGTGAGGAAGAGGTCAAGTATGTTGGAGCTCTCTCCAAGGCGGTCAGGGATACGGGTAGGGTGCTGTACAAGCTGCTCTAGGTCATTAAGGATAGAAAAGATGTAGGCTTGTTCACCAGGTGGATCCGTGAAAGGAGAGGAGAGCCAAAGGTGGTGGTGAACATTGAAATCTCCAAGAATGGAGATTTAAGAGAAAGGAGAAATGGACAGAATGTGTTCCATCGTAGAAGTAAGATAGTCGAAGAATTTTTGATAGTCAGTAGAATTAGTGGATAAGTAAACAGCACAGATATATTTAGTCAGAGAATGACAGGAAAGCCGAAGCCAGAGAGTGGAGAGTTCAGAAGAATCAAGTTCAGGAACACGAGAGCAAGATAAGTCGTTGCGTATGTATACACAACAGCCACCTTTGGCTTTGAAATGAGTATAGAGAAAGTAGGAGGATACAGAAAAGGGTTTGCTGTCAGTTGCCTCAGACAGCTGAGTCTCCGTTAGAAAAAGAAGGTGAGGTTTAGAGGAGGAGAGGTGGTGCTCAACAGAGCGAAAGTTAGATGAAAGGCAGCGAATGTTGCAGAAATGAAGAAGAAGAGAGTCAGACAGTGGTTCCAGGTACCTCGAGTCGTCACCGGGAGAGGGGCAGATGGCGGGGGCATTTATGGTCCCCCCCCCCTGGGGACTCCGAGGCTGGGTGAATTGATGCCATTTTGGTGAATTTTGAATAGGAAGTGTAGTGTGTACTGTGCATGTTGTTTGGTGAAGATAGATAGAGAAATTTGTACTGGAGAGCATGCTGGCCTACTCTCTGTGTAACTAAGACACTGAAAAAGTTCAGCAAAGGGGGATGGTCAGGAACTAGTCCTGAGGACTGATGAAACGGGAGCTCCAGCACTCCCTGCCATATGCTTTTCCTGTTACGCTAAGAAGACAGATGCCCCTGTGATTACCACACACTTTTCCCCCCCATTTCCTTTGTAAAGGGGAACAATTATACCCGACCTTCAGTCCTCTGGGACTCTACCTTCCTCCCAGGCCAACCCATACATCTTGTATGTCCATTTTGCTACTATCTCTCCCCCATGCTTCATCATTTCACCACACACTCCATCAATTCATGGGACTTTCCCCATTTTGACTTTCTTCATTGCTTCCACTACTTGCATCCTACTGCTCTCTTTCTCTCTTTTCACCTCTCTCCTTCTCCCAGCCATTCTCCAGCCATTTATACTCGCATTACTTTAATTCTCTATGTGTAACAATTCCTTAAAGTGTTCTCTCCATCTGCTCACCTTTTCTCCCTTCTCCAGTAGCAAGCTACCATTTTTGTCTTTTCACTCCCCTACTAGCATCTTTATCACCCTGTCTAAATTTTTTAACCTGCTTCCAGAACATATTCTTATATTCCTTCCACTTTACACTCAAATTTCCTCCAAATTCCTCATCCACTCTCTTCTTACTCTCTGTTACTAATCTTTTCATTCTCTCTTCCTCCCTACATTTCTCTCTCGTTTCTCAACCTTCTCCATGCCTCTACTTCCCATCCACTCGCTATATGCATTGTTCTTTTGCACCGCAGCTTGCCTCGCCTTTTCATTCTACCATGCTGTTCCTTGCACCCCCATTCGTCTTCTCTTCACCCCACACATCATCTCACATGCTGCACAGATATTTTCTGTGAATGTCTTGCACACACATTTCACCTCCCCCATCTACTCTAAATCATATTTACCCAATCACTCCTCCACTTCTCTCATATATTCTGCCTTTCTTCCATGCTCTTTCAACCTTTCTACCCTCTTCTTATGGACTACTTCCTCCTGTCTTCTTTCCTTTTATTCATCAATCCCATTTTTACCTTGACTTTCACCACCACCAAGTGGTGGTCAGTAAGTCCACTGCCCAACCTCTGTATGCATCTGCATCCATTACATACTTTCTCATTCTGTCAGCCACACGCACATCATCAATCATTGCCTTCCATTCTTTCAGTACACCACCCACTCTTCTCATTAATCACTACGTATACGTGTGGATCATTTTGTGCCTAAAAAGAGTATTGGTTATCATCAACCCCCACCCCGCATAAATGTCCAAAGGAGCACTGCCATTCTCATTCACTACTGCAGGCACACCCCTCTCACCAACTGCTTCATCTACCTTCACATTCCCTACTTTTCCATCCATATCTCCGCCCCCCCCCCCCACCACCACCAAAAAAAAAAAAAAAAAAAAATCATTCCCCTTCAACTTTTCCATGCATGCTTCCACATTTGCCCAGAACTCTTCTTTCACTCTGCTTGCACGGTCCTCAATTGGTGCATATACCCAGAGTCGCCCACGCTTGCATTCCTACCTTCAGTCTTGCCTACACAATCCTCGAACCAACTGATCCATACTTTCTTATATTCTCCTTCCATCTCTTGCACACAACAATACATACACTCTCTTTTGACCTCTCATTCTCTCCTACTCTGTCACATATACCCCATCTATATTCCCATTCTCTCACACTCCACCTCACCATTTATTCTCAGTCAATCCACATGTGTCCACTCTTGCACCCTGAGGCACCTGGACAATCTCCATCTCTTTCATCTCATTATTCGCATCCATGTTGCAATCAGTAACAGGTCGCCACCTGTTGATCTGTCCTGATCCGAGGCATCTTGTTTGTATTTTTAGTTAGTTGTTTTCTGGGAAGGGGCACTAACCCATCGCCAACCCACTTGCTGACACGTAGGGAACACATGTTGGTTGGTTATTGGTATATGGTTACTAGCAAGCGTATTAGGTGATTTCCTGGTTTACAGGAGTTTGATAAGAACCTGAGGAGGCGAGGCTTGGAACGTAACTAACACACTTGGGAGGGAAGAGAGGCTGGTGTAGGAGTTGCGAAATTAGAGACTCAGTAGTTGCTGATAAGACAGCATAAACTTGATAAGGGAAAGAACGAAACTGTAGGAAGTGGGGTAACAGGAAGAGCAGTAGTTTGTAAATGAAAGCGGCAGATTTGAGAGTAACACAGAAGGAAATGTCATGAATATAATACAGGCGACCAAATGAGATGTAATGAATCATTGTCAGACTCACTCTCTGTTCACTTCAGGAACATTCGTGGCCTTTCCTTTAACATTCTCTCTGCTGAACACCAATTCTCTTCCTCTAGATCTCGTCTTCTCTTCCCTGCTATGATGCAGGTGTCTGAAGTGACTGAAACTAAACTGTTCTCTGTATTATTCTACTTTCTCTATACTCAGTTCAAAGACAAAGGTGGCTGTTGTGTGTACGTACGCAACAAGATACATTACTCGTGTATTCGTCAACCTGAATCTTCTGAATTCTCTACTCTCTGGCTTCGGCTATCCTGTCATTCTCTGACTAA
This sequence comes from Coenobita brevimanus, assembly GCF_032717465.1. NCBI lineage: Eukaryota > Metazoa > Arthropoda > Malacostraca > Decapoda > Coenobitidae > Coenobita > Coenobita brevimanus. The sequence continues at coordinate 28,081,103 of NC_137056.1, read as the reverse complement.
ATATAGCTGTACTGTGCACTTATCCCATAATTCTACTTTGAAAAATTCTTTGACTCTTTTTACTTCTACGTTTGAACCCATAATTAATATCTCCTTTCTCTGAAATCTCCATTCTAGATGACATCAGTGTTCACCACCACTATTTGGGTCTCCATTCCATTCACTGATTCACCTGGTGAACAAGCCTGCATCTTTTCCTTCCTTAATGGTCTAGAACAGCTTGTACAGCACACTACCCGTATCCCTAACAGCCTCGGAGAGAGTTCCAACATTTCTGACCTCTTCTTTACTACTAATTCTCCTGCTTACTACGTTAATTTTTCCTCTCTCTTGGGCTCCTCCAGTCACAACCTTATCACCTTAACCTGTCTAATCACGTCAGTAAGGTCTGCAGACCCTCCCAACATGTGGTGGCTGTGGCACTTTGGAGCTGTTTATCGGGAGGCCCTTAGGCAGTACTTCTTTATTTTCCCAGGAATGATTATTGCTTCCATGGCCGAGAGCCATCTGACTATGCCTTGCACATTACTGAAGTCATTCTCTCGGTCATGGAAGCATACATTCCACTCTCATATCCTGTGACTAATGCAAAACACCTTGGTTTAATCACACTTGCTCTAGTGCTGTCCACCACAAGGAGAAAACCCACGAAAGGTACCAGAGCCAACCCACCCCTGAATCTCATCTCTTTTATGTCTCTGCCGGGAACAATGCTGTTTTTCTCTCTCTCTCTCTCTCTCTCTCTCTCTCTCTCTCTGCTCTGCCAAGAATAATTTCATTTGTACCAAATGTTGTGAACTCTGTGACTCAGATTCTTCCCGCTCCTTCTGGCACCTTGCCAAAACTCTCTCTAACAACTTTACTTCATCTTCCTTCCCTCCTCTTTTCTGCTCTGGTGGCTTTGTAGCTGTTTCTTCTACTGAAAAAGCAGAACTCTTTGTTCATACTTTCTCCTACAATTCTACCTTAGATGATTCCAGTGCTGTTCCTCCATCACTTTCCTTCTCTGGCTTCCTCATGACTGACATTAAAGTTTCTTCAACTGATGTCCGTTCTGTCGTTACTGGTCTCAGTACTAACACGGTATATGGGTCTGATGGTGTCCCTCTTGTTGTCCTCAAGAATTGTGCTTCTGTGCTTTTGTACCTTTCCTTCTTGTTAGAAGTTTGCCTTCATTCAGCCTGTTCCAAAGAAGGGTGGTCATTCCTAGCCACTTGACTATCGCCCAGATGTTTTAATATCATATATTTCTAAAGATTTCGAATCTATACTTTAAAAAAAATAATTCACTTTCCTATCAGAAACTTCTTTCCAATCGTCAGTATGGGTTCCGCCAGGAATACTTCAGTGGCGATCTTCTAACGTAACTTTTAAACTCCCAGTCATCCTCCTTTCTGGATTTTGGTGAAAGTTTTGCCATTGCACTTGCTATTTTAAAGACTTTCGATCGAGTCTGGCATTAACTTTTGATTTTCAAACTTCTGTCTTACGGTTCTAACTTTCTGTCTGTGCCTTCATCTCTAGTTTCCTCTCTGGTCATTCTATAGATTTTGTTGTAGACTCCCACAGATTTTCTCCTAGAGCTATCAGTAGTGGTGTTCCTCAGGGTTCTGTCCTATCACCAACTATCTTCCTCACATTCACCATTGACCTTCTATGCTGTAACCCTCGGGTCAGAAACTATCCGACCATAGGCTCTAAAAAATTAAACAGCTAATTTGTTGAGCTAGGACACTAATCCCCCCTCAAAGTAAGCCCCTTCTGACTTGACACACGTTGCCCAGTGTTCTTTCCAGTGCTTGATTTATTTTTTATTTCTTTACTTTTTAGAGCCTAAGGTCGGATAGTTTGTTGACAACCCTCGTACGTATAACCCTATCCACCAGAATGCTGATGACTCCACCTTTCACCTTTCCAGTCACTTCTCGTAGCGTCCATTTCAGCAGTTACTTCAACAAACAAGGCTTTGGCACATCTAATGTCTGACTTGGCTCATATCCATGTTTGGGCAATAAGCAATCTTGTTGTTTTTAATACATCAAATCTTCAGCTCCCGCATCTTCCAACCTGTCAGAATCTTCCACAGGAATATCTTAGTTTTTAAGAATATTCAACTCAGTCCTGCATTCTTTTTGAACATACCTTATGTTTCATTCTCTCAGAATTTTTCTTGGAAAGATCATACTGCCTTTCTTGTAAAATCAGCTTGTAAGAGATTGGGTGTGCTAAGCCTACTTCCTGCCTTCTTTACCCCCACACAATTGTTGACTTTATACACGGGTTTTATTCAGCCTTGTTTAGAGTACAAGTCTCATGTGTGGTGAGGCTTCCCACAGACAGGCTATTCGTCTTATTATCTCTGCTCCCCTTACTTGCTCCCTTCAACATCTGTCTCTTTGCTGCACTGTTGCATCCTTCTCTGCGTTCTCTCTCTCTACTTCAACGATTATTGCTCCTCTGAACTGTCTTCTTGCATTCCTTCACCACTACAGCGGGTACGTAGCATCCGTCTAGCAGCAAACTCTCATTCCTTTTCTGTCCAATTCCAGTCCTTCATGTATGCAACATTTCAACTCTGGAACTGTCTTCCTCTGCCTGTATGGTATTGCATAGTGCCTATGACCTCCAGCCTTTTAAACGCAATGTGTCCAGGCATCTAGAAATGAAAAGATCTTGATTTTGGCTCCCAGTTACTTTGTTATAATTTTTTTTCTTAAAGAGGGAACAATCTTGCGGGTATTTGGCCTTTGACTCCTTTTTCTTAAAAAAAATAAAATAAAATACTTCTCTGATACGCAAGGACATTGCAGGGAAGATTATCCATGGATATGGGAACACAAACAGGCTCTCGTATTCTACTCCAGCTAACGCCTAACGAGAGTTTGATACCAGACTTAGGCAGAATGCAGCTTATTTATTGAATTTCCTTCCAACAGACTTCATTAATTATCCAGATACCCATCGACTTGTGATAAATACATTCCTACTAATACCATTACATCAATCCAGAGTAAGGGTGTATCTGGACTGAGATTGGGCGCTGCGAGTGAGAGTGCATTGAGGCGAAGGTTTTAAATCACAGTTCTCATTCCCCGTAGGTGTGGGTGCACTGTCAGTTGTTGCGAGCAGGCACTAGTGCATGCTCGCTTGGGTTCACATGGGAAGAGTAACTTTGACGGGTGACTTTTGACGCTTGAACCCACGCAGGCAGGGTGGATATAGCAGGCTATTATTGTGGTTTCACTAACACTAACTACTAGGGATGCATCCCCTATGATGTGCAGTGAGAGCAATTATTTCACCAGTGGAGAAGGAGTGGAGGAAAAGTATTAGGTGTGTCTAACCAGTTTGTTTCGGAATACATAATCTGTACATACTCATAGGTATAGAAACCTAGATGCCACATTGCCTATTCTTCAGTACAATGGCGATGTATCTGTGCAGCCACCATCTTGGAGCGGTCAAGCGTGTAATAGTGGTGCTTGTTCTAGAGTTAATTCAGAGTATGAAAATGAAATAACTTTGCCATTTCTTGTCCGAATTTGTCAAATTTAGGCTCAAAAAAGAGGAATTAAATAAACAAAGATAATACATAAATGGATTTTCATAATAAAGGATATATAGCCGAAGAGCTAGTGTTTAGACCACCAAGTAGATCTAAGTCTGTGTAGGGCTATTATGTCTATCATAAAAAATTAGTTGAAGAATTATGTTCTGCATCGGGCCATGTGCATATTCTGAGTTTTACTAACTTTAAAACTTAAAACCATTAGTATCTAGCTGGCATCTGCTAAAAATTAAATTTTCACGCATTCTTTACAGTTTAAATAAATCACTCTCCTCCTCTTACTGGCTCCCTTCAACCTCTGTCTCTTTGCCGCACTATTGCATCTTTATCTCTTTTCTGTCGCTGCTTCAATGGTCACTGCTCCTCTGAACTGTGCTTGCATCCCTTCACCTCTACGACGGGCGCTTAACACCCGTCTAGCAACAAACTCTGTCCCTTTTCTGTCTATCTAATGCAAGAGTTAACCGTTACTCCCAGTCCTTCATTTATGCAACATGTCAACTCTGGAACTGTCTCCCTCTGTCTGTATTTCCTGTGATTTCCAGTCTTTCATACGCAGTGTGTCCAGGCATCTCGAAATGAGCGGATCTTGAATTTGGCTGTCTTTTGCATTGTTTTTGTTTTTCTCTTGGAAGGAACGGTTTGCGGGCTCTTGGCCTTTGGTTCCCTCTTCCTTGCATAAAAACAAACAAACTTATTTTAACTCTCACACGTGACTCTATTACTTAGAAGTTATTTCCGATTGAACATGACTCGAGCCCATTAAGAGTGTCTGAACTTTTATTTTTCTATATTTTCTCGCCGGACACCTGGCTGTGGCATTGAAACCTATAGTTCAGTGATTCTCAAACTATGGGTCGCGATTTTAATGGGTCGCAGGGACATAGTATAGGCCTAATGCTTCCAGTGTATTTTATTTACTTAATTGAAATTGTAATTATCCTTATTACACCATTAGCATATTCATAACTACGATAGGCTATATACCGGTTACTCTCTCTCTCTCTCTCTCTCTCTCTCTCTCTCTCTCTCTCTACCCTGTGGGTCGTGAAGTCCTGAAATATTCCAAATAGGATCACAGACTAAAAAGTTTGAGAACCGTTGCTATAGTCCCTCTGATTACACCGGGAGAGGACTAAAAATACACTACACCAAACCTCCTATGGGCTTGTAAGTCACAGGTTACGAAAAAATATACATCTTAATTTGTTACATTGTCACAGTGCACATGGCAATAAAAGTAGCACATATGATCACAGATGAATAGAAAATACAATGCATAAGGGAAAAAAAAAAAATCCACAAACTGAAAGTCCGTAATGCCAAAGTTATTGTTCAATGTCTATGTAACAGAATACCTTAGGTTTCCGTACTTAATATTTCATTTCTTAAATTTACAATCCTTTGATGAATATTTAAATGTTCAAAGTTTACAAATATTTAACTTACTTTAGTTAATAATATGTTTCATGATTTAGCATATTTTGTACAGAAAAATAGGATATGTTCATCATTTTCAATGTGGTCCCCCTCACTGACGTTACATAATCCTTATTGCAGATGTAATATCTCCCAGCTTCAATACTGAGTGGAAGTATTCCACATCTGAATTGTGCTACGAGGGACCTTTGGCTTCTATGTAGGATTTTATTTACATATGGTTCGGTACGACATTCAGTTTCATATATAACAATATATTCTTCCTTTAGGCACATCAGTTCTTTTTGTTTCCAGCTCTCAGCATATTGAATTATTAGGCAATGTGTAGCATATAATGGCTCTACTGAGTTAAGCAGATGGTAGGACTCCTCGTTTTCCATATCTGTTAATATATGTCTATACCTATTGCTACCACCTCTGCCCTCTCTATCCCATAGAAATACATGTTTTGTTATCCTGTTATGTGATGAGACATTTGTTAATCTGTGAGGATGGATCACTTGGGCTGTATCATGAAACAGTCTGTTGGAATCTGATCCGTGGGGATAATTGAAATAGAATAATTGTGCTTGGCCCTAATCATATATTGTATTATTAACACGGACTATGTGAGGAAGAGGTCAAGTATGTTGGAGCTCTCTCCAAGGCGGTCAGGGATACGGGTAGGGTGCTGTACAAGCTGCTCTAGGTCATTAAGGATAGAAAAGATGTAGGCTTGTTCACCAGGTGGATCCGTGAAAGGAGAGGAGAGCCAAAGGTGGTGGTGAACATTGAAATCTCCAAGAATGGAGATTTCAGAGAAAGGAGAAATGGACAGAATGTGTTCCATCGTAGAAGTAAGATAGTCGAAGAATTTTTGATAGTCAGTAGAATTAGGGGATAAGTAAACAGCACAGATATATTTAGTCAGAGAATGACAGGAAAGCCGAAGCCAGAGAGTGGAGAGTTCAGAAGAATCAAGTTCAGGAACACGAGAGCAAGATAAGTCGTTGCGTATGTATACACAACGGCCACCTTTGGCTTTGAAATGAGTATAGAGAAAGTAGGAGGATACAGAAAAGGGTTTGCTGTCAGTTGCCTCAGACAGCTGAGTCTCCGTTAGAAAAAGAAGGTGAGGTTTAGAGGAGGAGAGGTGGTGCTCAACAGAGCGAAAGTTAGATGAAAGGCCGCGAATGTTGCAGAAATGAAGAAGAAGAGAGTCAGACAGTGGTTCCAGGTACCTCGAGTCGTCACCGGGAGAGGGGCAGATGGCGGGGGCATTTATGGTCCCCCCCCCCTGGGGACTCCGAGGCTGGGTGAATTGATGCCATTTTGGTGAATTTTGAATAGGAAGTGTAGTGTGTACTGTGCATGTTGTTTGGTGAAGATAGATAGAGAAATTTGTACTGGAGAGCATGCTGGCCTACTCTCTGTGTAACTGAGACACTGAAAAAGTTCAGCAAAGGGGGATGGTCAGGAACTAGTCCTGAGGGCTGATGAAACGGGAGCTCCAGCACTCCCTGCCATATGCTTTTCCTGTTACGCTAAGAAGACAGATGCCCCTGTGATTACCACACACTTTTCCCCCCCATTTCCTTTGTAAAGGGGAACAATTATACCCGACCTTCAGTCCTCTGGGACTCTACCTTCCTCCCAGGCCAACCCATACATCTTGTATGTCCATTTTGCTACTATCTCTCCCCCATGCTTCATCATTTCACCACACACTCCATCAATTCATGGGACTTTCCCCATTTTGACTTTCTTCATTGCTTCCACTACTTGCATCCTACTGCTCTCTTTCTCCCTTTTCACCTCTCTCCTTCTCCCAGCCATTCTCCAGCCATTTATACTCGCATTACTTTAATTCTCTATGTGTAACAATTCCTTAAAGTGTTCTCTCCATCTGCTCACCTTTTCTCCCTTCTCCAGTAGCAAGCTACCATTTTTGTCTTTCACTCCCCTACTAGCATCTTTATCACCCTGTCTAAATTTTTTAACCTGCTTCCAGAACATATTCTTATATTTCTTCCACTTTACACTCAAATTTCCTCCAAATTCCTCATCCACTCTCTTCTTACTCTCTGTTACTAATCTTTTCATTCTCTCTTCCTCCCTACATTTCTCTCTCGTTTCTCAACCTTCTCCATGCCTCTACTTCCCATCCACTCGCTATATGCATTGTTCTTTTGCACCGCAGCTTGCCTCGCCTTTTCATTCCACCATGCTGTTCCTTGCACCCCCATTCGTCTTCTCTTCACCCCACACATCATCTCACATGCTGCACAGATATTTTCTATGAATGTCTAGCACACACATTTCACCTCCCCCATTTACTCTAAATCATATTTGCCCAATCACTCCTCCACTTCTCTCATATATTCTGCCTTTCTTCCATGCTCTTTCAACCTTTCTACCCTCTTCTTATGGACTACTTCCTCCTATCTTCTTTCCTTTTATTCATCAATCCCATTTTTACCTTGACTTTCACCACCACCAAGTGGTGGTCAGTAAGTCCACTGCCCAACCTCTGTATGCATCTGCATCCATTACATACTTTCTCATTCTGTCAGCCACACGCACATCATCAATCATTGCCTTCCATTCTTTCAGTACACCACCCACCCTTCTCATCACTCACTACGTATACGTGTGGATCATTTTGTGCCTAAAAAGAGTATTGTTTATCATCAACCCCCACCCCGCATAAATGTCCAAAGGAGCACTGCCATTCTCATTCACTACTGCAGGCACACCCCTCTCACCAACTGCTTCATCTACCTTCACATTCCCTACTTTTCCATCCATATCTCCGCCCCCCCCCCACCAAAAAAAAAAAAAAAAAAATCATTCCTCTTCAACTTTTCCATGCATGCTTCCACATTTGCCCAGAACTCTTCTTTCACTCTGCTTGCACGGTCCTCAATTGGTGCATATACCCACAGTCTCCCACGCTTGCATTCCTACCTTCAGTCTTACCTACACAATCCTCGAACCAACTGATCCATACTTTCTTATATTCTCCTTCCATCTCTTGCACACAACAATACATACACTCTCTTTTGACCTCTCATTCTCTCCTACTCTGTCACATATACCCCATCTATATTCCCATTCTCTCACACTCCACCTCACCATTTATTCTCAGTCAATCCACATGTGTCCACTCTTGCACCCTGAGGCACCTGGACAATCTCCATCTCTTTCATCTCATTATTCGCATCCATGTTGCAATCAGTAACAGGTCGCCACCTGTTGATCTGTCCTGATCCGAGGCATCTTGTTTGTATTTTTAGTTAGTTGTTTTCTGGGAAGGGGCACTAACCCATCGCCAACCCACTTGCTGACACGTAGGGAACACATGTTGGTTGGTTATTGGTATATGGTTACTAGCAAGCGTATTAGGTGATTTCCTGGTTTACAGGAGTTTGATAAGAACCTGAGGAGGCGAGGCTTGGAACGTAACTAACACACTTGGGAGGGAAGAGAGGCTGGTGTAGGAGTTGCGAAATTAGAGACTCAGTAGTTGCTGATAAGACAGCATAAACTTGATAAGGGAAAGAACGAAACTGTAGGAAGTGGGGTAACAGGAAGAGCAGTAGTTTGTAAATGAAAGCGGCAGATTTGAGAGTAACACAGAAGGAAATGTCATGAATATAATACAGGCGACCAAATGAGATGTAATGAATCATTGTCAGACTCACTCTCTGTTCACTTCAGGAACATTCGTGGCCTTTCCTTTAACATTCTCTCTGCTGAACACCAATTCTCTTCCTCTAGATCTCGTCTTCTCTTCCCTGCTATGATGCAGGTGTCTGAAGTGACTGAAACTAAACTGTTCTCTGTATTATTCTACTTTCTCTATACTCAGTTCAAAGACAAAGGTGGCTGTTGTGTGTACGTACGCAACAAGATACATTACTCGTGTATTCGTCAACCTGAATCTTCTGAATTCTCTACTCTCTGGCTTCGGCTATCCTGTCATTCTCTGACTAAATATAGCTGTACTGTGCACTTATCCCATAATTCTACTTTGAAAAATTCTTTGACTCTTTTTACTTCTACGTTTGAACCCATAATTAATATCTCCTTTCTCTGAAATCTCCATTCTAGATGACATCAGTGTTCACCACCACTATTTGGGTCTCCATTCCATTCACTGATTCACCTGGTGAACAAGCCTGCATCTTTTCCTTCCTTAATGGTCTAGAACAGCTTGTACAGCACACTACCCGTATCCCTAACAGCCTCGGAGAGAGTTCCAACATTTCTGACCTCTTCTTTACTACTAATCCTCCTGCTTACTACGTTAATTTTTCCTCTCTCTTGGGCTCCTCCAGTCACAACCTTATCACCTTAACCTGTCTAATCACGTCAGTAAGGTCTGCAGACCCTCCCAACATGTGGTGGCTGTGGCACTTTGGAGCTGTTTATCGGGAGGCCCTTAGGCAGTACTTCTTTATTTTCCCAGGAATGATTATTGCTTCCATGGCCGAGAGCCATCTGACTATGCCTTGCACATTACTGAAGTTATTCTCTCGGTCATGGAAGCATACATTCCACTCTCTTATCCTGTGACTAATGCAAAACACCTTGGTTTAATCACACTTGCTCTAGTGCTGTCCACCACAAGGAGAAAACCCACGAAAGGTACCAGAGCCAACCCACCCCTGAATCTCATCTCTTTTATGTCTCTGCCGGGAACAATGCTGTTTTTTTTTTCTCTCTCTCTCTCTCTCTCTCTCTCTGCTCTGCCAAGAATAATTTCATTTGTACCAAATGTTGTGAACTCTGTGACTCAGATTCTTCCCGCTCCTTCTGGCACCTTGCCAAAACTCTCTCTAACAACTTTACTTCATCTTCCTTCCCTCCTCTTTTCTGCTCTGGTGGCTTTGTAGCTGTTTCTTCTACTGAAAAAGCAGAACTCTTTGTTCATACTTTCTCCTACAATTCTACCTTAGATGATTCCAGTGCTGTTCCTCCATCACTTTCCTTCTCTGGCTTCCTCATGACTGACATTAAAGTTTCTTCAACTGATGTCCGTTCTGTCGTTACTGGTCTCAGTACTAACACGGTATATGGGTCTGATGGTGTCCCTCTTGTTGTCCTCAAGAATTGTGCTTCTGTGCTTTTGTACCTTTCCTTCTTGTTAGAAGTTTGCCTTCATTCAGCCTGTTCCAAAGAAGGGTGGTCATTCCTAGCCACTTGACTATCGCCCAGATGTTTTAATATCATATATTTCTAAAGATTTCGAATCTATACTTTAAAAAAAATAATTCACTTTCCTATCAGAAACTTCTTTCCAATCGTCAGTATGGGTTCCGCCAGGGATACTTCAGTGGCGATCTTCTAACGTAACTTTCAAACTCCCAGTCATCCTCCTTTCTGGATTTTGGTGAAAGTTTTGCCATTGCACTTGCTATTTTAAAGACTTTCGATCGAGTCTGGCATTAACTTTTGATTTTCAAACTTCTGTCTTACGGTTCTAACTTTCTGTCTGTGCCTTCATCTCTAGTTTCCTCTCTGGTCATTCTATAGATTTTGTTGTAGACTCCCACAGATTTTCTCCTAGAGCTATCAGTAGTGGTGTTCCTCAGGGTTCTGTCCTATCACCAACTATCTTCCTCACATTCACCAGTGACCTTCTATGCTGTAACCCTCGGGTCAGAAACTATCCGACCATAGGCTCTAAAAAATTAAACAGCTAATTTGTTGAGCTAGGACACTAATCCCCCCTCAAAGTAAGCCCCTTCTGACTTGACACACGTTGCCCAGTGTTCTTTCCAGTGCTTGATTTATTTTTTATTTCTTTACTTTTTAGAGCCTAAGGTCGGATAGTTTGTTGACAACCCTCGTACGTATAACCCTATCCACCAGAATGCTGATGACTCCACCTTTCACCTTTCCAGTCACTTCTCGTAGCGTCCATTTCAGCAGTTACTTCAACAAACAAGGCTTTGGCACATCTAATGTCTGACTTGGCTCATATCCATGTTTGGGCAATAAGCAATCTTGTTGTTTTTAATACATCAAATCTTCAGCTCCCGCATCTTCCAACCTGTCAGAATCTTCCACAGGAATATCTTAGTTTTTAAGAATATTCAACTCAGTCCTGCATTCTTTTTGAACATACCTTATGTTTCATTCTCTCAGAATTTTTCTTGGAAAGATCATACTGCCTTTCTTGTAAAATCAGCTTGTAAGAGATTGGGTGTGCTAAGCCTACTTCCTGCCTTCTTTACCCCCACACAATTGTTGACTTTATACACGGGTTTTATTCAGCCTTGTTTAGAGTACAAGTCTCATGTGTGGTGAGGCTTCCCACAGACAGGCTATTCGTCTTATTATCTCTGCTCCCCTTACTTGCTCCCTTCAACATCTGTCTCTTTGCTGCACTGTTGCATCCTTCTCTGCGTTCTCTCTCTCTACTTCAACGATTATTGCTCCTCTGAACTGTCTTCTTGCATTCCTTCACCACTACAGCGGGTACGTAGCATCCGTCTAGCAGCAAACTCTCATTCCTTTTCTGTCCAATTCCAGTCCTTCATGTATGCAACATTTCAACTCTGGAACTGTCTTCCTCTGCCTGTATGGTATTGCATAGTGCCTATGACCTCCAGCCTTTTAAACGCAATGTGTCCAGGCATCTAGAAATGAAAAGATCTTGATTTTGGCTCCCAGTTACTTTGTTATAATTTTTTTTCTTAAAGAGGGAACAATCTTGCGGGTATTTGGCCTTTGACTCCTTTTTCTTAAAAAAAATAAAATAAAATACTTCTCTGATACGCAAGGACATTGCAGGGAAGATTATCCATGGATATGGGAACACAAACAGGCTCTCGTATTCTACTCCAGCTAACGCCTAACGAGAGTTTGATACCAAACTTAGGCAGAATGCAGCTTATTTATTGAATTTCCTTCCAACAGACTTCATTAATTATCCAGATACCCATCGACTTGTGATAAATACATTCCTACTAATACCATTACATCAATCCAGAGTAAGGGTGTATCTGGACTGAGATTGGGCGCTGCGAGTGAGAGTGCATTGAGGCGAAGGTTTTAAATCACAGTTCTCATTCCCCGTAGGTGTGGGTGCACTGTCAGTTGTTGCGAGCAGGCACTAGTGCATGCTCGCTTGGGTTCACATGGGAAGAGTAACTTTGACGGGTGACTTTTGACGCTTGAACCCACGCAGGCAGGGTGGATATAGCAGGCTATTATTGTGGTTTCACTAACACTAACTACTAGGGATGCATCCCCTATGATGTGCAGTGACAGCAATTATTTCACCAGTGGAGAAGGAGTGGAGGAAAAGTATTAGGTGTGTCTAACCAGTTTGTTTCGGAATACATAATCTGTACATACTCATAGGTATAGAAACCTAGATGCCACATTGCCTATTCTTCAGTACAATGGCGATGTATCTGTGCAGCCACCATCTTGGAGCGGTCAAGCGTGTAATAGTGGTGCTTGTTCTAGAGTTAATTCAGAGTATGAAAATGAAATAACTTTGCCATTTCTTGTCCGAATTTGTCAAATTTAGGCTCAAAAAGAGGAATTAAATAAACAAAGATAATACATAAATGGATTTTCATAATAAAGGATATATAGCCGAAGAGCTAGTGTTTAGACCACCAAGTAGATCTAAGTCTGTGTAGGGCTATTATGTCTATCATAAAAAATTAGTTGAAGAATTATGTTCTGCATCGGGCCATGTGCATATTCTGAGTTTTACTAACTTTAAAACTTAAAACCATTAGTATCTAGCTGGCATCTGCTAAAAATTAAATTTTCACGCATTCTTTACAGTTTAAATAAATCACTCTCCTCCTCTTACTGGCTCCCTTCAACCTCTGTCTCTTTGCCGCACTATTGCATCTTTATCTCTTTTCTGTCGCTGCTTCAATGGTCACTGCTCCTCTGAACTGTGCTTGCATCCCTTCACCTCTACGACGGGCGCTTAACACCCGTCTAGCAACAAACTCTGTCCCTTTTCTGTCTATCTAATGCAAGAGTTAACCGTTACTCCCAGTCCTTCATTTATGCAACATGTCAACTCTGGAACTGTCTCCCTCTGTCTGTATTTCCTGTGATTTCCAGTCTTTCATACGCAGTGTGTCCAGGCATCTCGAAATGAGCGGATCTTGAATTTGGCTGTCTTTTGCATTGTTTTTGTTTTTCTCTTGGAAGGAACTGTTTGCGGGCTCTTGGCCTTTGGTTCCCTCTTCCTTGCATAAAAAACAAACAAACTTATTTTAACTCTCACACGTGACTCTATTACTTAGAAGTTATTTCCGATTGAACATGACTCGAGCCCATTAAGAGTGTCTGAACTTTTATTTTTCTATATTTTCTCGCCGGACACCTGGCTGTGGCATTGAAACCTATAGTTCAGTGATTCTCAAACTATGGGTCGCGATTTTAATGAGTCGCAGGGACATAGTATAGGCCTAATGCTTTCAGTGTATTTTATTTACTTAATTGAAATTGTAATTATCCTTATTACACCATTAGCATATTCATAACTACGATAGGCTATATACCGGTTACTCTCTCTCTCTCTCTCTCTCTCTCTCTCTCTCTCTCTCTCTCTACCCTGTGGGTCGTGAAGTCCTGAAATATTCCAAATAGGATCACAGACTAAAAAGTTTGAGAACCGTTGCTATAGTCCCTCTGATTACACCGGGAGAGGACTAAAAATACACTACACCAAACCTCCTATGGGCTTGTAAGTCACAGGTTACGAAAAAATATACATCTTAATTTCTTACATTGTCACAGTGCACATGGCAATAAAAGTAGCACATATGATCACAGATGAATAGAAAATACAATGCATAAGGGAAAAAAAAAAAATCCACAAACTGAAAGTCCGTAATGCCAAAGTTATTGTTCAATGTCTATGTAACAGAATACCTTAGGTTTCCGTACTTAATATTTCATTTCTTAAATTTACAATCCTTTGATGAATATTTAAATGTTCAAAGTTTACAAATATTTAACTTACTTTAGTTAATAATATGTTTCATGATTTAGCATATTTTGTACAGAAAAATAGGATATGTTCATCATTTTCAATGTGGTCCCCCTCACTGACGTTACATAATCCTTATTGCAGATGTAATATCTCCCAGCTTCAATACTAAGTGGAAGTATTCCACATCTGAATTGTGCTACGAGGGACCTTTGGCTTCTATGTAGGATTTTATTTACATATGGTTCGGTACGACATTCAGTTTCATATATAACAATATATTCTTCCTTTAGGCACATCAGTTTTTTTTGTTTCCAGCTCTCAGCATATTGAATTATTAGGCAATGTGTAGCATATAATGGCTCTACTGAGTTAAGCAGATGGTAGGACTCCTCGTTTTCCATATCTGTTAATATATGTCTATACCTATTGCTACCACCTCTGCCCTCTCTATCCCATAGAAATACATGTTTTGTTATCCTGTTATGTGATGAGACATTTGTTAATCTGTGAGGATGGATCACTTGGGCTGTATCATGAAACAGTCTGTTGGAATCTGATCCGTGGGGATAATTGAAATAGAATAATTGTGCTTGGCCCTAATCATATATTGTATTATTAACACGGACTATGTGAGGAAGAGGTCAAGTATGTTGGAGCTCTCTCCAAGGCGGTCAGGGATACGGGTAGGGTGCTGTACAAGCTGCTCTAGGTCATTAAGGATAGAAAAGATGTAGGCTTGTTCACCAGGTGGATCCGTGAAAGGAGAGGAGAGCCAAAGGTGGTGGTGAACATTGAAATCTCCAAGAATGGAGATTTCAGAGAAAGGAGAAATGGACAGAATGTGTTCCATCGTAGAAGTAAGATAGTCGAAGAATTTTTGATAGTCAGTAGAATTAGGGGATAAGTAAACAGCACAGATATATTTAGTCAGAGAATGACAGGAAAGCCGAAGCCAGAGAGTGGAGAGTTCAGAAGAATCAAGTTCAGGAACACGAGAGCAAGATAAGTCGTTGCGTATGTATACACAACGGCCACCTTTGGCTTTGAAATGAGTATAGAGAAAGTAGGAGGATACAGAAAAGGGTTTGCTGTCAGTTGCCTCAGACAGCTGAGTCTCCGTTAGAAAAAGAAGGTGAGGTTTAGAGGAGGAGAGGTGGTGCTCAACAGAGCGAAAGTTAGATGAAAGGCCGCGAATGTTGCAGAAATGAAGAAGAAGAGAGTCAGACAGTGGTTCCAGGTACCTCGAGTCGTCACCGGGAGAGGGGCAGATGGCGGGGGCATTTATGGTCCCCCCCCCTGGGGACTCCGAGGCTGGGTGAATTGATGCCATTTTGGTGAATTTTGAATAGGAAGTGTAGTGTGTACTGTGCATGTTGTTTGGTGAAGATAGATAGAGAAATTTGTACTGGAGAGCATGCTGGCCTACTCTCTGTGTAACTGAGACACTGAAAAAGTTCAGCAAAGGGGGATGGTCAGGAACTAGTCCTGAGGGCTGATGAAACGGGAGCTCCAGCACTCCCTGCCATATGCTTTTCCTGTTACGCTAAGAAGACAGATGCCCCTGTGATTACCACACACTTTCCCCCCCCATTTCCTTTGTAAAGGGGAACAATTATACCCGACCTTCAGTCCTCTGGGACTCTACCTTCCTCCCAGGCCAACCCATACATCTTGTATGTCCATTTTGCTACTATCTCTCCCCCATGCTTCATCATTTCACCACACACTCCATCAATTCATGGGACTTTCCCCATTTTGACTTTCTTCATTGCTTCCACTACTTGCATCCTACTGCTCTCTTTCTCTCTTTTCACCTCTCTCCTTCTCCCAGCCATTCTCCAGCCATTTATACTCGCATTACTTTAATTCTCTATGTGTAACAATTCCTTAAAGTGTTCTCTCCATCTGCTCACCTTTTCTCCCTTCTCCAGTAGCAAGCTACCATTTTTGTCTTTCACTCCCCTACTAGCATCTTTTATCACCCTGTCTAAATTTTTTAACCTGCTTCCAGAACATATTCTTATATTCCTTCCACTTTACACTCAAATTTCCTCCAAATTCCTCATCCACTCTCTTCTTACTCTCTGTTACTAATCTTTTCATTCTCTCTTCCTCCCTACATTTCTCTCTCGTTTCTCAACCTTCTCCATGCCTCTACTTCCCATCCACTCGCTATATGCATTGTTCTTTTGCACCGCAGCTTGCCTCGCCTTTTCATTCTACCATGCTGTTCCTTGCACCCCCATTCGTCTTCTCTTCACCCCACACATCATCTCACATGCTGCACAGATATTTTCTGTGAATGTCTTGCACACACATTTCACCTCCCCCATCTACTCTAAATCATATTTACCCAATCACTCCTCCACTTCTCTCATATATTCTGCCTTTCTTCCATGCTCTTTCAACCTTTCTACCCTCTTCTTATGGACTACTTCCTCCTGTCTTCTTTCCTTTTATTCATCAATCCCATTTTTACCTTGACTTTCACCACCACCAAGTGGTGGTCAGTAAGTCCACTGCCCAACCTCTGTATGCATCTGCATCCATTACATACTTTCTCATTCTGTCAGCCACACGCACATCATCAATCATTGCCTTCCATTCTTTCAGTACACCACCCACCCTTCTCATCACTCACTACGTATACGTGTGGATCATTTTGTGCCTAAAAAGAGTATTGGTTATCATCAACCCCCACCCCGCATAAATGTCCAAAGGAGCACTGCCATTCTCATTCACTACTGCAGGCACACCCCTCTCACCAACTGCTTCATCTACCTTCACATTCCCTACTTTTCCATTCATATCTCCGCCCCCCCCCCCACCACCACCAAAAAAAAAAAAAAAAAAAAATCATTCCTCTTCAACTTTTCCATGCATGCTTCCACATTTGCCCAGAACTCTTCTTTCACTCTGCTTGCACGGTCCTCAATTGGTGCATATACCCACAGTCGCCCACGCTTGCATTCCTACCTTCAGTCTTACCTACACAATCCTCGAACCAACTGATCCATACTTTCTTATATTCTCCTTCCATCTCTTGCACACAACAATACATACACTCTCTTTTGACCTCTCATTCTCTCCTACTCTGTCACATATACCCCATCTATATTCCCATTCTCTCACACTCCACCTCACCATTTATTCTCAGTCAATCCACATGTGTCCACTCTTGCACCCTGAGGCACCTGGACAATCTCCATCTCTTTCATCTCATTATTCGCATCCATGTTGCAATCAGTAACAGGTCGCCACCTGTTGATCTGTCCTGATCCGAGGCATCTTGTTTGTATTTTTAGTTAGTTGTTTTCTGGGAAGGGGCACTAACCCATCGCCAACCCACTTGCTGACACGTAGGGAACACATGTTGGTTGGTTATTGGTATATGGTTACTAGCAAGCGTATTAGGTGATTTCCTGGTTTACAGGAGTTTGATAAGAACCTGAGGAGGCGAGGCTTGGAACGTAACTAACACACTTGGGAGGGAAGAGAGGCTGGTGTAGGAGTTGCGAAATTAGAGACTCAGTAGTTGCTGATAAGACAGCATAAACTTGATAAGGGAAAGAACGAAACTGTAGGAAGTGGGGTAACAGGAAGAGCAGTAGTTTGTAAATGAAAGCGGCAGATTTGAGAGTAACACAGAAGGAAATGTCATGAATATAATACAGGCGACCAAATGAGATGTAATGAATCATTGTCAGACTCACTCTCTGTTCACTTCAGGAACATTCGTGGCCTTTCCTTTAACATTCTCTCTGCTGAACACCAATTCTCTTCCTCTAGATCTCGTCTTCTCTTCCCTGCTATGATGCAGGTGTCTGAAGTGACTGAAACTAAACTGTTCTCTGTATTATTCTACTTTCTCTATACTCAGTTCAAAGACAAAGGTGGCTGTTGTGTGTACGTACGCAACAAGATACATTACTCGTGTATTCGTCAACCTGAATCTTCTGAATTCTCTACTCTCTGGCTTCGGCTATCCTGTCATTCTCTGACTAAATATAGCTGTACTGTGCACTTATCCCATAATTCTACTTTGAAAAATTCTTTGACTCTTTTTACTTCTACGTTTGAACCCATAATTAATATCTCCTTTCTCTGAAATCTCCATTCTAGATGACATCAGTGTTCACCACCACTATTTGGGTCTCCATTCCATTCACTGATTCACCTGGTGAACAAGCCTGCATCTTTTCCTTCCTTAATGGTCTAGAACAGCTTGTACAGCACACGACCCGTATCCCTAACAGCCTCGGAGAGAGTTCCAACATTTCTGACCTCTTCTTTACTACTAATCCTCCTGCTTACTACGTTAATTTTTCCTCTCTCTTGGGCTCCTCCAGTCACAACCTTATCACCTTAACCTGTCTAATCACGTCAGTAAGGTCTGCAGACCCTCCCAACATGTGGTGGCTGTGGCACTTTGGAGCTGTTTATCGGGAGGCCCTTAGGCAGTACTTCTTTATTTTCCCAGGAATGATTATTGCTTCCATGGCCGAGAGCCATCTGACTATGCCTTGCACATTACTGAAGTCATTCTCTCGGTCATGGAAGCATACATTCCACTCTCTTATCCTGTGACTAATGCAAAACACCTTGGTTTAATCACACTTGCTCTAGTGCTGTCCACCACAAGGAGAAAACCCACGAAAGGTACCAGAGCCAACCCACCCCTGAATCTCATCTCTTTTATGTCTCTGCCGGGAACAATGCTGTTTCTCTCTCTCTCTCTCTCTCTCTCTCTCTGCTCTGCCAAGAATAATTTCATTTGTACCAAATGTTGTGAACTCTGTGACTCAGATTCTTCCCGCTCCTTCTGGCACCTTGCCAAAACTCTCTCTAACAACTTTACTTCATCTTCCTTCCCTCCTCTTTTCTGCTCTGGTGGCTTTGTAGCTGTTTCTTCTACTGAAAAAGCAGAACTCTTTGTTCATACTTTCTCCTACAATTCTACCTTAGATGATTCCAGTGCTGTTCCTCCATCACTTTCCTTCTCTGGCTTCCTCATGACTGACATTAAAGTTTCTTCAACTGATGTCCGTTCTGTCGTTACTGGTCTCAGTACTAACACGGTATATGGGTCTGATGGTGTCCCTCTTGTTGTCCTCAAGAATTGTGCTTCTGTGCTTTTGTACCTTTCCTTCTTGTTAGAAGTTTGCCTTCATTCAGCCTGTTCCAAAGAAGGGTGGTCATTCCTAGCCACTTGACTATCGCCCAGATGTTTTAATATCATATATTTCTAAAGATTTCGAATCTATACTTTAAAAAAAATAATTCACTTTCCTATCAGAAACTTCTTTCCAATCGTCAGTATGGGTTCCGCCAGGAATACTTCAGTGGCGATCTTCTAACGTAACTTTTAAACTCCCAGTCATCCTCCTTTCTGGATTTTGGTGAAAGTTTTGCCATTGCACTTGCTATTTTAAAGACTTTCGATCGAGTCTGGCATTAACTTTTGATTTTCAAACTTCTGTCTTACGGTTCTAACTTTCTGTCTGTGCCTTCATCTCTAGTTTCCTCTCTGGTCATTCTATAGATTTTGTTGTAGACTCCCACAGATTTTCTCCTAGAGCTATCAGTAGTGGTGTTCCTCAGGGTTCTGTCCTATCACCAACTATCTTCCTCACATTCACCAGTGACCTTCTATGCTGTAACCCTCGGGTCAGAAACTATCCGACCATAGGCTCTAAAAAATTAAACAGCTAATTTGTTGAGCTAGGACACTAATCCCCCCTCAAAGTAAGCCCCTTCTGACTTGACACACGTTGCCCAGTGTTCTTTCCAGTGCTTGATTTATTTTTTATTTCTTTACTTTTTAGAGCCTAAGGTCGGATAGTTTGTTGACAACCCTCGTACGTATAACCCTATCCACCAGAATGCTGATGACTCCACCTTTCACCTTTCCAGTCACTTCTCGTAGCGTCCATTTCAGCAGTTACTTCAACAAACAAGGCTTTGGCACATCTAATGTCTGACTTGGCTCATATCCATGTTTGGGCAATAAGCAATCTTGTTGTTTTTAATACATCAAATCTTCAGCTCCCGCATCTTCCAACCTGTCAGAATCTTCCACAGGAATATCTTAGTTTTTAAGAATATTCAACTCAGTCCTGCATTCTTTTTGAACATACCTTATGTTTCATTCTCTCAGAATTTTTCTTGGAAAGATCATACTGCCTTTCTTGTAAAATCAGCTTGTAAGAGATTGGGTGTGCTAAGCCTACTTCCTGCCTTCTTTACCCCCACACAATTGTTGACTTTATACACGGGTTTTATTCAGCCTTGTTTAGAGTACAAGTCTCATGTGTGGTGAGGCTTCCCACAGACAGGCTATTCGTCTTATTATCTCTGCTCCCCTTACTTGCTCCCTTCAACATCTGTCTCTTTGCTGCACTGTTGCATCCTTCTCTGCGTTCTCTCTCTCTACTTCAACGATTATTGCTCCTCTGAACTGTCTTCTTGCATTCCTTCACCACTACAGCGGGTACGTAGCATCCGTCTAGCAGCAAACTCTCATTCCTTTTCTGTCCAATTCCAGTCCTTCATGTATGCAACATTTCAACTCTGGAACTGTCTTCCTCTGCCTGTATGGTATTGCATAGTGCCTATGACCTCCAGCCTTTTAAACGCAATGTGTCCAGGCATCTAGAAATGAAAAGATCTTGATTTTGGCTCCCAGTTACTTTGTTATAATTTTTTTTCTTAAAGAGGGAACAATCTTGCGGGTATTTGGCCTTTGACTCCTTTTTCTTAAAAAAAATAAAATAAAATACTTCTCTGATACGCAAGGACATTGCAGGGAAGATTATCCATGGATATGGGAACACAAACAGGCTCTCGTATTCTACTCCAGCTAACGCCTAACGAGAGTTTGATACCAGACTTAGGCAGAATGCAGCTTATTTATTGAATTTCCTTCCAACAGACTTCATTAATTATCCAGATACCCATCGACTTGTGATAAATACATTCCTACTAATACCATTACATCAATCCAGAGTAAGGGTGTATCTGGACTGAGATTGGGCGCTGCGAGTGAGAGTGCATTGAGGCGAAGGTTTTAAATCACAGTTCTCATTCCCCGTAGGTGTGGGTGCACTGTCAGTTGTTGCGAGCAGGCACTAGTGCATGCTCGCTTGGGTTCACATGGGAAGAGTAACTTTGACGGGTGACTTTTGACGCTTGAACCCACGCAGGCAGGGTGGATATAGCAGGCTATTATTGTGGTTTCACTAACACTAACTACTAGGGATGCATCCCCTATGATGTGCAGTGACAGCAATTATTTCACCAGTGGAGAAGGAGTGGAGGAAAAGTATTAGGTGTGTCTAACCAGTTTGTTTCGGAATACATAATCTGTACATACTCATAGGTATAGAAACCTAGATGCCACATTGCCTATTCTTCAGTACAATGGCGATGTATCTGTGCAGCCACCATCTTGGAGCGGTCAAGCGTGTAATAGTGGTGCTTGTTCTAGAGTTAATTCAGAGTATGAAAATGAAATAACTTTGCCATTTCTTGTCCGAATTTGTCAAATTTAGGCTCAAAAAAGAGGAATTAAATAAACAAAGATAATACATAAATGGATTTTCATAATAAAGGATATATAGCCGAAGAGCTAGTGTTTAGACCACCAAGTAGATCTAAGTCTGTGTAGGGCTATTATGTCTATCATAAAAAATTAGTTGAAGAATTATGTTCTGCATCGGGCCATGTGCATATTCTGAGTTTTACTAACTTTAAAACTTAAAACCATTAGTATCTAGCTGGCATCTGCTAAAAATTAAATTTTCACGCATTCTTTACAGTTTAAATAAATCACTCTCCTCCTCTTACTGGCTCCCTTCAACCTCTGTCTCTTTGCCGCACTATTGCATCTTTATCTCTTTTCTGTCGCTGCTTCAATGGTCACTGCTCCTCTGAACTGTGCTTGCATCCCTTCACCTCTACGACGGGCGCTTAACACCCGTCTAGCAACAAACTCTGTCCCTTTTCTGTCTATCTAATGCAAGAGTTAACCGTTACTCCCAGTCCTTCATTTATGCAACATGTCAACTCTGGAACTGTCTCCCTCTGTCTGTATTTCCTGTGATTTCCAGTCTTTCATACGCAGTGTGTCCAGGCATCTCGAAATGAGCGGATCTTGAATTTGGCTGTCTTTTGCATTGTTTTTGTTTTTCTCTTGGAAGGAACGGTTTGCGGGCTCTTGGCCTTTGGTTCCCTCTTCCTTGCATAAAAAACAAACAAACTTATTTTAACTCTCACACGTGACTCTATTACTTAGAAGTTATTTCCGATTGAACATGACTCGAGCCCATTAAGAGTGTCTGAACTTTTATTTTTCTATATTTTCTCGCCGGACACCTGGCTGTGGCATTGAAACCTATAGTTCAGTGATTCTCAAACTATGGGTCGCGATTTTAATGGGTCGCAGGGACATAGTATAGGCCTAATGCTTTCAGTGTATTTTATTTACTTAATTGAAATTGTAATTATCCTTATTACACCATTAGCATATTCATAACTACGATAGGCTATATACCGGTTACTCTCTCTCTCTCTCTCTCTCTCTACCCTGTGGGTCGTGAAGTCCTGAAATATTCCAAATAGGATCACAGACTAAAAAGTTTGAGAACCGTTGCTATAGTCCCTCTGATTACACCGGGAGAGGACTAAAAATACACTACACCAAACCTGCTATGGGCTTGTAAGTCACAGGTTACGAAAAAATATACATCTTAATTTCTTACATTGTCACAGTGCACATGGCAATAAAAGTAGCACATATGATCACAGATGAATAGAAAATACAATGCATAAGGGAAAAAAAAAAAATCCACAAACTGAAAGTCCGTAATGCCAAAGTTATTGTTCAATGTCTATGTAACAGAATACCTTAGGTTTCCGTACTTAATATTTCATTTCTTAAATTTACAATCCTTTGATGAATATTTAAATGTTCAAAGTTTACAAATATTTAACTTACTTTAGTTAATAATATGTTTCATGATTTAGCATATTTTGTACAGAAAAATAGGATATGTTCATCATTTTCAATGTGGTCCCCCTCACTGACGTTACATAATCCTTATTGCAGATGTAATATCTCCCAGCTTCAATACTAAGTGGAAGTATTCCACATCTGAATTGTGCTACGAGGGACCTTTGGCTTCTATGTAGGATTTTATTTACATATGGTTCGGTACGACATTCAGTTTCATATATAACAATATATTCTTCCTTTAGGCACATCAGTTCTTTTTTGTTTCCAGCTCTCAGCATATTGAATTATTAGGCAATGTGTAGCATATAATGGCTCTACTGAGTTAAGCAGATGGTAGGACTCCTCGTTTTCCATATCTGTTAATATATGTCTATACCTATTGCTACCACCTCTGCCCTCTCTATCCCATAGAAATACATGTTTTGTTATCCTGTTATGTGATGAGACATTTGTTAATCTGTGAGGATGGATCACTTGGGCTGTATCATGAAACAGTCTGTTGGAATCTGATCCGTGGGGATAATTGAAATAGAATAATTGTGCTTGGCCCTAATCATATATTGTATTATTAACACGGACTATGTGAGGAAGAGGTCAAGTATGTTGGAGCTCTCTCCAAGGCGGTCAGGGATACGGGTAGGGTGCTGTACAAGCTGCTCTAGGTCATTAAGGATAGAAAAGATGTAGGCTTGTTCACCAGGTGGATCCGTGAAAGGAGAGGAGAGCCAAAGGTGGTGGTGAACATTGAAATCTCCAAGAATGGAGATTTCAGAGAAAGGAGAAATGGACAGAATGTGTTCCATCGTAGAAGTAAGATAGTCGAAGAATTTTTGATAGTCAGTAGAATTAGGGGATAAGTAAACAGCACAGATATATTTAGTCAGAGAATGACAGGAAAGCCGAAGCCAGAGAGTGGAGAGTTCAGAAGAATCAAGTTCAGGAACACGAGAGCAAGATAAGTCGTTGCGTATGTATACACAACGGCCACCTTTGGCTTTGAAATGAGTATAGAGAAAGTAGGAGGATACAGAAAAGGGTTTGCTGTCAGTTGCCTCAGACAGCTGAGTCTCCGTTAGAAAAAGAAGGTGAGGTTTAGAGGAGGAGAGGTGGTGCTCAACAGAGCGAAAGTTAGATGAAAGGCCGCGAATGTTGCAGAAATGAAGAAGAAGAGAGTCAGACAGTGGTTCCAGGTACCTCGAGTCGTCACCGGGAGAGGGGCAGATGGCGGGGGCATTTATGGTCCCCCCTGGGGACTCCGAGGCTGGGTGAATTGATGCCATTTTGGTGAATTTTGAATAGGAAGTGTAGTGTGTACTGTGCATGTTGTTTGGTGAAGATAGATAGAGAAATTTGTACTGGAGAGCATGCTGGCCTACTCTCTGTGTAACTGAGACACTGAAAAAGTTCAGCAAAGGGGGATGGTCAGGAACTAGTCCTGAGGGCTGATGAAACGGGAGCTCCAGCACTCCCTGCCATATGCTTTTCCTGTTACGCTAAGAAGACAGATGCCCCTGTGATTACCACACACTTTCCCCCCCCATTTCCTTTGTAAAGGGGAACAATTATACCCGACCTTCAGTCCTCTGGGACTCTACCTTCCTCCCAGGCCAACCCATACATCTTGTATGTCCATTTTGCTACTATCTCTCCCCCATGCTTCATCATTTCACCACACACTCCATCAATTCATGGGACTTTCCCCATTTTGACTTTCTTCATTGCTTCCACTACTTGCATCCTACTGCTCTCTTTCTCTCTTTTCACCTCTCTCCTTCTCCCAGCCATTCTCCAGCCATTTATACTCGCATTACTTTAATTCTCTATGTGTAACAATTCCTTAAAGTGTTCTCTCCATCTGCTCACCTTTTCTCCCTTCTCCAGTAGCAAGCTACCATTTTTGTCTTTCACTCCCCTACTAGCATCTTTATCACCCTGTCTAAATTTTTTAACCTGCTTCCAGAACATATTCTTATATTCCTTCCACTTTACACTCAAATTTCCTCCAAATTCCTCATCCACTCTCTTCTTACTCTCTGTTACTAATCTTTTCATTCTCTCTTCCTCCCTACATTTCTCTCTCGTTTCTCAACCTTCTCCATGCCTCTACTTCCCATCCACTCGCTATATGCATTGTTCTTTTGCACCGCAGCTTGCCTCGCCTTTTCATTCTACCATGCTGTTCCTTGCACCCCCATTCGTCTTCTCTTCACCCCACACATCATCTCACATGCTGCACAGATATTTTCTGTGAATGTCTTGCACACACATTTCACCTCCCCCATCTACTCTAAATCATATTTACCCAATCACTCCTCCACTTCTCTCATATATTCTGCCTTTCTTCCATGCTCTTTCAACCTTTCTACCCTCTTCTTATGGACTACTTCCTCCTGTCTTCTTTCCTTTTATTCATCAATCCCATTTTTACCTTGACTTTCACCACCACCAAGTGGTGGTCAGTAAGTCCACTGCCCAACCTCTGTATGCATCTGCATCCATTACATACTTTCTCATTCTGTCAGCCACACGCACATCATCAATCATTGCCTTCCATTCTTTCAGTACACCACCCACCCTTCTCATCACTCACTACGTATACGTGTGGATCATTTTGTGCCTAAAAAGAGTATTGGTTATCATCAACCCCCACCCCGCATAAATGTCCAAAGGAGCACTGCCATTCTCATTCACTACTGCAGGCACACCCCTCTCACCAACTGCTTCATCTACCTTCACATTCCCTACTTTTCCATCCATATCTCCGCCCCCCCCCCCACCAAAAAAAAAAAAAAAAATCATTCCTCTTCAACTTTTCCATGCATGCTTCCACATTTGCCCAGAACTCTTCTTTCACTCTGCTTGCACGGTCCTCAATTGGTGCATATACCCACAGTCGCCCACGCTTGCATTCCTACCTTCAGTCTTACCTACACAATCCTCGAACCAACTGATCCATACTTTCTTATATTCTCCTTCCATCTCTTGCACACAACAATACATACACTCTCTTTTGACCTCTCATTCTCTCCTACTCTGTCACATATACCCCATCTATATTCCCATTCTCTCACACTCCACCTCACCATTTATTCTCAGTCAATCCACATGTGTCCACTCTTGCACCCTGAGGCACCTGGACAATCTCCATCTCTTTCATCTCATTATTCGCATCCATGTTGCAATCAGTAACAGGTCGCCACCTGTTGATCTGTCCTGATCCGAGGCATCTTGTTTGTATTTTTAGTTAGTTGTTTTCTGGGAAGGGGCACTAACCCATCGCCAACCCACTTGCTGACACGTAGGGAACACATGTTGGTTGGTTATTGGTATATGGTTACTAGCAAGCGTATTAGGTGATTTCCTGGTTTACAGGAGTTTGATAAGAACCTGAGGAGGCGAGGCTTGGAACGTAACTAACACACTTGGGAGGGAAGAGAGGCTGGTGTAGGAGTTGCGAAATTAGAGACTCAGTAGTTGCTGATAAGACAGCATAAACTTGATAAGGGAAAGAACGAAACTGTAGGAAGTGGGGTAACAGGAAGAGCAGTAGTTTGTAAATGAAAGCGGCAGATTTGAGAGTAACACAGAAGGAAATGTCATGAATATAATACAGGCGACCAAATGAGATGTAATGAATCATTGTCAGACTCACTCTCTGTTCACTTCAGGAACATTCGTGGCCTTTCCTTTAACATTCTCTCTGCTGAACACCAATTCTCTTCCTCTAGATCTCGTCTTCTCTTCCCTGCTATGATGCAGGTGTCTGAAGTGACTGAAACTAAACTGTTCTCTGTATTATTCTACTTTCTCTATACTCAGTTCAAAGACAAAGGTGGCTGTTGTGTGTACGTACGCAACAAGATACATTACTCGTGTATTCGTCAACCTGAATCTTCTGAATTCTCTACTCTCTGGCTTCGGCTATCCTGTCATTCTCTGACTAAATATAGCTGTACTGTGCACTTATCCCATAATTCTACTTTGAAAAATTCTTTGACTCTTTTTACTTCTACGTTTGAACCCATAATTAATATCTCCTTTCTCTGAAATCTCCATTCTAGATGACATCAGTGTTCACCACCACTATTTGGGTCTCCATTCCATTCACTGATTCACCTGGTGAACAAGCCTGCATCTTTTCCTTCCTTAATGGTCTAGAACAGCTTGTACAGCACACTACCCGTATCCCTAACAGCCTCGGAGAGAGTTCCAACATTTCTGACCTCTTCTTTACTACTAATCCTCCTGCTTACTACGTTAATTTTTCCTCTCTCTTGGGCTCCTCCAGTCACAACCTTATCACCTTAACCTGTCTAATCACGTCAGTAAGGTCTGCAGACCCTCCCAACATGTGGTGGCTGTGGCACTTTGGAGCTGTTTATCGGGAGGCCCTTAGGCAGTACTTCTTTATTTTCCCAGGAATGATTATTGCTTCCATGGCCGAGAGCCATCTGACTATGCCTTGCACATTACTGAAGTCATTCTCTCGGTCATGGAAGCATACATTCCACTCTCTTATCCTGTGACTAATGCAAAACACCTTGGTTTAATCACACTTGCTCTAGTGCTGTCCACCACAAGGAGAAAACCCACGAAAGGTACCAGAGCCAACCCACCCCTGAATCTCATCTCTTTTATGTCTCTGCCGGGAACAATGCTGTTTTTCTCTCTCTCTCTCTCTCTCTCTCTCTCTCTCTGCTCTGCCAAGAATAATTTCATTTGTACCAAATGTTGTGAACTCTGTGACTCAGATTCTTCCCGCTCCTTCTGGCACCTTGCCAAAACTCTCTCTAACAACTTTACTTCATCTTCCTTCCCTCCTCTTTTCTGCTCTGGTGGCTTTGTAGCTGTTTCTTCTACTGAAAAAGCAGAACTCTTTGTTCATACTTTCTCCTACAATTCTACCTTAGATGATTCCAGTGCTGTTCCTCCATCACTTTCCTTCTCTGGCTTCCTCATGACTGACATTAAAGTTTCTTCAACTGATGTCCGTTCTGTCGTTACTGGTCTCAGTACTAACACGGTATATGGGTCTGATGGTGTCCCTCTTGTTGTCCTCAAGAATTGTGCTTCTGTGCTTTTGTACCTTTCCTTCTTGTTAGAAGTTTGCCTTCATTCAGCCTGTTCCAAAGAAGGGTGGTCATTCCTAGCCACTTGACTATCGCCCAGATGTTTTAATATCATATATTTCTAAAGATTTCGAATCTATACTTTAAAAAAAATAATTCACTTTCCTATCAGAAACTTCTTTCCAATCGTCAGTATGGGTTCCGCCAGGAATACTTCAGTGGCGATCTTCTAACGTAACTTTTAAACTCCCAGTCATCCTCCTTTCTGGATTTTGGTGAAAGTTTTGCCATTGCACTTGCTATTTTAAAGACTTTCGATCGAGTCTGGCATTAACTTTTGATTTTCAAACTTCTGTCTTACGGTTCTAACTTTCTGTCTGTGCCTTCATCTCTAGTTTCCTCTCTGGTCATTCTATAGATTTTGTTGTAGACTCCCACAGATTTTCTCCTAGAGCTATCAGTAGTGGTGTTCCTCAGGGTTCTGTCCTATCACCAACTATCTTCCTCACATTCACCAGTGACCTTCTATGCTGTAACCCTCGGGTCAGAAACTATCCGACCATAGGCTCTAAAAAATTAAACAGCTAATTTGTTGAGCTAGGACACTAATCCCCCTCAAAGTAAGCCCCTTCTGACTTGACACACGTTGCCCAGTGTTCTTTCCAGTGCTTGATTTATTTTTTATTTCTTTACTTTTTAGAGCCTAAGGTCGGATAGTTTGTTGACAACCCTCGTACGTATAACCCTATCCACCAGAATGCTGATGACTCCACCTTTCACCTTTCCAGTCACTTCTCGTAGCGTCCATTTCAGCAGTTACTTCAACAAACAAGGCTTTGGCACATCTAATGTCTGACTTGGCTCATATCCATGTTTGGGCAATAAGCAATCTTGTTGTTTTTAATACATCAAATCTTCAGCTCCCGCATCTTCCAACCTGTCAGAATCTTCCACAGGAATATCTTAGTTTTTAAGAATATTCAACTCAGTCCTGCATTCTTTTTGAACATACCTTATGTTTCATTCTCTCAGAATTTTTCTTGGAAAGATCATACTGCCTTTCTTGTAAAATCAGCTTGTAAGAGATTGGGTGTGCTAAGCCTACTTCCTGCCTTCTTTACCCCCACACAATTGTTGACTTTATACACGGGTTTTATTCAGCCTTGTTTAGAGTACAAGTCTCATGTGTGGTGAGGCTTCCCACAGACAGGCTATTCGTCTTATTATCTCTGCTCCCCTTACTTGCTCCCTTCAACATCTGTCTCTTTGCTGCACTGTTGCATCCTTCTCTGCGTTCTCTCTCTCTACTTCAACGATTATTGCTCCTCTGAACTGTCTTCTTGCATTCCTTCACCACTACAGCGGGTACGTAGCATCCGTCTAGCAGCAAACTCTCATTCCTTTTCTGTCCAATTCCAGTCCTTCATGTATGCAACATTTCAACTCTGGAACTGTCTTCCTCTGCCTGTATGGTATTGCATAGTGCCTATGACCTCCAGCCTTTTAAACGCAATGTGTCCAGGCATCTAGAAATGAAAAGATCTTGATTTTGGCTCCCAGTTACTTTGTTATAATTTTTTTCTTAAAGGGGGAACAATCTTGCGGGTATTTGGCCTTTGTTTCCTTAAAAAAAAAAATAAAATAAAATACTTCTCTGATACGCAAGGACATTGCAGGGAAGATTATCCATGGATATGGGAACACAAACAGGCTCTCGTATTCTACTCCAGCTAACGCCTAACGAGAGTTTGATACCAGACTTAGGCAGAATGCAGCTTATTTATTGAATTTCCTTCCAACAGACTTCATTAATTATCCAGATACCCATCGACTTGTGATAAATACATTCCTACTAATACCATTACATCAATCCAGAGTAAGGGTGTATCTGGACTGAGATTGGGCGCTGCGAGTGAGAGTGCATTGAGGCGAAGGTTTTAAATCACAGTTCTCATTCCCCGTAGGTGTGGGTGCACTGTCAGTTGTTGCGAGCAGGCACTAGTGCATGCTCGCTTGGGTTCACATGGGAAGAGTAACTTTGACGGGTGACTTTTGACGCTTGAACCCACGCAGGCAGGGTGGATATAGCAGGCTATTATTGTGGTTTCACTAAGACTAACTACTAGGGATGCATCCCCTATGATGTGCAGTGACAGCAATTATTTCACCAGTGGAGAAGGAGTGGAGGAAAAGTATTAGGTGTGTCTAACCAGTTTGTTTCGGAATACATAATCTGTACATACTCATAGGTATAGAAACCTAGATGCCACATTGCCTATTCTTCAGTACAATGGCGATGTATCTGTGCAGCCACCATCTTGGAGCGGTCAAGCGTGTAATAGTGGTGCTTGTTCTAGAGTTAATTCAGAGTATGAAAATGAAATAACTTTGCCATTTCTTGTCCGAATTTGTCAAATTTAGGCTCAAAAAAGAGGAATTAAATAAACAAAGATAATACATAAATGGATTTTCATAATAAAGGATATATAGCCGAAGAGCTAGTGTTTAGACCACCAAGTAGATCTAAGTCTGTGTAGGGCTATTATGTCTATCATAAAAAATTAGTTGAAGAATTATGTTCTGCATCGGGCCATGTGCATATTCTGAGTTTTACTAACTTTAAAACTTAAAACCATTAGTATCTAGCTGGCATCTGCTAAAAATTAAATTTTCACGCATTCTTTACAGTTTAAATAAATCACTCTCCTCCTCTTACTGGCTCCCTTCAACCTCTGTCTCTTTGCCGCACTATTGCATCTTTATCTCTTTTCTGTCGCTGCTTCAATGGTCACTGCTCCTCTGAACTGTGCTTGCATCCCTTCACCTCTACGACGGGCGCTTAACACCCGTCTAGCAACAAACTCTGTCCCTTTTCTGTCTATCTAATGCAAGAGTTAACCGTTACTCCCAGTCCTTCATTTATGCAACATGTCAACTCTGGAACTGTCTCCCTCTGTCTGTATTTCCTGTGATTTCCAGTCTTTCATACGCAGTGTGTCCAGGCATCTCGAAATGAGCGGATCTTGAATTTGGCTGTCTTTTGCATTGTTTTTGTTTTTCTCTTGGAAGGAACTGTTTGCGGGCTCTTGGCCTTTGGTTCCCTCTTCCTTGCATAAAAAACAAACAAACTTATTTTAACTCTCACACGTGACTCTATTACTTAGAAGTTATTTCCGATTGAACATGACTCGAGCCCATTAAGAGTGTCTGAACTTTTATTTTTCTATATTTTCTCGCCGGACACCTGGCTGTGGCATTGAAACCTATAGTTCAGTGATTCTCAAACTATGGGTCGCGATTTTAATGGGTCGCAGGGACATAGTATAGGCCTAATGCTTTCAGTGTATTTTATTTACTTAATTGAAATTGTAATTATCCTTATTACACCATTAGCATATTCATAACTACGATAGGCTATATACCGGTTACTCTCTCTCTCTCTCTCTCTCTCTCTCTCTCTCTCTCTCTCTACCCTGTGGGTCGTGAAGTCCTGAAATATTCCAAATAGGATCACAGACTAAAAAGTTTGAGAACCGTTGCTATAGTCCCTCTGATTACACCGGGAGAGGACTAAAAATACACTACACCAAACCTCCTATGGGCTTGTAAGTCACAGGTTACGAAAAAATATACATCTTAATTTGTTACATTGTCACAGTGCACATGGCAATAAAAGTAGCACATATGATCACAGATGAATAGAAAATACAATGCATAAGGGAAAAAAAAAATCCACAAACTGAAAGTCCGTAATGCCAAAGTTATTGTTCAATGTCTATGTAACAGAATACCTTAGGTTTCCGTACTTAATATTTCATTTCTTAAATTTACAATCCTTTGATGAATATTTAAATGTTCAAAGTTTACAAATATTTAACTTACTTTAGTTAATAATATGTTTCATGATTTAGCATATTTTGTACAGAAAAATAGGATATGTTCATCATTTTCAATGTGGTCCCCCTCACTGACGTTACATAATCCTTATTGCAGATGTAATATCTCCCAGCTTCAATACTAAGTGGAAGTATTCCACATCTGAATTGTGCTACGAGGGACCTTTGGCTTCTATGTAGGATTTTATTTACATATGGTTCGGTACGACATTCAGTTTCATATATAACAATATATTCTTCCTTTAGGCACATCAGTTCTTTTTGTTTCCAGCTCTCAGCATATTGAATTATTAGGCAATGTGTAGCATATAATGGCTCTACTGAGTTAAGCAGATGGTAGGACTCCTCGTTTTCCATATCTGTTAATATATGTCTATACCTATTGCTACCACCTCTGCCCTCTCTATCCCATAGAAATACATGTTTTGTTATCCTGTTATGTGATGAGACATTTGTTAATCTGTGAGGATGGATCACTTGGGCTGTATCATGAAACAGTCTGTTGGAATCTGATCCGTGGGGATAATTGAAATAGAATAATTGTGCTTGGCCCTAATCATATATTGTATTATTAACACGGACTATGTGAGGAAGAGGTCAAGTATGTTGGAGCTCTCTCCAAGGCGGTCAGGGATACGGGTAGGGTGCTGTACAAGCTGCTCTAGGTCATTAAGGATAGAAAAGATGTAGGCTTGTTCACCAGGTGGATCCGTGAAAGGAGAGGAGAGCCAAAGGTGGTGGTGAACATTGAAATCTCCAAGAATGGAGATTTCAGAGAAAGGAGAAATGGACAGAATGTGTTCCATCGTAGAAGTAAGATAGTCGAAGAATTTTTGATAGTCAGTAGAATTAGGGGATAAGTAAACAGCACAGATATATTTAGTCAGAGAATGACAGGAAAGCCGAAGCCAGAGAGTGGAGAGTTCAGAAGAATCAAGTTCAGGAACACGAGAGCAAGATAAGTCGTTGCGTATGTATACACAACGGCCACCTTTGGCTTTGAAATGAGTATAGAGAAAGTAGGAGGATACAGAAAAGGGTTTGCTGTCAGTTGCCTCAGACAGCTGAGTCTCCGTTAGAAAAAGAAGGTGAGGTTTAGAGGAGGAGAGGTGGTGCTCAACAGAGCGAAAGTTAGATGAAAGGCCGCGAATGTTGCAGAAATGAAGAAGAAGAGAGTCAGACAGTGGTTCCAGGTACCTCGAGTCGTCACCGGGAGAGGGGCAGATGGCGGGGGCATTTATGGTCCCCCCTGGGGACTCCGAGGCTGGGTGAATTGATGCCATTTTGGTGAATTTTGAATAGGAAGTGTAGTGTGTACTGTGCATGTTGTTTGGTGAAGATAGATAGAGAAATTTGTACTGGAGAGCATGCTGGCCTACTCTCTGTGTAACTGAGACACTGAAAAAGTTCAGCAAAGGGGGATGGTCAGGAACTAGTCCTGAGGGCTGATGAAACGGGAGCTCCAGCACTCCCTGCCATATGCTTTTCCTGTTACGCTAAGAAGACAGATGCCCCTGTGATTACCACACACTTTCCCCCCCCATTTCCTTTGTAAAGGGGAACAATTATACCCGACCTTCAGTCCTCTGGGACTCTACCTTCCTCCCAGGCCAACCCATACATCTTGTATGTCCATTTTGCTACTATCTCTCCCCCATGCTTCATCATTTCACCACACACTCCATCAATTCATGGGACTTTCCCCATTTTGACTTTCTTCATTGCTTCCACTACTTGCATCCTACTGCTCTCTTTCTCTCTTTTCACCTCTCTCCTTCTCCCAGCCATTCTCCAGCCATTTATACTCGCATTACTTTAATTCTCTATGTGTAACAATTCCTTAAAGTGTTCTCTCCATCTGCTCACCTTTTCTCCCTTCTCCAGTAGCAAGCTACCATTTTTGTCTTTCACTCCCCTACTAGCATCTTTATCACCCTGTCTAAATTTTTTAACCTGCTTCCAGAACATATTCTTATATTTCTTCCACTTTACACTCAAATTTCCTCCAAATTCCTCATCCACTCTCTTCTTACTCTCTGTTACTAATCTTTTCATTCTCTCTTCCTCCCTACATTTCTCTCTCGTTTCTCAACCTTCTCCATGCCTCTACTTCCCATCCACTCGCTATATGCATTGTTCTTTTGCACCGCAGCTTGCCTCGCCTTTTCATTCTACCATGCTGTTCCTTGCACCCCCATTCGTCTTCTCTTCACCCCACACATCATCTCACATGCTGCACAGATATTTTCTGTGAATGTCTTGCACACACATTTCACCTCCCCCATCTACTCTAAATCATATTTACCCAATCACTCCTCCACTTCTCTCATATATTCTGCCTTTCTTCCATGCTCTTTCAACCTTTCTACCCTCTTCTTATGGACTACTTCCTCCTGTCTTCTTTCCTTTTATTCATCAATCCCATTTTTACCTTGACTTTCACCACCACCAAGTGGTGGTCAGTAAGTCCACTGCCCAACCTCTGTATGCATCTGCATCCATTACATACTTTCTCATTCTGTCAGCCACACGCACATCATCAATCATTGCCTTCCATTCTTTCAGTACACCACCCACCCTTCTCATCACTCACTACGTATACGTGTGGATCATTTTGTGCCTAAAAAGAGTATTGGTTATCATCAACCCCCACCCCGCATAAATGTCCAAAGGAGCACTGCCATTCTCATTCACTACTGCAGGCACACCCCTCTCACCAACTGCTTCATCTACCTTCACATTCCCTACTTTTCCATCCATATCTCCGCCCCCCCCCCCACCCCACCAAAAAAAAAAAAAAAAAAAAAAATCATTCCTCTTCAACTTTTCCATGCATGCTTCCACATTTGCCCAGAACTCTTCTTTCACTCTGCTTGCACGGTCCTCAATTGGTGCATATACCCACAGTCGCCCACGCTTGCATTCCTACCTTCAGTCTTACCTACACAATCCTCGAACCAACTGATCCATACTTTCTTATATTCTCCTTCCATCTCTTGCACACAACAATACATACACTCTCTTTTGACCTCTCATTCTCTCCTACTCTGTCACATATACCCCATCTATATTCCCATTCTCTCACACTCCACCTCACCATTTATTCTCAGTCAATCCACATGTGTCCACTCTTGCACCCTGAGGCACCTGGACAATCTCCATCTCTTTCATCTCATTATTCGCATCCATGTTGCAATCAGTAACAGGTCGCCACCTGTTGATCTGTCCTGATCCGAGGCATCTTGTTTGTATTTTTAGTTAGTTGTTTTCTGGGAAGGGGCACTAACCCATCGCCAACCCACTTGCTGACACGTAGGGAACACATGTTGGTTGGTTATTGGTATATGGTTACTAGCAAGCGTATTAGGTGATTTCCTGGTTTACAGGAGTTTGATAAGAACCTGAGGAGGCGAGGCTTGGAACGTAACTAACACACTTGGGAGGGAAGAGAGGCTGGTGTAGGAGTTGCGAAATTAGAGACTCAGTAGTTGCTGATAAGACAGCATAAACTTGATAAGGGAAAGAACGAAACTGTAGGAAGTGGGGTAACAGGAAGAGCAGTAGTTTGTAAATGAAAGCGGCAGATTTGAGAGTAACACAGAAGGAAATGTCATGAATATAATACAGGCGACCAAATGAGATGTAATGAATCATTGTCAGACTCACTCTCTGTTCACTTCAGGAACATTCGTGGCCTTTCCTTTAACATTCTCTCTGCTGAACACCAATTCTCTTCCTCTAGATCTCGTCTTCTCTTCCCTGCTATGATGCAGGTGTCTGAAGTGACTGAAACTAAACTGTTCTCTGTATTATTCTACTTTCTCTATACTCAGTTCAAAGACAAAGGTGGCTGTTGTGTGTACGTACGCAACAAGATACATTACTCGTGTATTCGTCAACCTGAATCTTCTGAATTCTCTACTCTCTGGCTTCGGCTATCCTGTCATTCTCTGACTAAATATAGCTGTACTGTGCACTTATCCCATAATTCTACTTTGAAAAATTCTTTGACTCTTTTTACTTCTACGTTTGAACCCATAATTAATATCTCCTTTCTCTGAAATCTCCATTCTAGATGACATCAGTGTTCACCACCACTATTTGGGTCTCCATTCCATTCACTGATTCACCTGGTGAACAAGCCTGCATCTTTTCCTTCCTTAATGGTCTAGAACAGCTTGTACAGCACACTACCCGTATCCCTAACAGCCTCGGAGAGAGTTCCAACATTTCTGACCTCTTCTTTACTACTAATCCTCCTGCTTACTACGTTAATTTTTCCTCTCTCTTGGGCTCCTCCAGTCACAACCTTATCACCTTAACCTGTCTAATCACGTCAGTAAGGTCTGCAGACCCTCCCAACATGTGGTGGCTGTGGCACTTTGGAGCTGTTTATCGGGAGGCCCTTAGGCAGTACTTCTTTATTTTCCCAGGAATGATTATTGCTTCCATGGCCGAGAGCCATCTGACTATGCCTTGCACATTACTGAAGTCATTCTCTCGGTCATGGAAGCATACATTCCACTCTCTTATCCTGTGACTAATGCAAAACACCTTGGTTTAATCACACTTGCTCTAGTGCTGTCCACCACAAGGAGAAAACCCACGAAAGGTACCAGAGCCAACCCACCCCTGAATCTCATCTCTTTTATGTCTCTGCCGGGAACAATGCTGTTTTTCTCTCTCTCTCTCTCTCTCTCTCTCTCTCTGCTCTGCCAAGAATAATTTCATTTGTACCAAATGTTGTGAACTCTGTGACTCAGATTCTTCCCGCTCCTTCTGGCACCTTGCCAAAACTCTCTCTAACAACTTTACTTCATCTTCCTTCCCTCCTCTTTTCTGCTCTGGTGGCTTTGTAGCTGTTTCTTCTACTGAAAAAGCAGAACTCTTTGTTCATACTTTCTCCTACAATTCTACCTTAGATGATTCCAGTGCTGTTCCTCCATCACTTTCCTTCTCTGGCTTCCTCATGACTGACATTAAAGT
Organism: Coenobita brevimanus; assembly: GCF_032717465.1. Taxonomy (NCBI): domain Eukaryota; kingdom Metazoa; phylum Arthropoda; class Malacostraca; order Decapoda; family Coenobitidae; genus Coenobita; species Coenobita brevimanus. Next base: position 28,044,172 of record NC_137056.1, on the reverse strand, counting down.
TTCTTCAACTGATGTCCGTTCTGTCGTTACTGGTCTCAGTACTAACACGGTATATGGGTCTGATGGTGTCCCTCTTGTTGTCCTCAAGAATTGTGCTTCTGTGCTTTTGTACCTTTCCTTCTTGTTAGAAGTTTGCCTTCATTCAGCCTGTTCCAAAGAAGGGTGGTCATTCCTAGCCACTTGACTATCGCCCAGATGTTTTAATATCATATATTTCTAAAGATTTCGAATCTATACTTTAAAAAAAATAATTCACTTTCCTATCAGAAACTTCTTTCCAATCGTCAGTATGGGTTCCGCCAGGAATACTTCAGTGGCGATCTTCTAACGTAACTTTTAAACTCCCAGTCATCCTCCTTTCTGGATTTTGGTGAAAGTTTTGCCATTGCACTTGCTATTTTAAAGACTTTCGATCGAGTCTGGCATTAACTTTTGATTTTCAAACTTCTGTCTTACGGTTCTAACTTTCTGTCTGTGCCTTCATCTCTAGTTTCCTCTCTGGTCATTCTATAGATTTTGTTGTAGACTCCCACAGATTTTCTCCTAGAGCTATCAGTAGTGGTGTTCCTCAGGGTTCTGTCCTATCACCAACTATCTTCCTCACATTCACCAGTGACCTTCTATGCTGTAACCCTCGGGTCAGAAACTATCCGACCATAGGCTCTAAAAAATTAAACAGCTAATTTGTTGAGCTAGGACACTAATCCCCCCTCAAAGTAAGCCCCTTCTGACTTGACACACGTTGCCCAGTGTTCTTTCCAGTGCTTGATTTATTTTTTATTTCTTTACTTTTTAGAGCCTAAGGTCGGATAGTTTGTTGACAACCCTCGTACGTATAACCCTATCCACCAGAATGCTGATGACTCCACCTTTCACCTTTCCAGTCACTTCTCGTAGCGTCCATTTCAGCAGTTACTTCAACAAACAAGGCTTTGGCACATCTAATGTCTGACTTGGCTCATATCCATGTTTGGGCAATAAGCAATCTTGTTGTTTTTAATACATCAAATCTTCAGCTCCCGCATCTTCCAACCTGTCAGAATCTTCCACAGGAATATCTTAGTTTTTAAGAATATTCAACTCAGTCCTGCATTCTTTTTGAACATACCTTATGTTTCATTCTCTCAGAATTTTTCTTGGAAAGATCATACTGCCTTTCTTGTAAAATCAGCTTGTAAGAGATTGGGTGTGCTAAGCCTACTTCCTGCCTTCTTTACCCCCACACAATTGTTGACTTTATACACGGGTTTTATTCAGCCTTGTTTAGAGTACAAGTCTCATGTGTGGTGAGGCTTCCCACAGACAGGCTATTCGTCTTATTATCTCTGCTCCCCTTACTTGCTCCCTTCAACATCTGTCTCTTTGCTGCACTGTTGCATCCTTCTCTGCGTTCTCTCTCTCTACTTCAACGATTATTGCTCCTCTGAACTGTCTTCTTGCATTCCTTCACCACTACAGCGGGTACGTAGCATCCGTCTAGCAGCAAACTCTCATTCCTTTTCTGTCCAATTCCAGTCCTTCATGTATGCAACATTTCAACTCTGGAACTGTCTTCCTCTGCCTGTATGGTATTGCATAGTGCCTATGACCTCCAGCCTTTTAAACGCAATGTGTCCAGGCATCTAGAAATGAAAAGATCTTGATTTTGGCTCCCAGTTACTTTGTTATAATTTTTTTTCTTAAAGAGGGAACAATCTTGCGGGTATTTGGCCTTTGACTCCTTTTTCTTAAAAAAAATAAAATAAAATACTTCTCTGATACGCAAGGACATTGCAGGGAAGATTATCCATGGATATGGGAACACAAACAGGCTCTCGTATTCTACTCCAGCTAACGCCTAACGAGAGTTTGATACCAGACTTAGGCAGAATGCAGCTTATTTATTGAATTTCCTTCCAACAGACTTCATTAATTATCCAGATACCCATCGACTTGTGATAAATACATTCCTACTAATACCATTACATCAATCCAGAGTAAGGGTGTATCTGGACTGAGATTGGGCGCTGCGAGTGAGAGTGCATTGAGGCGAAGGTTTTAAATCACAGTTCTCATTCCCCGTAGGTGTGGGTGCACTGTCAGTTGTTGCGAGCAGGCACTAGTGCATGCTCGCTTGGGTTCACATGGGAAGAGTAACTTTGACGGGTGACTTTTGACGCTTGAACCCACGCAGGCAGGGTGGATATAGCAGGCTATTATTGTGGTTTCACTAACACTAACTACTAGGGATGCATCCCCTATGATGTGCAGTGACAGCAATTATTTCACCAGTGGAGAAGGAGTGGAGGAAAAGTATTAGGTGTGTCTAACCAGTTTGTTTCGGAATACATAATCTGTACATACTCATAGGTATAGAAACCTAGATGCCACATTGCCTATTCTTCAGTACAATGGCGATGTATCTGTGCAGCCACCATCTTGGAGCGGTCAAGCGTGTAATAGTGGTGCTTGTTCTAGAGTTAATTCAGAGTATGAAAATGAAATAACTTTGCCATTTCTTGTCCGAATTTGTCAAATTTAGGCTCAAAAAAGAGGAATTAAATAAACAAAGATAATACATAAATGGATTTTCATAATAAAGGATATATAGCCGAAGAGCTAGTGTTTAGACCACCAAGTAGATCTAAGTCTGTGTAGGGCTATTATGTCTATCATAAAAAATTAGTTGAAGAATTATGTTCTGCATCGGGCCATGTGCATATTCTGAGTTTTACTAACTTTAAAACTTAAAACCATTAGTATCTAGCTGGCATCTGCTAAAAATTAAATTTTCACGCATTCTTTACAGTTTAAATAAATCACTCTCCTCCTCTTACTGGCTCCCTTCAACCTCTGTCTCTTTGCCGCACTATTGCATCTTTATCTCTTTTCTGTCGCTGCTTCAATGGTCACTGCTCCTCTGAACTGTGCTTGCATCCCTTCACCTCTACGACGGGCGCTTAACACCCGTCTAGCAACAAACTCTGTCCCTTTTCTGTCTATCTAATGCAAGAGTTAACCGTTACTCCCAGTCCTTCATTTATGCAACATGTCAACTCTGGAACTGTCTCCCTCTGTCTGTATTTCCTGTGATTTCCAGTCTTTCATACGCAGTGTGTCCAGGCATCTCGAAATGAGCGGATCTTGAATTTGGCTGTCTTTTGCATTGTTTTTGTTTTTCTCTTGGAAGGAACGGTTTGCGGGCTCTTGGCCTTTGGTTCCCTCTTCCTTGCATAAAAAACAAACAAACTTATTTTAACTCTCACACGTGACTCTATTACTTAGAAGTTATTTCCGATTGAACATGACTCGAGCCCATTAAGAGTGTCTGAACTTTTATTTTTCTATATTTTCTCGCCGGACACCTGGCTGTGGCATTGAAACCTATAGTTCAGTGATTCTCAAACTATGGGTCGCGATTTTAATGGGTCGCAGGGACATAGTATAGGCCTAATGCTTTCAGTGTATTTTATTTACTTAATTGAAATTGTAATTATCCTTATTACACCATTAGCATATTCATAACTACGATAGGCTATATACCGGTTACTCTCTCTCTCTCTCTCTCTCTCTCTCTCTCTCTCTCTCTCTACCCTGTGGGTCGTGAAGTCCTGAAATATTCCAAATAGGATCACAGACTAAAAAGTTTGAGAACCGTTGCTATAGTCCCTCTGATTACACCGGGAGAGGACTAAAAATACACTACACCAAACCTCCTATGGGCTTGTAAGTCACAGGTTACGAAAAAATATACATCTTAATTTGTTACATTGTCACAGTGCACATGGCAATAAAAGTAGCACATATGATCACAGATGAATAGAAAATACAATGCATAAGGGAAAAAAAAAAAATCCACAAACTGAAAGTCCGTAATGCCAAAGTTATTGTTCAATGTCTATGTAACAGAATACCTTAGGTTTCCGTACTTAATATTTCATTTCTTAAATTTACAATCCTTTGATGAATATTTAAATGTTCAAAGTTTACAAATATTTAACTTACTTTAGTTAATAATATGTTTCATGATTTAGCATATTTTGTACAGAAAAATAGGATATGTTCATCATTTTCAATGTGGTCCCCCTCACTGACGTTACATAATCCTTATTGCAGATGTAATATCTCCCAGCTTCAATACTGAGTGGAAGTATTCCACATCTGAATTGTGCTACGAGGGACCTTTGGCTTCTATGTAGGATTTTATTTACATATGGTTCGGTACGACATTCAGTTTCATATATAACAATATATTCTTCCTTTAGGCACATCAGTTCTTTTTGTTTCCAGCTCTCAGCATATTGAATTATTAGGCAATGTGTAGCATATAATGGCTCTACTGAGTTAAGCAGATGGTAGGACTCCTCGTTTTCCATATCTGTTAATATATGTCTATACCTATTGCTACCACCTCTGCCCTCTCTATCCCATAGAAATACATGTTTTGTTATCCTGTTATGTGATGAGACATTTGTTAATCTGTGAGGATGGATCACTTGGGCTGTATCATGAAACAGTCTGTTGGAATCTGATCCGTGGGGATAATTGAAATAGAATAATTGTGCTTGGCCCTAATCATATATTGTATTATTAACACGGACTATGTGAGGAAGAGGTCAAGTATGTTGGAGCTCTCTCCAAGGCGGTCAGGGATACGGGTAGGGTGCTGTACAAGCTGCTCTAGGTCATTAAGGATAGAAAAGATGTAGGCTTGTTCACCAGGTGGATCCGTGAAAGGAGAGGAGAGCCAAAGGTGGTGGTGAACATTGAAATCTCCAAGAATGGAGATTTCAGAGAAAGGAGAAATGGACAGAATGTGTTCCATCGTAGAAGTAAGATAGTCGAAGAATTTTTGATAGTCAGTAGAATTAGGGGATAAGTAAACAGCACAGATATATTTAGTCAGAGAATGACAGGAAAGCCGAAGCCAGAGAGTGGAGAGTTCAGAAGAATCAAGTTCAGGAACACGAGAGCAAGATAAGTCGTTGCGTATGTATACACAACGGCCACCTTTGGCTTTGAAATGAGTATAGAGAAAGTAGGAGGATACAGAAAAGGGTTTGCTGTCAGTTGCCTCAGACAGCTGAGTCTCCGTTAGAAAAAGAAGGTGAGGTTTAGAGGAGGAGAGGTGGTGCTCAACAGAGCGAAAGTTAGATGAAAGGCCGCGAATGTTGCAGAAATGAAGAAGAAGAGAGTCAGACAGTGGTTCCAGGTACCTCGAGTCGTCACCGGGAGAGGGGCAGATGGCGGGGGCATTTATGGTCCCCCCTGGGGACTCCGAGGCTGGGTGAATTGATGCCATTTTGGTGAATTTTGAATAGGAAGTGTAGTGTGTACTGTGCATGTTGTTTGGTGAAGATAGATAGAGAAATTTGTACTGGAGAGCATGCTGGCCTACTCTCTGTGTAACTGAGACACTGAAAAAGTTCAGCAAAGGGGGATGGTCAGGAACTAGTCCTGAGGGCTGATGAAACGGGAGCTCCAGCACTCCCTGCCATATGCTTTTCCTGTTACGCTAAGAAGACAGATGCCCCTGTGATTACCACACACTTTCCCCCCCCATTTCCTTTGTAAAGGGGAACAATTATACCCGACCTTCAGTCCTCTGGGACTCTACCTTCCTCCCAGGCCAACCCATACATCTTGTATGTCCATTTTGCTACTATCTCTCCCCCATGCTTCATCATTTCACCACACACTCCATCAATTCATGGGACTTTCCCCATTTTGACTTTCTTCATTGCTTCCACTACTTGCATCCTACTGCTCTCTTTCTCCCTTTTCACCTCTCTCCTTCTCCCAGCCATTCTCCAGCCATTTATACTCGCATTACTTTAATTCTCTATGTGTAACAATTCCTTAAAGTGTTCTCTCCATCTGCTCACCTTTTCTCCCTTCTCCAGTAGCAAGCTACCATTTTTGTCTTTCACTCCCCTACTAGCATCTTTATCACCCTGTCTAAATTTTTTAACCTGCTTCCAGAACATATTCTTATATTCCTTCCACTTTACACTCAAATTTCCTCCAAATTCCTCATCCACTCTCTTCTTACTCTCTGTTACTAATCTTTTCATTCTCTCTTCCTCCCTACATTTCTCTCTCGTTTCTCAACCTTCTCCATGCCTCTACTTCCCATCCACTCGCTATATGCATTGTTCTTTTGCACCGCAGCTTGCCTCGCCTTTTCATTCCACCATGCTGTTCCTTGCACCCCCATTCGTCTTCTCTTCACCCCACACATCATCTCACATGCTGCACAGATATTTTCTGTGAATGTCTTGCACACACATTTCACCTCCCCCATCTACTCTAAATCATATTTACCCAATCACTCCTCCACTTCTCTCATATATTCTGCCTTTCTTCCATGCTCTTTCAACCTTTCTACCCTCTTCTTATGGACTACTTCCTCCTATCTTCTTTCCTTTTATTCATCAATCCCATTTTTACCTTGACTTTCACCACCACCAAGTGGTGGTCAGTAAGTCCACTGCCCAACCTCTGTATGCATCTGCATCCATTACATACTTTCTCATTCTGTCAGCCACACGCACATCATCAATCATTGCCTTCCATTCTTTCAGTACACCACCCACCCTTCTCATCACTCACTACGTATACGTGTGGATCATTTTGTGCCTAAAAAGAGTATTGGTTATCATCAACCCCCACCCCGCATAAATGTCCAAAGGAGCACTGCCATTCTCATTCACTACTGCAGGCACACCCCTCTCACCAACTGCTTCATCTACCTTCACATTCCCTACTTTTCCATCCATATCTCCGCCCCCCCACCACCACCAAAAAAAAAAAAAAAAAAAAAAAAAAACTCATTCCTTCTCAACTTTTCCATGCATGCTTCCACATTTGCCCAGAACTCTTCTTTCACTCTGCTTGCACGGTCCTCAATTGGTGCATATACCCACAGTCGCCCACGCTTGCATTCCTACCTTCAGTCTTACCTACACAATCCTCGAACCAACTGATCCATACTTTCTTATATTCTCCTTCCATCTCTTGCACACAACAATACATACACTCTCTTTTGACCTCTCATTCTCTCCTACTCTGTCACATATACCCCATCTATATTCCCATTCTCTCACACTCCACCTCACCATTTATTCTCAGTCAATCCACATGTGTCCACTCTTGCACCCTGAGGCACCTGGACAATCTCCATCTCTTTCATCTCATTATTCGCATCCATGTTGCAATCAGTAACAGGTCGCCACCTGTTGATCTGTCCTGATCCGAGGCATCTTGTTTGTATTTTTAGTTAGTTGTTTTCTGGGAAGGGGCACTAACCCATCGCCAACCCACTTGCTGACACGTAGGGAACACATGTTGGTTGGTTATTGGTATATGGTTACTAGCAAGCGTATTAGGTGATTTCCTGGTTTACAGGAGTTTGATAAGAACCTGAGGAGGCGAGGCTTGGAACGTAACTAACACACTTGGGAGGGAAGAGAGGCTGGTGTAGGAGTTGCGAAATTAGAGACTCAGTAGTTGCTGATAAGACAGCATAAACTTGATAAGGGAAAGAACGAAACTGTAGGAAGTGGGGTAACAGGAAGAGCAGTAGTTTGTAAATGAAAGCGGCAGATTTGAGAGTAACACAGAAGGAAATGTCATGAATATAATACAGGCGACCAAATGAGATGTAATGAATCATTGTCAGACTCACTCTCTGTTCACTTCAGGAACATTCGTGGCCTTTCCTTTAACATTCTCTCTGCTGAACACCAATTCTCTTCCTCTAGATCTCGTCTTCTCTTCCCTGCTATGATGCAGGTGTCTGAAGTGACTGAAACTAAACTGTTCTCTGTATTATTCTACTTTCTCTATACTCAGTTCAAAGACAAAGGTGGCTGTTGTGTGTACGTACGCAACAAGATACATTACTCGTGTATTCGTCAACCTGAATCTTCTGAATTCTCTACTCTCTGGCTTCGGCTATCCTGTCATTCTCTGACTAAATATAGCTGTACTGTGCACTTATCCCATAATTCTACTTTGAAAAATTCTTTGACTCTTTTTACTTCTACGTTTGAACCCATAATTAATATCTCCTTTCTCTGAAATCTCCATTCTAGATGACATCAGTGTTCACCACCACTATTTGGGTCTCCATTCCATTCACTGATTCACCTGGTGAACAAGCCTGCATCTTTTCCTTCCTTAATGGTCTAGAACAGCTTGTACAGCACACTACCCGTATCCCTAACAGCCTCGGAGAGAGTTCCAACATTTCTGACCTCTTCTTTACTACTAATCCTCCTGCTTACTACGTTAATTTTTCCTCTCTCTTGGGCTCCTCCAGTCACAACCTTATCACCTTAACCTGTCTAATCACGTCAGTAAGGTCTGCAGACCCTCCCAACATGTGGTGGCTGTGGCACTTTGGAGCTGTTTATCGGGAGGCCCTTAGGCAGTACTTCTTTATTTTCCCAGGAATGATTATTGCTTCCATGGCCGAGAGCCATCTGACTATGCCTTGCACATTACTGAAGTTATTCTCTCGGTCATGGAAGCATACATTCCACTCTCTTATCCTGTGACTAATGCAAAACACCTTGGTTTAATCACACTTGCTCTAGTGCTGTCCACCACAAGGAGAAAACCCACGAAAGGTACCAGAGCCAACCCACCCCTGAATCTCATCTCTTTTATGTCTCTGCCGGGAACAATGCTGTTTCTCTCTCTCTCTCTCTCTCTCTCTCTGCTCTGCCAAGAATAATTTCATTTGTACCAAATGTTGTGAACTCTGTGACTCAGATTCTTCCCGCTCCTTCTGGCACCTTGCCAAAACTCTCTCTAACAACTTTACTTCATCTTCCTTCCCTCCTCTTTTCTGCTCTGGTGGCTTTGTAGCTGTTTCTTCTACTGAAAAAGCAGAACTCTTTGTTCATACTTTCTCCTACAATTCTACCTTAGATGATTCCAGTGCTGTTCCTCCATCACTTTCCTTCTCTGGCTTCCTCATGACTGACATTAAAGTTTCTTCAACTGATGTACGTTCTGTCGTTACTGGTCTCAGTACTAACACGGTATATGGGTCTGATGGTGTCCCTCTTGTTGTCCTCAAGAATTGTGCTTCTGTGCTTTTGTACCTTTCCTTCTTGTTAGAAGTTTGCCCTCATTCAGCCTGTTCCAAAGAAGGGTGGTCATTCCTAGCCACTTGACTATCGCCCAGATGTTTTAATATCATATATTTCTAAAGATTTCGAATCTATACTTTAAAAAAAATAATTCACTTTCCTATCAGAAACTTCTTTCCAATCGTCAGTATGGGTTCCGCCAGGGATACTTCAGTGGCGATCTTCTAACGTAACTTTCAAACTCCCAGTCATCCTCCTTTCTGGATTTTGGTGAAAGTTTTGCCATTGCACTTGCTATTTTAAAGACTTTCGATCGAGTCTGGCATTAACTTTTGATTTTCAAACTTCTGTCTTACGGTTCTAACTTTCTGTCTGTGCCTTCATCTCTAGTTTCCTCTCTGGTCATTCTATAGATTTTGTTGTAGACTCCCACAGATTTTCTCCTAGAGCTATCAGTAGTGGTGTTCCTCAGGGTTCTGTCCTATCACCAACTATCTTCCTCACATTCACCAGTGACCTTCTATGCTGTAACCCTCGGGTCAGAAACTATCCGACCATAGGCTCTAAAAAATTAAACAGCTAATTTGTTGAGCTAGGACACTAATCCCCCCTCAAAGTAGGCCCCTTCTGACTTGACACACGTTGCCCAGTGTTCTTTCCAGTGCTTGATTTATTTTTTATTTCTTTACTTTTTAGAGCCTAAGGTCGGATAGTTTGTTGACAACCCTCGTACGTATAACCCTATCCACCAGAATGCTGATGACTCCACCTTTCACCTTTCCAGTCACTTCTCGTAGCGTCCATTTCAGCAGTTACTTCAACAAACAAGGCTTTGGCACATCTAATGTCTGACTTGGCTCATATCCATGTTTGGGCAATAAGCAATCTTGTTGTTTTTAATACATCAAATCTTCAGCTCCCGCATCTTCCAACCTGTCAGAATCTTCCACAGGAATATCTTAATTTTTAAGAATATTCAACTCAGTCCTGCATTCTTTTTGAACATACCTTATGGTTTCATTCTCTCAGAATTTTTCTTGGAAAGATCATACTGCCTTTCTTGTAAAATCAGCTTGTAAGAGATTGGGTGTGCTAAGCCTACTTCCTGCCTTCTTTACCCCCACACAATTGTTGACTTTATACACGGGTTTTATTCAGCCTTGTTTAGAGTACAAGTCTCATGTGTGGTGAGGCTTCCCACAGACAGGCTATTCGTCTTATTATCTCTGCTCCCCTTACTTGCTCCCTTCAACATCTGTCTCTTTGCTGCACTGTTGCATCCTTCTCTGCGTTCTCTCTCTCTACTTCAACGATTATTGCTCCTCTGAACTGTCTTCTTGCATTCCTTCACCACTACAGCGGGTACGTAGCATCCGTCTAGCAGCAAACTCTCATTCCTTTTCTGTCCAATTCCAGTCCTTCATGTATGCAACATTTCAACTCTGGAACTGTCTTCCTCTGCCTGTATGGTATTGCATAGTGCCTATGACCTCCAGCCTTTTAAACGCAATGTGTCCAGGCATCTAGAAATGAAAAGATCTTGATTTTGGCTCCCAGTTACTTTGTTATAATTTTTTTTCTTAAAGAGGGAACAATCTTGCGGGTATTTGGCCTTTGACTCCTTTTTCTTAAAAAAAATAAAATAAAATACTTCTCTGATACGCAAGGACATTGCAGGGAAGATTATCCATGGATATGGGAACACAAACAGGCTCTCGTATTCTACTCCAGCTAACGCCTAACGAGAGTTTGATACCAAACTTAGGCAGAATGCAGCTTATTTATTGAATTTCCTTCCAACAGACTTCATTAATTATCCAGATACCCATCGACTTGTGATAAATACATTCCTACTAATACCATTACATCAATCCAGAGTAAGGGTGTATCTGGACTGAGATTGGGCGCTGCGAGTGAGAGTGCATTGAGGCGAAGGTTTTAAATCACAGTTCTCATTCCCCGTAGGTGTGGGTGCGCTGTCAGTTGTTGCGAGCAGGCACTAGTGCATGCTCGCTTAGGTTCACACGGGAGGAGTAACTTTGACAGGTAACTTTTGTCGCTTGAACCCACGCAGGCAGGGTGGATATAGCAGGTTGTTATTGTGGTTTCACTAACACTAACTACTAGGGATGCATCCCCTATGATGCACAGTGACAGAGCATTTATTACACCAGTGGAGAAGGAGTGGAGGAAAAATATTAGGTGTGTCTAACCAGTTTGTTTCGAAATACATAATCTGTACATACTCATAGGTATAGAAACCTAGATGCCACATTGCCTATTCTTCAGTACAATGGCGATGTATCTGTGCAGCCACCATCTTGGAGCGGTCAAGCGTGTAATAGTGGTGCTTGTTCTAGAGTTAATTCAGAGTATGAAAATGAAATAACTTTGCCATTTCTTGTCCGAATTTGTCAAACTTAGGCTCAAAAAAGAGGAATTAAATAAACAAAGATAATACATAAATGGATTTTCATAATAAAGGATATATAGCCGAAGAGCTAGTGTTTAGACCACCAAGTAGATCTAAGTCTGTGTAGGGCTATTATGTCTATCATAAAAAATTAGTTGAAGAATTATGTTCTGCATCGGGCCATGTGCATATTCTGAGTTTTACTAACTTTAAAACTTAAAACCATTAGTATCTAGCTGGCATCTGCTAAAAATTAAATTTTCACGCATTCTTTACAGTTTAAATAAATCACTCTCCTCCTCTTACTGGCTCCCTTCAACCTCTGTCTCTTTGCCGCACTATTGCATCTTTATCTCTTTTCTGTCGCTGCTTCAATGGTCACTGCTCCTCTGAACTGTGCTTGCATCCCTTCACCTCTACGACGGGCGCTTAACACCCGTCTAGCAACAAACTCTGTCCCTTTTCTGTCTATCTAATGCAAGAGTTAACCGTTACTCCCAGTCCTTCATTTATGCAACATGTCAACTCTGGAACTGTCTCCCTCTGTCTGTATTTCCTGTGATTTCCAGTCTTTCATACGCAGTGTGTCCAGGCATCTCGAAATGAGCGGATCTTGAATTTGGCTGTCTTTTGCATTGTTTTTGTTTTTCTCTTGGAAGGAACGGTTTGCGGGCTCTTGGCCTTTGGTTCCCTCTTCCTTGCATAAAAAACAAACAAACTTATTTTAACTCTCACACGTGACTCTATTACTTAGAAGTTATTTCCGATTGAACATGACTCGAGCCCATTAAGAGTGTCTGAACTTTTATTTTTCTATATTTTCTCGCCGGACACCTGGCTGTGGCATTGAAACCTATAGTTCAGTGATTCTCAAACTATGGGTCGCGATTTTAATGGGTCGCAGGGACATAGTATAGGCCTAATGCTTTCAGTGTATTTTATTTACTTAATTGAAATTGTAATTATCCTTATTACACCATTAGCATATTCATAACTACGATAGGCTATATACCGGTTACTCTCTCTCTCTCTCTCTCTCTCTCTCTCTCTCTCTCTCTCTACCCTGTGGGTCGTGAAGTCCTGAAATATTCCAAATAGGATCACAGACTAAAAAGTTTGAGAACCGTTGCTATAGTCCCTCTGATTACACCGGGAGAGGACTAAAAATACACTACACCAAACCTCCTATGGGCTTGTAAGTCACAGGTTACGAAAAAATATACATCTTAATTTGTTACATTGTCACAGTGCACATGGCAATAAAAGTAGCACATATGATCACAGATGAATAGAAAATACAATGCATAAGGGAAAAAAAAAAAATCCACAAACTGAAAGTCCGTAATGCCAAAGTTATTGTTCAATGTCTATGTAACAGAATACCTTAGGTTTCCGTACTTAATATTTCATTTCTTAAATTTACAATCCTTTGATGAATATTTAAATGTTCAAAGTTTACAAATATTTAACTTACTTTAGTTAATAATATGTTTCATGGTTTAGCATATTTTGTACAGAAAAATAGGATATGTTCATCATTTTCAATGTGGTCCCCCTCACTGACGTTACATAATCCTTATTGCAGATGTAATATCTCCCAGCTTCAATACTGAGTGGAAGTATTCCACATCTGAATTGTGCTACGAGGGACCTTTGGCTTCTATGTAGGATTTTATTTACATATGGTTCGGTACGACATTCAGTTTCATATATAACAATATATTCTTCCTTTAGGCACATCAGTTCTTTTTTGTTTCCAGCTCTCAGCATATTGAATTATTAGGCAATGTGTAGCATATAATGGCTCTACTGAGTTAAGCAGATGGTAGGACTCCTCGTTTTCCATATCTGTTAATATATGTCTATACCTATTGCTACCACCTCTGCCCTCTCTATCCCATAGAAATACATGTTTTGTTATCCTGTTATGTGATGAGACATTTGTTAATCTGTGAGGATGGATCACTTGGGCTGTATCATGAAACAGTCTGTTGGAATCTAATTCGTGGGGATAATTGAAATAGAATAATTGTGCTTGGCCCTAATCATATATTGTATTATTAACACGGACAATGTGACAACTGGACGGCATTACATTTTGACAACATACACGGTCATATCTTGGAATGGACAGCCTTCAAACTCTTGATTCTCAAATGTTGAAGCTGTTTTTTGTTTTTTTTTTTCACCATGATAATTTTTATATACGAACATCAAGAAAGCAAATCATTTTGTATCAACTATCTGTAAAGTAATAATTTCACATGCCACTGGCACTGGTACAGCAGGCGCCATGGACATTACTGACATTGTCATTAATGATGCATTGTCAAGCAGGCATTGTCAAATTACCACAAAAAACTAGTCTTTCGATCAACTTGCCTGTGGCAAGTTATTCCCCGTTGTCTTGTTTCTATATTTCGACGATTTTTACATCCCAAAGCAGCACAGCATTGCGGCGTTTCCAGTTAAATTGTGGTCAACTTTGCCCAATGTCTGGAACACAAAATCGTCTGCCTTGACCGCTCAAAGATGGCGGCCGCGTAGACGCATCTAAAGTAGGTCATGTGGCATCTGGGTTTATATATAAATGCACATACTCGTCTAGTGCTAGTCTTTTTTGTGGATGAATTTGTATTATAGTGCTAACCAAAATTTATAGTATAGTTACTGTGATGTAAATGAAGTAACTGAAGATATTTTGATGAAAATTGCATCAGTGTAATAATAGGACTACTGCACCGAAAATGCTATGTATAATTAAGCAAAGGTTATGTGACTTTGTCAGGGCACTGAGCCGTCATCTGAAACGGAAATACTTTGAAAATATCTCCAACAATTACTTTTCCATTCTCGTGTAACTTTTTTCTTCTGTTGAGTTGTAAAACTTCACATTTCATATCACCAACAGGATTTGCTGTTGCATCTACCCCTCTTCAATAATCACATTCTGTGGGCTGCACACAGCTTTACTGATCTGTACTGCGTCATCAACAAATGCTTCGTTGGTTTTATTTACTATTAAAAAATTTTTCTCGCAACTCAATAGGTACACTCAGTGCATCTGGCTCTGGACAGGTGATAATTAAACACTTCTTTGGTTGTTTAAAATTCTGAATTTTTTCGTAACTCCAAAGATACGCCAACGCATCTGGCTCTCGGCAGGTGGTAATTAAACACTTTTTTGGTGGTTTAAACCCTGTCTAGGGTAAGATGTGTCTGTTTTATGAAGTAGTTTGTTCTTCAGCATACTGTCTTCCAGCAGCTGTGACGTTCATAGGAATACCATCTCTAATTTTATTTTTCTTTAGCGCCAGGGATCGTACCGCCTGCAGTTGTCGAGGGTGACGTGTTGACGTTGCCACGGCAACACCCGCCTCCTCGCCCCTAGTGCCCGTCCCCGCTCTCGCTCGCCCCCTCCTGCCCGTCCTCATCTCGGACGCGGTGAGTAGTAGCGCCGAAATACTGAGAAGTGAAAGAACACTCTTGTCCTTGAGGAACGAACTATAAAGTCTAACCCTAGAGCCAGAAACAGTAGAGAGAGAGAGAGAGAGAGAGAGAGAGAGAGAGAAATAGACAGATAGATAGATAGATAGATGTTTTTATCTATGTGTAATAATGCAGATGAAGCAACTCTATTCCAATGTTCACGTAGATACAGTATACTGAAATACAGAAGGATTATGCATATGGAAATAAAAATTAGAATTATGTCCATAGTTTCATTAGCCAGACGCACAAATGTTTCCACATACACACACAAATAGGTCGCTACCAGCAGCATCAACATGGTAACATTGCCTTTAATACAGCGTCAAAATTGTGTATTACTTCACTTAGGTAGGCCGAGCAGGGAGCTCAATATCCGGTGACTTGAGAGAGAGAGAGAGAGAGAGAGAGAGAGAGAGAGAGTACGAGAATCATTAATATATCAGTGACGTTAGGCCGATTTTTTTACGTCCCTCTACATTTGGCCTTAGGAGGCACCCAAGAATGTCTTGCATAGCACTTTATTTTTCGCATTATATATCAATATATTCTTCTGTGTTACAAATATCTTCAATATCAACATAGTTTGTATAAATAACACACTTGAAAATATTACAGCGAGAGAGTATCTTATATGTACGGTATGTGAAGCGTGAGTAGCATGTGGCAACATATGCTGTGGCAGTGTGAAATGTGGCAGTGTGAAATGTGCAGATTATGCGGTGTGGGAGTGTGAGATCTGTTGTGTGAAGTATGGTAGTGTGTGATGTAGTGTGAAGTATAGCAGTGTGAGATGTGGAGGTATGAGATACACCAGTATGAGATGTAGTAGTATGAGATGTAGTGTGAGGGTTTGTAGTTTGAGGCTGTGTGGCAGTGTGAGATGTGGGAGTGTGGCAGTCTGAGATCTAGCAATATAAGTTGTAGTAGCGTAACGGGTAGTTGTATAGTAGTATAAGGTTTAGCGGTATGAAGTGTAGCAATGTAAGGTGTGGCTGTGTGAGATATGGCAGTGTAAGATGTGAAGTGTACTATCTTCTACTGCACAGCAACTTCTCTAATCTTTTCCAACACCTCCTTGTACTGCCATGACATAAATTACCACTTAGACTCGGTGACATACGCTCATTTTATTCACTCTTTCCACATTAGTTCAGTGCGGGAAAGACTTGCCGAACTGTATGGGTTACAAACAGCAGTCCTTAACCCCTTTACTACTATGTGGTCTCTCCTTATCTGAGTAAAATCGTCTGGTAAACACAAGAACAGAGTAATATAAAAAAAAAAGTCATCGGTGTACATGGGTCAAGATCGGCTAGTGTTGGTGGATTTGTATCGGTATCACCTTGTTCAATTATTTTTCATATGACCCACCAACATGTCGTGGAGCCATATGAATTACATTCTCTGGTGCGTTATTTAGGTTATATCGTTTTAATATCGACACATTTTGCTTCAATATAATATAAGAGGATGCTGACATGTAATGTGCAAAATACATTGCTAAGAAAGAACAGTTAAGAAATCTCCATTGTCACATAGAAATAGATACATAGACACATAAACAATAATGAATGACACAAAATGTGGTACCACAGGGTATCACGCAAGACATAATGGGTAAAAATGCCCAAGTGCCAACATGAAATGTGAGAGGTGAAGGGGACCAGTTATCTGAGACGGTTTTTAACCCTGAAACAACGACAACTCACTACTAAACTGAATAAGATTGTCTGGCGGTAGCATGAGTAAAATAGTTCATATGTCTGCCGTCGTTTGAGAGTCAGTGCGCCTCTTCTCAGTTCGTTCCACTTGCTCTCGTCTCATCGCGTCTACCATCTCACCCCCTGACTCCAGCCACCTCACCAAAACAATCTACTTTGGACTTACACCAACTCATTCTCCACCTGCTTCACATCTTACACTTCTATCTTTACCTCCAACCCTTCACTTCACGCCCACCCTGACTTCCTTTCCCCAGCCTAATTCCTCCCTTCATTCCCTAACCATTACTCCTTCCTTTATTCTCCTACCCATTACCCGTCCCTTCATTCCCCTACCCATTACCCGTCCCTTCATTCCCCTACCCATTACCCCTCCCTTCATTCCCATACCCGTTACCCCGTCCTTCACTCCCCTACCCGTTACCCCGCCCTTCATTCCCCTACCCATTACCCCGCCCTTCATTTCCTCAACCATTACCCCTCCATTCATTCCCTACTTGTTACCCCTCCCTTCATTCCCCTACCCGTCACCCCTGCCTTCATTCCTCTACCCATTACCAACCTTCACTACCTTATCCATTACCCCTCCCTTCATTCCTTACCCATAACCCTTCATTCCCCTAACCATTACCCCTCCCTTCATTCCCTACCCATTACTCCTTCCTTCATTCCCCTACCCATTACCCCACCCTTCATTCCCCTACCCATTACTAGCCTTCACTCTCTAATGCATTACCCCCTCCCTTAATTCCCCTGCTCATTATCCTTCCCTTCTTTCCCCTACCCATTGCTCCACCCCTCTTCTCTTACCCATTACCCCTCCCTTCATTCCATATCCATTACCCTTCATTCCCCACCCCATCACCCCTCTTTTCATTTCCCTACTCTTTATCTCTCAATTCGTTCTCCCAACCATTACCCCTTCCTTCATTCATTCCCTTACCTATTACCCATCAGTTCATTCCCCTACTCATTACCCATCCCTTCATTCCCCCATCCATTACCTCTTTCATTGTTTTTCTTACACACGCCACGCCAATTGTCTCACTTCTCACCTCTCCTACATCCACATCATTTAATCCCTACCCACATTCTCTGATCTACTGCTTCCCTCTGCCTATAGCCCCCATCTTCACCCCGCAAATCTCCCTCATCCTACACCCTTATTTCACCCTTACCTCCCCATCCCTCTTCTATCCACATCTCTCATCTTCTCTTCTCTCCTCACTTCGCCGCTACTCGTAGCTATCGCCCCTCCCCTCCTCTCCCCATCTCTCTTATCATGTTAATCGACCACCAGCCAGTCTTCTTCCCTTGACCCCAGGGCTCTTCACCTCAGCAAACTTTTCCACCTCAACATAGCTTCCATCCCTCCACCACAGCACCCCTCACCTCAACGTATCTTCCTTCAACCCAATACACTACTCCTTACCCCACTGCACATCCTCTCACCACAAAACACTTCCTCTCACCCGCCCACACCACATCTCACCCCAGCACCCCACCTCCTATATCCCTCACTCTACATCCCTAATCCTTCACCCACTCATACCCATACGATAACACACCACCTCTCACCCCAACACACCTTCCCTCATTCCAAGACACTGTTCCTGATTCCAACACACCAGCCCTCACCTCCACACCACATCTTTTCCTTCACCCCAAAACGCCAGTCCTCACTCCCTCACACTCCCCTCGCTCCAACACAATTTTACTTACTCTAATCCACCTCCCTCTTTACTCTCACCCACTTCACGCCGAATCACTCAATATATATACATATATCACTCCTCACTCATAATGGTCTCCCCTCTCCTCATCCCAGCCCGTCTCCTTCGTCACCCTAGATTAATTCCCGTCACTGGACACAATCCATCAAATGGCCAATATCATCGTTGCAACCACTGGGGTTTTATTCTTGTTACCCCAGCAGTTTTCATAACACTTCTTCGTTGTTATATTTTGCCCATTACACCTTATTATTTTCTTGTTTGCTACTATTGTACAATATTCTCTCTCTCTCTCTCTCTCTCTCTCTCTCTCTCTCTCTCTCTCTCTCTCTCTCATCATACTCATAATCCTAACCATTAACTCCCCGACTCTAGCTTGATCCCATCCGCACCTCATCAACTTGGTCTTAATATTCGCCAGAGGAGGCAGAGGGAACAAGTAAACGGTTCCATCATGATGATAAAATATCCAGGGTGAGAGGGAAGGGTGGATGTGTGAATGGAGAGAGAGAGAGAGAGAGAGAGAGAGAGAGAGAGAGAGAGAATCGCTCATACCTTCCAGCATCAACACACACACACACACACACACACACACACACACACACACACACACACACACACACACACACACACACACACACACACACTAAAAATGCAGGAGTGGAAAATGTAAGGTTTTTAGCATCGATAATTACTTAGCTGACCCAACTCTTTTTGTAGATGATTCAGCTGTGGATATGTCATGTTTACACTGGGTCTGCTGGACAAGGTGAATTTGTTTCACATTTTGTTCTGGGGCTGATTATAGCTTTTAGTAACTGTCTCTGGTGTTGGGACGTCTCTTCATTTTGTTGTTGTTACCGACGGACTGATAACGTTCTCTGTCACACTGAATCTGCTGGAAAAGGTGTTGTGTTTTATTTTTCGTTCAGAGACTTCAGTTGCCTTACCATAGTACTGTATTTTCTCTTATTATATTCCACAAAACGCCAGGCAGTTATGCTCAACTGATAGCAAGTCATAGGAATCTGAATGCGTTATTACTGACACCATTAATACTTTGATGATCCGGTCTGCTTTACCAGCCTTATCTCTCCCAGTTAAGGATTTTATTCAACTGAGTCAGTGTAGGGGCTGTAGAGCACTAATGCCTTCACCAATTACCCTCAATTAGTTGAAACTGTTCCATCATTCTGTTCCAGATGGTACTGTACGATTTATTTAGTTAAATGAGGCACTGGAGTCAGAGAGTTAATCACTTCTCATTACTGGAACATCTTTTGTACTGATACAGATGTTAAAAACAACTTTTTAAAATTATTCGTACTACCCTCACGTAGTATTACCCTGTTTATGAGAGGGACCGCTGTTAATGAACACAATAAAAACAAAGTCCATTAAACCGTGGACAGTTTATGTTCATGCTTTAATAAATGTTTCTGCCTATTTGTTAATATATGAGTGTGTAATTATGAATGTTTATGTATAAGTAACCGACATAAGTATGCACAGAACATCATAAGGACAACGAATCACACTCAGATTAAAGTAATGGATAAGCATCCCTGACCATGACACAATAATTCGTTAGGAACAACCCCAATCCCACTGTCTTTCTATGTAATCTGTATATGATATCATGGCTTAGCTTGGATGATGACTGAATATTATGGTGAATACTCTCTCTCTCTCTCTCTCTCTCTCTCTCTCTCTCTCTCTCTCAAAGCTAAGTGTTTAAAGTTCATTTTCCACCCTCGCTTAAATATGTGACGTGTTGTGTACTTGCGAGTCTTTCTTCAGTTATAAATAAGGATTCAGACCTTCGAATTATCTGTACCCTTTCATCCTTTTGTATTATTATTCAGCTGTTACCGAGGCTTAAGATCTGGCGCAGTCTTCTGTTTCCTATCCTTCCAGCCTCTTGATACCTCAAATGTCCTGTCTTCTTCAGTATCGTTACTGGCTACAGATCTTTCCCTCTTTACTCGTAAATCCTCTTCTTCCTTGCCTCCTGTCTTGAAAATATACATTGTGTGATGATATGGGAACAGGTCATTAACAGCTCCTATTGCATGCTGATGGACGTTCGTTATCAAGGAGAAAGATTCTGTCAAAGGTATTTTGAGTTGTGAAACGAGCTTGCCGAGTTTCTTCAGGACACAGAAGCAGACTGGAGACAATTGTTCCGAAATGTGCATTGCACAGTCAGGCTAGTTTATCTGGCTGATATCTTTGCTATCTTTAATGATCTCAGTATCTCTATGCAGGGAAGGATGGCTTCATGTTTTACGATGACAGACAAGACTGACCGACTGCAACGAAAGCTGGAAGTATGGAAGAGTTAAGTGTCTGGAGACTGATATGTTTCACCAATTAGCAACGGTTATCACCGATGTAAGCGAAGAGTTTAATATTACATCTCTAAGACATGTCATCAGGGAACACTTGACGAATCTGATGCAACGTTTTCAGTTTTACTTTCCAACAGAAGAAGATCCACGAAAAGGAAATGGATGGATCCGAAACCCGTTTTTTTCCTTGAAAAATGACTTGCCTGTCACAGTGGAGGATAAATTGTTGGACTTGGCTGAGGATGAAGGATTAAAGATGAATTTCGGAACTGCATCATCACTTGCTTTCTTCTGGATAAAAGTGAGAGCAGAATACCCTGAACTTACCGAAATTGCTATGAAAACTCTTCGGCCATTTCCTTCAACATACCTATGCGGACGTGGCTTCCCAGCGAAGAGTGTCAAGATGACAAAGTACAGGAGTAGTATGGGTATTCCTTCACCATTACATGTGGTGTTGTCCACAACCGAATCACGACTGAATAAGGCAATAATAAAAAAAGCTGACCTTCCTTCACATGAGTAAAAGTGTTAACGCGTACTGTGGTAGTAAAATAAATCTTTAGTTTCTTGGTACTACAACAGATTTTCAAAATCTCTGTTTTCAGTTTAATGTCACCTGCTCCTTTCATCCTTTTAATCTTATTTTTTTAAATAATGCTTTCGCTGATCAAGGTTTAATATGTCAAATATATGACATATTTCACCCTTCTTTTTCATTTTCTTTTTTAATCAATAATATATTAGAAATACTTCTGCGAGGAGACAAATGATTTGAGTTGATTTATAAAAAAATTTAATGTAAAACTGTTTTATCTATGTACCCGTTAAGCAAAAAACGAGTTAATTTTTCTGTTCTATTCGTTACATTATTTGGAGCATACACTAATGATGTTACGCATAATATGGCGGCAACATGGTGCCTGTTCCTGGCACAATTAAAAAAAAAAAAAATACTGCCTGTCCGCCAAATTAGATTGTTTGAGAAGCACTGCTGTAGATGATTTGAGTAGAATCTCACACATGGGTCGGCGCAGCCTGTATTGAACTCCTTCACAGTGAAAGATATCGCCAAAGATAAACATAGGAGCCAGATGGCAGAATGAATAAAACAAGATTTAGACACGACTTTTTTATGAAAGGGTAAAAGATGACAGCATTACGAAGTCAACCAATAGGAAATAACAAGCACAGCAAAACTATGCAGCTCCACCAACATGGCAGAAGAGCCCCATGGGCCGCTGCCTGGTTTTGGACGGTCCTCAGGGGTCTCATCTTGCCTAAAAACCGGTTTGGGTGGAGGTATACAACTGTCTAAAATTTTATGTTCCCAGGTAAAAAGTAAACTATGGCCGTGACACTGGCATTGCCTGGGATCCCTTGAAGCCGCCTTCCGCAATGAGGGATAGCCTTTAGGGGCCCAGGCTGTCTGAAGTCTGATCTGGTGGGTATGCGTGTTTGTAAAAGCTGAAGTTCTCCCTAGAGTCAGACCTTTGTGTTGGGGGCGACGGAGTTCCACCCTGTCTAATCCTGCTCTGGATGGAGATCCAATACTGCGCCATTTTTTTTCCCAGGCGATCTGTGACCCTCCTGGTTGCTAGAATACGCGATCTTTTGGAACCACTTCGTCCTCCTCCCCTTCGACCTCTTCTTCCTCTTCCAATTTCTTCTCCATCTCCTCCTCCTCCTCCTCCTTCTCCTCTACCTCCTCCTCCTCATCATCATCATCAGCATAATCATCATCCATCCTGGAGAAATACTGTGTCTTGCGTACTGTAAAGATTAAGGAAAGTACAGGAAATACCAGCTATGCAGAATGTGAGAGCTACATGGTCTTTAGCTCATTCATTCATTCAGTCAAAGATGTTTTTTGTTTATTATTCTTGCCATACCAGATGATTTCACTTAGCTTAGGACAGCGCTAAAGAAGTGAAGGGGATAACGAAGGCTGTATCTGTCCTTGTCAGTTCAACATGTCTCTCCAAATCTGACTAAAATCGTCTCGACATTGCAAGAATAAACTAAGAAAGTACGTCATCGGGCTGAATGGGTAAAAAATGAAACTGCTCCATCATATTTGGTGACGGTTTTTACTGATGTATTCTTACTACCCTCAGCCAATTATATTCAGCTCCTGGGAGACCTCTTTTACTGAACAGATAAAGGAAGTCCATATTTAACCTGTCCACTTCCAAAAGACTGACCTGAGTTTATTGATATTTCTGGATATTGCAAGAATAAATACGAATGACGTTCTTGGAGTAAAGGGGTTAAAAATAAAATAATTTCCTACCTAATCTAGAGGTAAGAGCTACGTAGGTCCTAGCTTGCCTAATGTGCTTCTTTTGTGACTGTATTGGTGAAACATCTCGGCAAGTTTCTTCAATAAATTAATTCACAATAAAGTTAATTATCGCCGAAAGTCATTTGGCTTCGCCGTACTTCAAACTTTAACACTGTCTCCAGTCTGAAGGTTTATCATAGCTGTATGAACGAGTATGCGTGGAATCTTATGCACAACTTCCAGTAAAGATAGTTTATGAATACGGCACCGGCTGCCTTAAAGAGTGAGTGGGGTGGCGAAGTGGTGGTGGAGCTTGGAAAAGGGGGAGGGGAGTGACTCACTGGTGGAAATAGTTTGGTGGAATGTAAACAACACACTCACTGGTGGAAATAGTTTGGTGGAATGTAAACAACACACACACACACACACACACACACACACACACACACACACACACACACACACACACACACATTACGGACGCACAGACCCAAGTAGAGTACTGAGAGGACTCGTGTATTTACCTAATTGTATTATACAGGATATGAGCTAAGCTCGTGTTGTCCCGTTTCATTTCTACAGATGTGTGTGTGTGTGTGTGTGTGTGTGTGTGTGTGTGTGTGTTTGTGTGTGTGTTGGATATATAAGTTCGATTACAGGGAAATAATACACATACTGTTAGTTCCGGCACGTGGTATTAAATTACTTTCTGGTTCTGCATGCACACATATGGAACTATATATTTGCAAAAGTTATTACAAAGTTTACTCCACCGATGATACAGTGTTTCAGTTGGAGAATTTTGAAATTTAAGCATACTATTCTGAGAGTTAGTTGGGCTCCTAAAATTATAAAAATTAATTTTGAAGATCATTGCTCTCAGTCTCCATATTTATCATAAGAGCGTGAATCGTTATGTCAATCATATAGCAAAGATCTTGCTTTATTTCCTGTAAAAACACAAACATCTTGTTTTTTTTTTTTATTGTTGCCACTCATCTGGGCACGAGCATGTATGCAGATTTCATATTGAGGATTCTGATAGTCAAGTTTGTTATGCACAGGGCGTAGGATACTAATTTTTTCTTCTTCGTTAGGTGATGTATTATCCTCACGACACGATCATATTGTATACATTAAGGTATTTATTAAGAAAAATGGTATCGTTAGTCTCTGAGGGTAAGACGCTGCGAGGCCTCTTATGCCACCTGTGAATGGCCCATCTGCCTAGTCCCCCCGAAAATAACAAAAAAAAAAGTACACCATTTCCCATAAGAATAAGCTCCCTTATGTCTATTCTGTCTGTCTGTCTGTCTGTCTGTCTGTCTGTCTGTCTGTCTCTCTCTCTCTCTCTCTCTGAAATATCTATCTATCTACACACACACACACACACACACACACACACACACACACACACACACACACACACACACACACACACACACACACACATATATATATATATATATATAGAGAGAGAGAGAGAGAGAGAGAGAGAGAGAGAGAGAGAGAGAGAGAGAGATTGACAGACAGACAGATAGATAGGTAGATAGATAGATAGATAGATAGATAATTGTTGCTGCTACACACTGCTCGTCAACTAATAGAACAAATCACACTGAAAGGACTAGAAACTGACTCCTCCTGAACCAGATATCAAGATGACTAAAATCTTTCCAGAACAGGAACTTATTACTTAAGGTCTTCCAGCCATGACAGAGTTCAGTTTACAGTTATTCGTTAATGTATATGTCAGGACTCCATATTATAATTACAAATCATAATAGATAGATAGATAAATAGATAGATCGACAGACATATAGAAGCAGCAAGTCAGAGGATAAGAAGGTATTGTGCCTGCAAGAATCGAGCGATGCTAAACATGCTTACACACTCTAACTCAAGGAATGCTTCATAGGCACACGACAGCGCCTCGTGACCATACACACACATACACACATACTTACACACAGGCTTCTAGAACATTTCAACAACAGTGTAACACACGTGACACGACCCCTGCTACACCAGAATTTAGGAAGCAGAGCTCAGAAGGAGACAGGCCGTAGAACCGACAGGTAGTAAGGAGAAGGAGCCTAGCAACATGAGCTAGAGAGAGAGAGAGAGAGAGAGAGAGAGAGAGAGAGAGAGCGAGACCAGCAGGTAGCTCGCGGGACTCTACAGTACTTATACTTCACTCGTGTGTGAGAGACTTTGTTAATATTTCCAAGACAAATAAAAATAGTCCCATACTAATCTTTACCTCTCCTGTCATTGCATGGCAAAAAGGTAACGAAGATTATGTACATACATAACTACTCACGTATAACAACCGCTAGTCCACAAGTTTAATATATGTATAACTGATCTACAAAACTTCACTACAAGAAGCTACAAAGTTATTGTAAGATATGGAGGCAGTGAACTTACGAACCTCGTCTACGAATCTACAGTGAATTCCTACAAAATACAAGCTACAAGTCTACAAGCCTACAAGCCTATGAGTCTACAAGCCTACGAGCCCACGAGTGTACAGTTGATTCTGCATTATCAAGATTGAAAACAAAAAATACCTCTAACAACCAACAACTCACAACCAGCTCCTGATAGTATTCTCTCCAACCCCCCCTCCGTCTCCACGATCATCATGCTGATTTAGAAGTGGTCACACGACGTATTGCCAGTAGTTTAACAAAGTACTGATACAAACAATCTTGAAATTTCTACGACGAACCAACGAACTACAACCATCTACAAGTAAAAACTCTACGAGTCGTCTGTATAATCTTCTACACGCACCTACAAGTAGCGGCAGTCTTCATCCCACGACGAGTAAATCACAAGAGAAAAGGACCGAGAATACATTGAGAAAGAAAAACTAAACAAACAAACGAAGAGTGAGACACGACTCACAACTCACAACCACCAGACCTCACCCTCCTCTCTCTCCTACCGTCCCCCAACCTCCACCGCTGACGCAGGAGTGCGAGGTCAAGACGACGAAGCAAATACCAAGTCCATATTCACAAGTTATCTTACTCACTCATCTTCACTCAAGTTACTCATCGCTACTCTGTTACACACCACAGCTACCATTGTGAGAAGTCGACGTCACTATACAGTAAGTGTTTGCTGAGACGACAACACGTCAATCAACCCGTGAAGAACAACGCTATCACCACGTGCAACACCACTCACACCATTCCCACCAAGGTAAAAATTAGTGAGTTACATAGTTACTTCATTTATACAATACACAGTAATAGACACAGTGATAGACAACACATTTTGCACAAACATGTAAAACGTGCTGTATAGTTACAACTTACGTACACATACTTCAGTTATCTACATAACTCAAACACTAAATAATCACCAACAATAAATATTCTACACTGTATATATTCATTCATTTAATAGCAGTTATTTACTACCAACGAGTGTTACCATTTATCTATCTATCTATCTATCTATAGCCCGACGCCCTAATCCCGCAAAGGGTGGCCGCAGACAAAACGCCTCCAAGTCACTCTGTCACCCACCATTTGACTCCCCTCCCCCCAACTCACCCCCCCCTCCCTCATATACCTCTTAACTCCATCCCTCCACCTCATCCTCGGTCTACCCCTCCCTCTCCCTCCCTCCACCTCACCTACATACACCCTCTTAGTCAGTCTTTCATTCTCCATTCTCTCCACATGTCCAAACCACCTCAGTGTATTTCTCCTAATCTTTTCAACCACATCCACATCTACCCCACAACGTTCCTTCACGTCTTCATTCGTCAACCTGTCCCTCCACGTCACTCCACATGCTCCTCTCAAGTAACTCATTTCCACTGCTCTCACTCTTGACTTGTTCCCCTCTTGCAAGGTCCACGCCTCGCTTCCATACGTCAGGGTAGGGATCACAATACCATCATGCAGTGACTTCTTAACTTCCATACTCACCTCCCTATTTCTCATCACTGCTTTCAGTGTACCAACAACCTTTCTTCCCTGCTGTACCCTTTCACGTACTTCATCCCCCAAAGTTCCGTCCTTACTCATCACACTACCCAAGTACTTGAATGCACTCACATTCTCCATATCCTCACCATCCAACCTCACTGCACACTCTGTGACTTCATTCCTCTCAAACACCATAACTTTACTTTTGTTTACATTAACTTTCAGCTTCCTCCTCCTACACACTGTCCCAAATTCATTCACCAAACCTTGCAACTCCCATTCATCTTCACTCAACAATACTGTATCATCAGCAAACAGCAACACCGGAAGCTTCCAAATCTCACCCTCATTCATTAGGGCCACCCCCACATCCACTGCCCTACCTTGCACCTCCTTTACAACCCCATCCATATATATATATTAAACAGCCATGGAGACATCACACACCCCTGTTTCAGTCCCACATTGAGATCAAAGAACTCACTCAGCTCACCATCCACTCGCACCGTAGCCCTAGCTCCCTCGTACATACTCTTCACAGCACTCAACAATTTCCCCTCCACTCCATATATTCTTAATACCTTCCACATACCTTGCCTATCTATTCTGTCATAAGCTTTCTTATGACCTACATAAAATACGTGTTTCATACATACAGCTATACATAATTACATCTACAAAGTAATAAAGAAAATATACCATCACAGTTACTCAGTGAGCGATTAAAAGAACTGTATTAAACATTTATTAATTAAAGCTACCTAGTGGAAACAGATAAATTAAGTTACAAGGAAAACCAGAAAAAAAAAATGGCCAGCACAAATGACGTTAGCAAGAATGAACATTTCAACACAATCGTGAAGACAAAGATTTCCACACGGTGCTGACACATATATTGCCCACGATAGGTACAAGTAAACAACAAGTCAGTGTATATAGTTAATACTGTAAATAGTGTATATATATTTTTTTTTTATAAAATAACAAAATATAGGGCTATATAATATCATTTTCAGTAATATCTGTGCAATATAAACTAAACCTTAAAAAAGGGTCCCAAGGAAATTAGCCAGCAATAATGCAACCTCGAACAACACCGAAATAGCGTAGACAAACAAAGAAAAACAAACTATAGAAAATCAATACATACAAAAAAAAAGAAGAAATAGAGTATGATCACATAACAAATGAAAGTAGGTGTAAGTGTTCCTACAAATGCCAAAATACCACATAAACTACAAACAAAAAAGCAAATAGTTGTCTCCACAAGCTAGTGGCATGGCACATCATCACTATCATCGACCGCAGCATGACCGGATTCAGTGTCAGGACTGCAATTATTACAATTATGTAACTACAAACGATATGTAACTACAAACAATATGTAACAATTATGTAACAGTTGCATTAACAAGATGTAACTTTTATGTAACTTTAACTACAATTATAAGGCCAACACAATTATGTAACAGTTGCATTACCAAAATGTAACTACAATTATAAGGCCAAACAATTATGCATTACCACAATATTATGTAACAATTCATACAGTGTTACAGTTATGTATTACTACAATGTTTCTACAATATTATGTAACAATTCATACAATGTTACAATCATGTATTACTACAATGTTACTACAATGTAACAATTACAATACAATTATGTAACAATTCATACAATGTTACAATTATGTATTACTACAATGTTTCTACAATATTATGTAACAATTCATACAATGTTACAATTATGTATTACTACAATGTTACTACAATGTAACAATTACAATACAATTATGTAACAATTCATACAATGTTACAATTATGTATTACTACAATGTTTTTACAATATTATGTAACAATTCATACAATGTTACAATTATGTATTACTACAATGTTACTACAATGTAAAAATTACAATACAATTATGTAACAATTCATACAATGTTACAATTATGCATTACCACAATGTTACTACAATATTATGTAAATTCATACAATGTTACCACAATTCTGTATCACCAGAATCATCACACAAGTTAGGTGAAATATTAGACATTACTAAAGGGATAACTCAGTATGTAATTTAAGAACCTAGCAGTATTACCATTGCACAATTATATGTGTATGTCTGTTATACATATACATCTTACAAAATGTCATACAACAACCATTGCATTTATTCAAATATGTATACAACTTGTCTAAAATGTAATATTACTAGATCATTGCAATTTACCATGAATATTATAGGTATACAATATTATAATCAATATTATGTACTAATAGATTAGCATATGTCAATGATAATTACTGTCGGAGGACCTCCAGCGCGTGACCAAGCAGTGTCAGGACTCCATATTATAATTACAAATCATAATAGATAGATAGATAAATAGATAGATAGACAAACATATAGAAGCAGCAAGTCAGAGGATGAGAAGGTATTGTGCCTGCAAGAATCGAGCAATGCTAAACATGCTTACACACTCTAACTCAAGGAATGCTTCATAGGCACACGACAGCGCCTCGTGACCATACACACACATACACATACTCACACGCAGGCTTCTAGAACATTTCAACAACAGTGTAACAAACTGACACGACCCCTGCTACACCAGAATTTAGGAAGCAGAGCTCAGAAGGAGACAGGCCGTAGAACCGACAGGTAGTAGGGAGAAGGAGCCTAGCAATATGGGCGAGAGAGAGAGAGAGAGAGAGAGAGAGAGAGAGAGAGAGAGAGAGAAGGAGGTAGCTCGCGGGACTCTACTTATACTTCACTCGTGTGTGAGAGACTTTGTTAATATTTCCAAGACAAATAAAAATAGTCCCATACTAATCTTTACCTCTCCTGTCATTGCATGGCAAAAAGGTAACGAAGATTATGTACATACATAACTACTCACGTATAACAACCGCTAGTCCACAAGTTTAATACATGTATAACTGATCTACAAAACTTCACTACAAGAAGCTACAAAGTTATTGTAAGATATACTCAAAAAGAACCCCGTGATATTTGTGAATGCTGGCTCTCAAAGACACTCTGGAAGTGAACGTGGAAATGCCCCAGTTGGTATATAACAACAGATTAATATCACTGACGCTGCAGAGAAACTAAAGAATGTATCTGCAGAATAAATGAGAGAGAGAGAGAGAGAGAGAAAGAGAGAGAGAGAGAGGGAGAGGGGGGGGAGGGAGGGGGAGGCAAAGACATGGAAACTACAGCGAACATCTCAGATTTACACAAGTGAGTGCGTTTTATGGGAGGCAAAACTGATCCGTATGAATATTTCTCACTTGCACCTGAGGCCGCAACTTGGGGAGCGATAGGAGTCTCTCTCCCTTCCTCTGTGTTGTGTGTGTGTGTGTGTGTGTGTGTGTGTGTGTGTGTGTGTGTGTGTGTGTGTGTGTGTGTGTGTGTGTGTGTGTGTGTGTGTGTGTGTGTGGAGGTGTGTGTGCGTGTGTGTGTGTGGAGGTGTGGGGGGTCTCATTTCATCCCTTTAACTTTCCTGCGTCTCCTATCCTTCACTCTCTCTCTCCCTGTCTCTCCCCTCATCCCTTCCTCTCCCCGTGTCTCTCCTTTACTTCCCTCTTATCTACGGCCATTCCTATATCCCTTCTTATGTCCCCTTTCCTCTCTCTTTCCTTTCATGTATCTTTTTTTCCTACCTCTTTCCTTCCCTGCCTCTCTCCATCCACTTTTTCCTCCCCTTTCCTTCCTTTCCCCCTCCTTGCGTCTTTTTTCACTCTTCCCTGTTCCGTATCTCTCCCTCCAGTTTCCCTCCCTGTGTTTCTTATCTTCCTGTTTTTCTCATTCTGTGTATTGTGTTAAATCCCTTCAGTTAAAGCCAGTTTGTATCATTTTTAAAATCTAAGTACCCATTCTAGTGTTCTCTTTCTCTTTAAGACTCGTTGCACAGTCCTCCCAGTTGTGTATTCTTTGTTTCCCTATTTCCTTCTCTGTGTCTCAGCCTCTCCCACTCTTGTATTCTTTCCTTCCAGCTTTTTCTTCCTCTTATTTTCTGGGATGCGTAAAATCTCACTGACAAGCAAGCCTAGCTCTCCGTTTCATTTGTGATTCCGTCTGCATTCCAACACGGGTTATTCTCCCTTCACTGGCATCCATCCCTTAATCTCTCCTCTCTCTCTCCTCTTTCCTTCTTCTTTTCTTTTTACTATTTGTTCTCTACCTTTCCCGCGTCCATCTCCCGTTTCATCTCTCGCTTTTTTTTTTCTTCCCCTTCCTTTTCTCTTTATTTTTTTCTTATATTTGCTCTCTCTGCCTCGGTATCTGTCACCAGTTCACTCTGTTCATGTTCTTTATGATTATCTTCATATATATATATATATATATATATATATATATATATATATATATATATATATATATATATATATATATATATATATATATATATATTTCTTTGTGCTCGCTTCATCCTCATCTTTTTTTCCCTCCTGTTCATTTTTTTCCTTTTGATTTTCCCTCTCACTTCGTCCATATCTGTATTCTCTCTCTCTCTCTCTCTCTCTCTCTCTCTCTCTCTCTCTCTCTCTCTCTATCATTTCTTCTTCGTTTTCGTATTGTTTTCCTCATTTTCTTTTCCTTCTTTTTTACGCTGATTTTATTTCCGTCAAGTTACGTATACTTGGATCCTTCTTCAAACACAGCAGTCCTCTGTTCTCTCACCCATCGTTCTCTTCTTTCGCCTTTTTTTTTCTTTAATTTCAAATGCTTCCTTCTTTGTCTTGGCATGTTCTTTAATGTAACCTTTATTCCCAGTATCATATATGTTTCCCTCTCCCTATTATTTCCTGTTCTTTCCTCTTTCATTGTTTTCAGTACTATCT
Source organism: Coenobita brevimanus (assembly GCF_032717465.1). Taxonomy (NCBI): domain Eukaryota; kingdom Metazoa; phylum Arthropoda; class Malacostraca; order Decapoda; family Coenobitidae; genus Coenobita; species Coenobita brevimanus. The sequence goes on along the minus strand of NC_137056.1, from coordinate 28,012,292 downwards.
TCTCTGCCTCTGATCTGTTTCCTTATCTTTTCTTTTCTCGTAACACATAATCTATTACGACTCATTCTGCACTAAGTAAAAGCGTCTGGTGTTAATGGGAATAGAAAAGTAGAGTTGTTCCAGCCACTCTTAGCAGAATGTAGGGGACTGTCTTTAAATGGATTATAACACTGGGGATGGCACAATTCTGAAAGGGTTACCAGCCATACCAATCTTCTGTTTTCTCTCTCCTCTTTCTCCCTCTTTCTGCTACTTCTATTTATTGTTTCTTCGTATTTCCGTTTCCTTCCCCTTGTTATTTCGCTTTTATCATAATCTTCTTTGTGTATTTTCGTTTTCCCGCTTTCCTTTCGCCTGTTCATTCTCTCTCTCTCTCTCTCTCTCTCTCTCTCTCTCTCTCTCTCTCTCTCTCTCTCTCTCTCTCTCTCTTATCGTTGGTTCCCCGTTTATCTGTCGCTTTTCCTCTTACTTCTCTCTATTGGTGTTTTTTTTTTATTTTTAATAAAACTTCATCGTTTGCACACATGTTTACTTGCTGTGTGCATTCATTTCTCCATTCACTTTCAGTACCTTTATCTCAAAACGCCTCTTTCCATTCCGTTCATTTCCTCACTTTGTTCTCCCTTCACTTTGTTGTTTTTCACTTTCTTCATGTTGTGCTTTACTCATTTCTCCCAATTGTTCCTCCCCTTTTCGCTCCATTCCTTTCATTTCCATTACTGTCTTGCTCCCTCCCTTAATCGATTTCTCCTTTCCCCTTTCTCTTAATGGCTTTCACGTTCCTACCTTCTCTTTATTGTTTCCTTTCTGTTTATTGCTTCCTCTCCTCGCTTCTCTAAACTCCTTTCCCTTCTTTCCCTTCCTCTAAATCCTTTCTCTCGTGTCTCCATTTCATCGTATTTCTTTAGCGTTTCCCTTCCGTTATCTCCGAGCAGCCTGTTTTCTGCTTCCTCCTTCTAATTATTCTCTCTCTCTTGTTTTCATTTTCATTTTTCACTGACCTTTCCCATACACTCTCTTTAAATAAAGGCTCCTATGACTAACTCAGCTGGAATACAAGAGTTGTCCCAATCATGAGAAAGTTTATGTATTTATCCTCCTTTCTCTTTGATCATTATTTCTTTCTTCCCCTTAATTTTTTTTCCTCACATCACCAATTTCCTTCCCTGATTCCCTCCCATTTACATTTTCATCTTCTAAACTTCTCCATTGATTTTTCCCCATGTTCTTTCCTATATCACTTCATCTCCTACTAAGTTCCCCTCACCTCACTCTTTTTCTTCTTCTCCGACTTGGTGAACATTTATTTTACCTTGTTACTAGACTCCGGGTTTGTGAGATCCTATAAACTTATAATCTTCATCTTGTTCCTGTTTTCGCTAGGGAAACTCTGAAATAAATCTTCACTACACTCAAATCACCAGTCCTATAGCACTAATTTTCTTAAGGTAGACTCTCATGGCCCCTTCCCACCTTATTGCAATTCATATTCATCCTGTCCATTTTTTTTCCTTTTAGTCCCCCGCGCCCATGCCTCCACCCCCGACACATGTACTCTTGGAACATAGTTTGAAATAAAACTTCATTGCATTCAAACGTTTACCCTTCAGCACCAATTTTCAAAGGGAGTATATTCCTGTCCCTGCCCCACTTTCCACCAAATTTCCAGCACATTCCGCCCATTCGTTTGCTCACCACACCCAATTCTTTAACACTACTTGATGATATATAACCAACGCGACGCCGGTCTTGAAGTGGACCATTAGACAGGTACAGATAAATACAGGTATTATCACTATGTCCTACTTTCAGTATCTCTCATTCCTACTGGCATCGGAGGGTGGTCTTCCTTCTCATACACATTTGTTATGTCCAGTTTAATGGCATCACAAAAGCAATTCACGTATCATCTTCCATCATCACTGCGGCCCGGGAAGTGTGGGCGAACTTTTGGTAATGATTGAACAATAACCTAAGCCCACATCACCTCGCCACAGAGAACATACCCACACAGTTCAGTTCAGTTCAGTTTATTGACAAAAAGAATACAACATTTAATATGATCAAGTACAGAATACATACGGTACTAATTTGTTCAAATATATGAAACCTGCTCAAACAAAAGAAATCCATTAAGCGTGTTCGTTCAAGAAAATAAAAATAAAAATACAGCGACACTTTACTCCTCATATTCATCTATAGACCTGCAGTACATCACATCATATTTACACATACTGGCAGTGTCTTGGCTTTCGTTGAGGACCGAATTCAGAGTATTGAACGCAAGTGAAAGGAAGGAAGAGAGGAAAGCGAAGACACCCAAAGCAGCACTCACCATCCACTCACTTGATGTAGTGCTGCTTTAGCGAAGACACTCAAAGCAGCACTCACCATCCACTCACTTGATGTAGTGCTGCTTTGCGTGTCTTCCCCTTCCTCTCCTCCTTCCTTCCTCTTCTGTCGTTCTTTCGTTCATTCTTTCCTCTTCCTTCTGCCTACGGGTGACTTTACACTCCCTCTTCTGTCTTTCTTTCTTTCACTCTTTCCTCTTCCATCTGCCTATGGGTGACTCTGCACTGAGTGACAAGCCAAATGGTATCCTGTACACCAGGAAACCATTTACTACGCTGGATGGTAACCATATAACCAAATTATGGCGCCTGGTGGTTTAATGGGTAATTAAGGTGCTCCAATCGGATTGAGCCTGTGTAGCTTTATATTCGAGGGATGGTTGGGGTTTATTGCTCACGTAATGCCACTCAGGGATGAGTGACGCTGGTCACTCACATCTAAATATCAGGACCAACTTGCCTAGCCTCGGACTCCTGCGCTTCTAATAGGGCGGCATAGGACTGGATGATGGATGGATGGATGGACGCAATTGTAGGGTACTTCTGACAACACTGAATTGAGTGAACAGTCTACTAATAAATGTTGCTCATCTTGCACACTGTTACTCTCACACTGACATTCTTTGTTCAGGTGGTGTTCAACTCTACCTACCTGATTCTGTTCTTAGATTATGTGACATGAGTCTTAGTCGAGTGAACGCCACAAGAGTATAGCCTGGGGTGTAAAATTTCTCCTTATAAAAGCTGTGTATTGTGAGATTTGGATTAAGTTTTGATCTGTATGTGATATATTTTGTGACATAATTTAGTTTATTTCAAATCACATTTATAAAGGTTATAAAAGATTAGCGATCATGTCAAACCCTTGAGCGTTTTGTATAAATCTATAACCTGGTGAACTGGCTGCTCTGCACATCTCAAGTACTATTTGGTATGGCTCTTCCATATCACGATTTTGGGATTTTGAATACAGAATTTTTTTTCTTTTATTTATTATGAAATTTTCTAGTTGAATCTCAGCTTCTACATGACACACGCACATCCAGCCAAACACCCACACCCAACCACACACCTGCATACACCTCCCCCCACTTCCCATCCCCACATATCCCACATCCCAGTCACCACTTCTCCCACAGAGTGACAAGTACCATTTTCTCCACTGTTTTTACCTGCTGTCAGCCTCTCACACACTGCACTTAAGCTCGACTCATTAGCCCAGTCAGCCCAGTCATTTTCGTTTTATTACCTCTGCCAACAAAGTTGGAGGAGGTTATCTATTCATCCCTGTTTGTCTGTTTGTATGTTTATGCTCAAGTTATACAAAAAAAAAAGTTATTGATGCACTTCAGTTAAATTTGTGGATATTTGGGTTATGGGTCAAGGAAAAGGTGACAATTTTCATGGTGATTTAAGTTGATAGGGTTAGGCGTTGGCGGAGATATGCGCTCCTTTTGTGCACTTGATTTGTTATTGTTATCTACTGACGATTTTACTCAGCTTAGGATAAGACCTGTTTAACTACCTGAGTTAGATTTAGTCATCATTAACCCCATCAGTACTAGACACCTTTCATTATGTCACTAACATCGCCTTAAATAAAAGTTAGATTATATACGTCCCCGGATTCAGCATATTTTCTTATACCGAGTGACGTTCATATTAGTTCTGGCTGACGATTTATACTGAGCTTTCGAAAGGCATCTTGAAAACCGGTGTATTAAAAGTATATCTAACCGCACCCGCTGGAAAAGTCTGTACTTAAGCTGAATAAAGCCGCCAGGAGGTGATAAAGATTAACTTAAAAAGTCGTCAGTAGGTGATGAATATTAAATTACAAAGAAGTCCCCGGGCTAAGTGGGTGTGGTGGACTCGTTACTGCCGCGGGTCCCATTAGAATCTACACACACACAAGGTGTCCCAGGCAGAGCACGAAAATATGCCCGAGCGGCACAGTGACGGCACACTGGCCTTAGACCTCAGACGTAGCCTGCTCATTCCCGGTCAGTTTAATTTCTTTCAGTGCGTACTTCCTTTTTTTTTTTTTTTTTTCTTTTCCTTAGGAGATAACCATATTTATCCAAGACTAACAGTAACGATAATAATATCATCACTGAATTTAGTAATGTACAGACTTTGCAAAAGAAGCTGACCGTACAAGGCATAAAGTTAACAAAAATCACATTCCAGGGAAAGTGGTAATGATAGACAAAACTATGCACCATAAATGCATCCTAATACTTGATCATATTGCCCATGGCCTCATTTACAATCTGGAGGCATCTGGACATGTCTTGTAAATTTCAGAAGTATTCTGCATTCATCTTTTTGAACCACATGTTGCCAGCCTCATCCATTAGGCGAGGCACTGACGAAGTATTGCATGTTTTCTGTCCTTCATATAATTCCATGCTTTTTCGATGGAATTCAAATCCTTGATATACCTGGCTAATCCAGCACTTCAGTCTCATGATCTGAGAGGAATTTCATAACTCTTTTTGCCCTGTGACGTGAGACAGAGTCCTGCATTAAATGTGTCCAACCATGAACGTTATAAAATTGCGAGGAATGGTTATCTTGGATCAGTATATGCCTGTCTGCATTCATCGTCATTTTCGAGAAGGAAGTAGAGGCCTTCCGTGCCCACTTCCTCATTAAAACAACCCCACACCATTACTATATCACTGCACTTGACAGAAGTTGCGAGGCCTCCTTACCCGCCTAATACGAGGACGAAAACACATCTGCTTTCATCAGAGGACATCACCTTCCTCTAGTCTTCTTAGGTCCCATCTTTGTATTTTCTTACAAAGTCAGTGTGTTTCTGGCGCATTTGTTTAGTCAGAAGTGGTTTCTCTGCTGGCAAGCGTGATGGCGCTTCAAGTCCTCCAGTTGGTGTTGGATGATGCAGATAGAGACACCTTGTAAGAGCTTAAGATGATTAACTTTGAGGTGCAGCAGTAATATCAGGAGTTTGAAGCCCTTCGCACCTTAGTAGACTCGTAATCTCTGAGGGACAACATTTGGTACGAGGCCAAGGGCACTCTCCTCGCTGACCATTCGGACCGTGTGGTTCGCTGTGCTGTTTCGTTGACAGGGATGTTCCACTTCCAGGTGAGATTACGAACCATTTTCTCATTAGTTAGATAAGTAGCACCTATCTCTAATCACTAGAGTGCAAACAATAACATTAAACACAGCGGGGAAGCGATATCCAAGTGTTCTGGCTAGGAGTGAAATCTGCAATACCACCCAAGAGCTCAGCGAGTGGTTGACTGAGTTAGCCTTAAACACAGCGATTAGTGTTCGCTGGAAGCAAGCCAATAGGGAAGCCAGATGCCACCAACCAGAAATGGAGCTGATAGTATGGTGTGCAATGCAAATGAAATAGGCCATTCCTGGCCATTGTGTTTTAAGGCAGAGTGGCCAGTTTCTTTTGCGTAGTCTGTATACAGAAACTAAACAACGATTTTATTCAACTAGCAGAACTCGTTAGTCACTGAAATATTAAATCCCAATGAAGAAAATAATATCGATACCACAATAATGGATATGAACACATAATTTTACTGTGTGTAATAAGTGTATGTGTCTTATGTATTTATTCTTCCCAACTCTTTTTGTTGTTTTATGTAACTGCCTTAATTTTTTTCTTACCAGACTTCCTCATGTATCATTTTGCTTGCTGTAAGAACATACGATAATCTTAAAATCAGAATGTAACCTTAAAGAAAACAAACACTTTGACAGAAAATAATAGCCTATATCTGAAGGTAAATCACACCAGCGCATTTAATAATTTCCTTAAAACCTTCACCACGGATAGTTCTCAAAATCTCACTCACGGTGATTATCTGATATGAAAAACCCAGAGGAATTAGGTACTATGTACCTAATATATATAATTAGGTTGTATATACAACTGACCTCTGCTGTCCATTTCTGTTTATCTTTACCCATAGTACCTAATTCCTGAGCCGGCCATCCCAGCCTTGGTGTTTGGACAGGCAAATGCTACACAGTTACTTGTTATAATGGTTCATGGCTACGAGTATTAATCCAGAATAATATCAGGCAACAGCAAATCGCTCACTACGCCTCAGCACGTGTTTATGTTTTGAACTTGAGCAGAGGTGACGTCAATGATCCCCCCTCCCCCCCCGCATGCACGACCAGGCCAGGCTGTGTGTGGGTCCTGGGTCCGATCATCAGCCTCACTCAGAGGTGCTTTCAATACAGCTTTAGGAATTTTGTAACATATTTTTCGTAGAGATTTATTCATACGAAACAGACCACTCCTGGCCATTGTGTTTTGAGGCAGAATGGCCAGGTTCTTTCTATTCCAAGCATTGCTGCTAAATATTCTCTCATCTGATACTGACACAAACAGGGTCGATAAATAACATACAAGACAACGCTAAGGTGTGCTGTGCAAAATTAATCGCTAATGAAGAGATGCTGCGAAGCCTCCTCTGCCACCTTGCATACGGCGCTCAGTTCATCAAGAACTAACTGTGTAGTCCAGTTACTTAGTTAATCCGAAGGTCTTGTGCTCCTTGGCTTACAACCTCCTTGGCAACACACACACACACACACACACACACACACACACACACCCACACACACCCCCACACACACACACACACACACACACACACACACACACACACACACACACACACACACACACACACACACACACACACACCGGATATTATGTAGATGGTACGATGTGTCTTGTTGACCAGCCAATAACAATCAGTCTTATGCGGAATTTTCTCTGCCTTATACAGGTCTCATCTTACCCTTGTGGATCTTCACTATCTGGAATTTCCTTTGCATTTATCGGATTTTCCATTCCTTTGTGGCCGTTTTCTCCTCTTCATGCCGCGCATCCCCCCCCCCCTCTCCATTTCAGTTCCCGTCGCTGCTTTTTTTTTTTTTTTTTGGTCTCTTTACCATCAGGAAATTAAGCATCAGGAGCACCAACACAGTTAGCGTCCTCCTCATGCTCTTAAAAACTCCGGAGTAATGTGTTGCTCTTGAAATGAATAATTATGTGCAGAAGAGTCGGCGTAAAGCGACCTAATGCTGGACACTTTTTTCTGAGGCACGTAGAAAATTCTCTTAATTCCGTGTTGTAAGCATATACTGCAGTGTCATTTTCTTTTCCATTTGGTTTTATGAATGTTTTGTTTACCTGTGCAGTACTGGTTGGTAGAGAATATTGTCTTTTGCTACCAGTGTTCATCATACATTTTTTTTTTTTTATACGGGGAAGAAAGAATCAAAGGCCAAGCCCGCAAAACAGTTCCCTCCAATAAAAAAAAAAAATACAAAAATAATACAAAAGAGAGCCAAATTCGAGGTCCGTTCATTTCGAGATGCCTGGACACACTGCGTTTGAAAGGCTGGAGATCATAGGAAGTAGGAAATACAGACAGAGGGAGACAGTTCCAGAGATGACCTGTTGCATAAATGAAGGACTGGGAGTAGCGGTTAACTCTTGCATTAGAGAGTTGGACAGAAAAGGGATGAGAATTTACTGATAGACGGGTGCTAACTCGTCGTAGAGGTGGATGGATGCAAGCAGTTCAGAGGAGCAGTGACCATTTAAGTAGCGACAGATGAGAGATAAAGAGGCAACAGTGTGGCGAAGAGAGAGGTTGAAGGGAGCTAGTAAGAGGAGGAGAGTTGATGAGACGAAAAGCCTTTGACTCCACCCTATTGAGAAGAGTTGTATGTGGGGAGTCTTCCCACACATGAGAGTTGTACTCCAAACAGAGGCGAATAAAACCCGTGTATAAAGTCGACAACTGTGCAGGGGTGAAGAAGGCACGGAGTTGGCTTAGCACACCCAATCTCTTGGAAGCAGATTTCGCAAGAGATTCAATATGATCTCTCCAAGATAAGTCCCGAGTGAACGAAACCCAAGCATGCTCAAGGATGATGCGGGACTGAGCTGGATATTATTAAACATTAGTGGGTACTCCTGTGGAAGATTTTTGACGGGTTGATAGGTGTAAGAACTGAGTCTTTGATGCAATAAAAACAACAAGATTATTTTTACCCCAGTCAGAGATATGAGCCAAGTCAGACATTCGGTGTGCCGTAGCCTCATCCCTTGTTTGTTGAAGTAACTGCTGAGATGGACGTTGCAGAAACCGAATGGAAGGGTGAAGGGTGGAATCATCAGTGTACAAGTGAACAGGGTTAGATGTACAGCTTAGATCATTGATGAATAAAAGGATGAGAGTTGATGATTGGACAGAGCCCTGAGGAACACCACTGTTGATAGATCCAGGAGAAGAACGATGGCCGTCTACAACAGCAGCTATAGAACAACCAGAGAGGAAGCTATACTGTAGATGAAGGCACAGGTAGAAGGATAGAAACCGTAAGAGGGCAGTCTGGAAATTAAAGATTTATGCCAGACTCGATTTAAAGCCTTTGAGATGTCAAGTGCAATGGCAAAGCTTTCGCCAAAGTCCCGAAAGGAGGATGACCAGGAGTCTGAAAGGTAGGTGAGAAGATCGCCAGAACCCATACTGACGATCAGAAATAAGGTTGTGAGAGAAAAGATGCTTTAAAAATTTTCTGTTAAGAATAGACTTCAAAACTTTTGAGATACAGGATGTTAAAGCAATTGGACGATAGTTAGAGGGTTGGGAATGGTCACCCTTCTTTGGGACTGGCTGAATGAGAGCAAACTTCCAGCAAGAAGGAAAGGCACAAGTTGAAAGACACATAACGAAAGAGTTTGCCTAGGCAGGGTGCAAGCACAGAAGCACAGTTCTTGAGGACAGCAGGAGGGACTCCATCAGGCCCATGTGGCTTGTTAGTATACTAAAAGGCCAGTGATGGCAGAAAATACACCAGCTGAAGAAATTTTAATGTCAGCCATGAGGAAGTCAGAGGGAGGAACTGATGGAGGAACAGCACCGGAATCGTCTAAGGTGGAACTGGAGGAGAAAGTCTGAGTGAAGAGATCTGCTTTATTAGTAGAAGAAATAGTTACAGAGCCATCAGAGTAGAAGAGATAATATTCAGTCAATCCCTTCACGCATTTTTTGGCGAACAAAAGGTTTACCAAGTGTGATCGAGTCTGTTTCTGTGTATTTATCTGTAAATGTATAAACGTATGTACAGTATGGATCATCAATGACTGATCCGAGCTGGATTTAAAAAAAAAAAAAGGCATATACATTGTGGGAGGCTATGGGAAGTAATAACTTGATTTTGTTACAGATCAATGGAAAGTTAAAGGATATGGATCAAGTTCAAATATCCTAGCGCTGCGTTATCTCGTGAATGTCTGATCTGAGTTGCATGAAATACTGGTACGTACATCGTGTGCAGACATGGGCAGAAGCGATTCCATTTTGGCACAGATCGATTAGATGTCAATATGAAATTTCGGGCGGGGCGTTGCTGTGCTCTCGGATCACCTTTATAGTTATCTTGTAGCAGGAATCTCCACACGATTTTATTTACATTAGGAATGAGAATGAGTGTCCGAACTGTAGGGATATTTAGGAAATTTCATTAACCCCTGCACCGCAAGACGTCTTTGCTAAGGTAAAGAAAATCGTCTGTTGGTAGTGAGATTAATGTAGAAATGTGCCCTGGGAATGAAGGCGTTCATTACACAACTTATGGTTAGTTGTTCTCAGGTAACCTGGTGGTCTGTTGGTAGGATAATAATGTCGAGTGACGACAACCATGTCCTAAGCACGTTGGTTCAAAACTCCCAGAGGGAAATTATGAGATGTGGGAATATCTCTTGTAGCGGCCTTGTTCACGTGTCTCACTAATAATTACCAAACACAAGGTAACCGTACGTCACTTGCGTAGACTTAAATTACTTTAGCAAAGCCACACCATACCACAAAACACCACACAAAGCACCAAACTTTACATCGAGGCAGGTCATTAACCGAATGATGGAATTATCCAGAGATTCCCAGTGATGTCTATGGAAAGTGTTGCCAAGAGACGCTGCTCGGTATTGTATTCTTAAATATTCTGGCTAGGTTTGGGTCTCTGTGATTTGATAAGTAATATAAGATTGAATGTTACCGTCCTAATATGTGGAAGCATATCTCGGAGCAGCTCTGTATGTTTGTTTCTTATTTATGACGCTGGGATATGTGGCACTTCATTCCTGTAGACTTTAACGACCGTAACTGAGCCACAGCACAACACACTACACAACACACCACAACACATTACAACACTCCTAACCCCATCTTAAACCACAACACACAAAATCACCCATCCACATCACACAACACCAAGGACATAACTGAATGGAAGCTCCCACATTCAGTGCTGTTGTATCAGTCTTCAATATCATTATTCATTCTTTGCTTTTTCTAGAAGTTGCAAGAGTAAAATTAATAAAACGTCCGCACCTAACGGCTGGCAGTCAATGACATTAGTTTACGCGATCCAGGCTGAACAGACAGAAAGTAAATAAACAAATAAATTAATAAATAATCAAGTAGTTTCGTCAGTTTCATGACGTCATTTGTTTTATTTTTGTTGTCGCCAGACTATTGTGTTCCTGTTTCTGACAGACTTTTTTTCCTTTTTTTTTAGTTGAGCCTTGTAGTAGTAACGAAAGTAGGTAAGGGTGAACGGATTGGGTAGAACACATTAGTTTTTACATTATATTCCTGGTACCGTCTTGATTTAATTTAGCCAAGAAGAACCTCTGTAGTTGTGAGAGGAGGAGTGTAAACAGATTTAGTAAAGAAAAAAAAAAAAATCTACCGTTACTCTACTATATGATTTTTTTTTTCTTGAAACCATTTTGTCATTTTATTTTTTTACCTCCATACAAATTAATTTAGTTCAGGGGAGTCATCCAGCAGTGACATGAAAGTCTACGTGATGGAGGATAAACAGACTATCAGATTAACAAGAGTAGAATTGTTCTGGGACCCGCGGCAGGCTCTTGTTTCAAACAGTTTGCTTAATTTAAGCACTTTTGCTAAAGTAGTCGCTAGATGGCGCCACCTCCGGTGTCAGCTGATGGCAGATTTGGATTCTCCATGTCAAACTACCTTATATGGTACCACTTTCATGTCTCAAAAGGCCTCCTTTTAACAAATCCGCCAGAAACAGAAGAAGGAGAATGCTGGCCACTCACTGACCTGCTGGCTATCGCCGCAAATAGAAAAACAACAAAAGCAAAAATCAACAAGTACCCCTCCCTGCCTATCAAGCCTCACAATGGACGAGTAATTGCGAGTTTAAAAATGCGCCGAGATTCAAAGGGAACCGATATTAGCGTGAAAGGAGGGAGGCGATTTAACTACAGCGCTGAAAGTGAAAAATAAGAGTAAAAAAACAATCGGTGCCGAGATTGAAAGGGTCCGGGATGACCACAAAAGGAGGGGTGGAGATTTTAGTGGAGTGGCGAGAGTGAAAATTTTTAAATGAAAGTGAAAAAATAAATTGGTGCAGAGATTGAAAAGATCCAAAATGACAATACGAGGAGGGGTGACGATGTAAAAAGAGCGCCGAAAGTGAAAATGTAAAAAAACCTGAAGAATACAAATAAAATAAAATAAAACTGATGCCCAGAAACTGAAAGGAACCGAAATTACATTAAAAGAAGGGGTTACGACTTAAATATAGGGTGACCAGAGTCCCGCTTTTTTGACGTCTGTCCCACCTTTTTAATTTGACTAAAATGTCTCGCTTTTTCAGCAAAGTATCTTAAATGTCCCGCTTTTATGAAATTATGATAAATTAGCAAATTTATGCATGATTCAAACCAAATGAAATACTGACTTGTTAATATAAAATGTGTAATACAATAGTGTACTTACCAACTGGTAACTTTGGTCGGCCCATTCACCGTGCCGTGCGGTATGTTCGAAGTTCGTTTGAGACGTTATGTTTGATTAACAGCCTGAGGGTGAGGTGCAGCGCAGCAACAGTGGCTGTCACTCGCCTAAGTCAATATATATATATATATATATATATATATATATATATATATATATATATATATATATATATATATATATATATATATAATGTATACACACACACACACACACACACACACACACACACACACACGCACGCACGCACGTGCGCGCGACATTGTCCCGCTTTTAGCTCCAGTAAATTTGGTCACCTTAAACATAACACAAAGTAAAAAAAAAAAAAAAAAATGCCGAGATTGAAAGGAACCGAAACTACCATGACAGGAGGTGAGTTGACTTAAATACGACACTGAACAAGAGTAGAAGTGCTCTGGGATCTGAGGTGAGGCTCTTGTTTCAAACAGTTTGCTGTAAAAATTTGGATTCCCCATGTACAGTATGCCCCTTATATGGGATCACTTTTACGTCTCAATGGGCTTAAATGAAGAAATTTTACTTAAGTTGCTGCTAGATGGCGCCATCACAGGTGTCAGCTGACAGCAAATTTGGATTCTCCATGTCAAATAACCTTGTATGGGACCACTTTTATGTCTCAATAGGCTTAAATTAAGCAGTTTTTCTGAAGTTATCTCTAGATGGCGCCAACGCAGGTGTTAGCTGATGGCAGATTTGGATTCTCCATGTCAAATTACCACATATGGTACCACTTTTGTGTCTACAAAGGCTTCCTTTCAACAAAGCCGCCAGAAGAAGAGGAAGAATGCTGGCCACTTATTGACCTGCTGGCTATTGTCGCAGGTAAAAACAGGGAAGAAAACATCGATAAGTCCCATTGTATAGGGGATTGAATATTAAATGCTGTTATAACGGCATCGTGGACAGGAACGGTGATTGAGGGAAAAACCAGAAATTGGAAGTTGGTGTTTGGCAAATATTTTTGCTTGTGAGCGAGGAATAACATTTAAGCAGATGAAATGCCATATATCCTTGCAATGTGGCAGGTGAAGAAAGGGGAGGGGGAAGAAAGGGGAAGGGGGAATGAGAAAAGGGGAAGGAAAAGAGTGGGAAAGGATGGAAAGGGGAGGGGAAGGGAAGTGGTTGGGACGGGAGAAGGGTTGGAGGAGAAGGGGAAGAAGTAGGGAAGGAGAAAAGGAGAGGAGGTGTTAGATAGGGGAGGAGAAGGAAGGTGTCAAGGGGGGAGGAGATGGGGCCGAGTGGTTGAGAGAAGAGGAAGAAAGGTTACGAGGGGAAGGAAGGGAGGAGGAGGTGAGAGACTGTGACCGCGTCGAAATGAACGTATCTTGAATTTGGTTTTCTTGTTCATGTCTTCAGAAACAAGAAATTTTGCATGCTCTCGAAGTTCATTTTCTTTTCATTAATATATTCAAATGAATTAACATCTAACTAATGCAATCCCCAGCATCAAGGATTTTTGCTGGGTGATTCTTCTTTCCTTTAAAATATTCAGGCTCTAATATTTCTTCCCCGTCATTCGTCCTCTGCTCTCTGGACAAAACTTAGAAAATGGAAAATAATGTTCAGGTTCCTCAAATTTTCTGAACTCTGTTTCTTTATATAAAAAACTGTTACGGATGTTCAGATTCCAGGACATATTTAATTACTTTTCTCGGCATAAAAAATCTAATGAGCTTCTGGTTCCTGAGTATTTTTTTTTTATGTCGAGAACAATACTCCTAATAATTCCCAGCACCTGACGTTTTTTCAGGTGGTGGAAATTATTAGGAGTATTGTTCTCGACGTAAAAAAACTACTCAGGAACCAGAGGCTCATTAGATTTTTTTCTGCGTTATAACAAAATATATTCAGTTCCCAGGAAATTAAGCCTAACCCTCACGGCGGCACAGTATAGTGCTTGACCATAACTGTCATCCCCCGCCCCCCACTGACTCACTAAGTTAGTGTACTTTGTTAATGTATGGGGTTCAGGCATAATAGAAGATGTGTTAGGAAAACGAAATTTTGCACAGTGGGCCAGGGTTCAGACATAACAGGAACCACGAGGGCTGACCCCTTCCCCACCGGGGGGCAGTCCTCAAACCGTTCGGCATGGCCACCTTTTTGAACCTGAGAACAGGAATCTTTGCACATGGCAGAGCTTCACTCACGCCAGGTTATAAACATGGGGGGAGGGGGATCTCCGTGGGATGCCTCTTACATGGGGTATGTTGGAAGGCAGCGGTAGTCTCGGACACAGGCGTTATGCACGGCCAAAATTTTAAACCATGGAACATCGAATTTTGCCTATTAAAAGATGTTCACCCTGACCACGGTTTTGTGAAGGATGGAACCACCAAGGGTTGCCCATCACAGGGAACGGACGACCACTGGGGGTTCCGTCAAAGCCATTATGCACAACTATAATTTTTAACCAAGGAAAACGAAACATTGCATACTGGTACACGTTTACCTCGGCCACGCTTTAGGCAGTGTGGGACCCCCGATGACCACCCCTCCCGGGCGGAGGGGTGCACCCCAGGGGTTACACTACCATAGCTTTTTACTTAAGAAAATGAAATTTTGTTCAGCGGTTGATGTTTACTGGGGCCACGTTTTAAGCAGGGTAAAGTCCCCAAAAGCCAACCCCCACGGGGGTGGTGGTGGCCCCTGGAGTCCTGGCCAAAGTATTTCATTCAATGGCATGGTTTTTAACCTGGGAACACGAAATTTTACGTAGTGACAGACATTCACCCTGGCCACGTTTTAGCTATGGTGGGACCTGGGATGGCCACAGTAACAAGAAATTGACACCAGAATGTGATGCAAGTCATGAAGGGCTTTTGATATGATGTAGAGCAACACTACTGCCTTGTTCTGACCTAAAGTTACAACAAGAGATTAACACTGTATTATGGTTCAATCATGGAGTGCTAAGGAATAAGATGTGGGGCCTCATCAGTTTATTCTGCCCATCTGTGTAATAAACAAGAAAACTTTGACCAGGATGTGATGAGATTTGTCCCCGAACAACATGGTCTAAAAACGTATCTCTGTTCTCACTACTCTTATCTCTTCTTAACATATTTCTGTCTTCACTGTCTTTAACATACTTCTGTCTTCACTGTCTCTTCTTTCTCTCACCACGAAATTTTCCTGTCCCTCTTATTGAAGCTACCTTCCCTCCTCCTAACCTGTCCCATCCGCATTTTTAACGAACGGTTCACCTTCATGACGTGATGTGCATAAAGGCAACAGTGTAGTGTAGGCTGACATAACCCTGAGATGAGCCACTGCAGGCGACCCCCTCATCCCCCTCAATCTCCGTAAGCACTTTCAGAAATGGCTAATGAGGAAGCGCGCACTACGCCATTTTAAAGCCACCACTCTCTCTCTCTCTCTCTCTCTCTCTCTCTCTCTCTCTCTCTCTCTCTCTCTCCTTAATGTTTCCCATCTTTCAACCCTTCTTTCCTCCCTTTATCACTTCTTCCTCTTTCTCTCCTCCCTTTATTTCAGGTACTCGTACCTTCTTTGGTCTCACTACCTTTCCTCCTTCCCTCCATCCTCCCCTACATTTTCTCTTCTTCCACCTTCCCTCTCTTCTTCTCTTTCTCATTAGTCTCATCATCTACCTTCTTTTCCTTTCCGACTTCCTTCTCTCATCTTTTCTCCCTCCATTCCTCCTCCTCCTGTTCTTGCTAGTCAGAGTTATTCCTTGTGTATTTAGTATCTTCTTGCTTGCTGAATACCTCATGACTGCCTCTTTCCATGCTTATCATTGATTTATCATTTCTTCGACTCCCCTTCCTTCACGCCTCGCTTTATCTTCCTTTATACTTTGCCTTGGTCTGAGTCCTTGCTTGTTAAGATTTCTCTTCTTGTTTACTAAGTCCCTTCTTAATCTTATTTTTTTATTTTTTTTTATCTCCTACCCTCGTCACACTTCTCCACCTTTTCTCCTTCCTTCTTCCCTCCACCTCCTTCGCTTGTTTGTTTAAGCTGGCTTCGTGCTTGTTCAGGCTTTTCTTGCTTGTTGAACCCTGCCTCCGTTCGTGCTTTTTTGTGTCTGTTTATTTATCATGGCGCATTTGTTCCACTGAGAGCGAGTTCTAGGAGCCTAATAGTGTTAACAGTTAATGCATTAAATCTTATTTTCGTCGAGAGGCCTTGAAGCTGAATATGGTCTTATCCAGTATTAAGAAGAAAACATGACGTCATCATATTGACAGGGTTGACTCTTTGGAGGGCCAGGTATCCCTGAAGTTAGTGTAACTGTCTGCAGGTAGCCAGAATTAAAACAAGTCTCATCACACATTAAAACTTTGTCTCTCAACCAACCCTATACTTTACCATAATTTTTTCTCACCCAACGTCTCAGCTAATGCTCACAACACCTTTGTAGAAACCTGAATCATTCATATTTCTCCCTTCTCTCAATCATAATATCTCACCGTCCCACATATAAGCATTTAGCCTCATGTACGAGTATTCTTGACTCATTTTCCTGCTGTCCTTACTTCCACGCCTTTCAGATAACTTTTTCATTTACCTCCAGCCACATCACTTTTCATTCCTTTCATCCATCTCGCTATTTCTTGTGTTGCTCCACCTTGCTTCTCATCACTTTCTTTCATCCCATCCTAATCCTTCTCTCTCTTCCATCCACACAATTTGCTTTCCTCTCCTTTACATCTCTTCATTTATTGTTTCCTTCTCTTCGCTTTCCTTTTTCATCTTTTCCATCTCTCCAGTTTTGCCATTATTCTTTCCATCTTCCTTTCATCTCTCCGCCTTCCTCTTTCTTCCATTCCATCTCGCCACAACTTTCCATCTGCCTATCTTCCTTTCCTTCACGCTTTTCAAATAACCTTTTCCTTACCACGAGCTACGTTTCCCTACTTATTTCTTTACCTGCCCACTTTCCTACAATCCTTCCACCTCCTCCTTTCATCCCTTCCACCACCTTTTCACCTCTCCCCCACCCCCTTTCCTCCTTTCCGTCTCAGTTTCCTTTATCTCTCCACCTTTCTCCCCCTTCCCTGCGGTCTCTCCTCCTCCTCCATCTTCCTTCCTTCTCTCCACTTTTCCTTCCTTTTCACCTTCCTCCTTCCTATCTTTCCATCTATCTGTCTATAGCCAGACGCCATAATCCCGTAAGGGATGGCCGTTTGACTATGAGTTATTAGTTTTACGGGGAGGGGCACTAACCCTGCGCCAGCCCACTTGTTGACACGCAGAGAACACGTATGAATTGGTTATATGGTTACCAGCAAATGGCTTCTCCTTTTCTTCACCCTCATGATCCTTCCATCTATTCTCCACTTTTCCCTCTATTTCCACCTTCCTCTCTCCTGCCTTCCATTATTCCATCTCGCTCCGCTTACTTTACTTTCCATCTCTTCGCTATCATCTCTTCCTTCTGTTTCTCCATCTACCTCTTTCTTCCATTCCACATATCCACTTTCCTTCCTTCCATCTTCCTTCCATCCCTTCATCTTCCTTTTTCTTCATTTTCATCTCGGCATCCTCTTCTCCCTGCTGTACTCTGACCTACTTGTTTTCTCTCTCATTCTTTTCTCATTTGCCGTTATGTCCACATTTTCTTCCTTATTACATTTTCAGTACTTTCGCCAAAGACCTCTTATTACTCATTTTCTTCTATTTCACTTCCTTGGCATTACTTTCTCGTTTCTGTCTTTATTTCACTTCACCTTGTGTCCTCTTTCAACTTATCCTGTTTCACTTTCTTTAATTCTCTTGGTTACTACAGGTTTAGTATTTCATTCCGCCTAACGCAGAAATTATTTAATTATCCGAGAACGAATCATAGGTGCCTGAGTGCATTCTTCTTGTCTCACGCATTCTCTCTCTCTCTCTCTCTCTCTCTCTCTCTCTCACACACACACACACACACACACACACATTATTATTTTTATTCCCTTCCATGTTTCTTGTTCCATTTCCTCCTCTTTCGCTGATGCCTTCCCTTTTACTTTCAACTTTCTTCCTCCTTCCTTGTCTCATTCTATCCTCTTTCGTTTTTCATCATCTGCCATATTCATTTTTCCGTCGTTAACCCTCCTTCTCTCGTTTCTTGCTCTTTGCCTCCCCTTCCATATCATCCTTCCCAGTCCTGCCTCTCTTCCATTCTTCCCTCTTTGTCTTAAGTTAGTTATATTCTCTTTCTTCCCCATCATTTATTTTCTCATTTTACGCCCTATGTCATTTCCTCCCTACGTTCCCATTTCCTTGTCCACTCTCTCCTTCAGTCTTTGTAGTCTTTCCCTCCCTCTATTCTCTCTTTCCTATCTCCTCCTTTCTCTTTCCCACTTTCTCCTTCTCCGGTCTCTTCTTTCCTGACTCCTTTTTCCTTCTGTTATGTCCCTATCTCTTCCCTTTCCTCTCGTTTCTCTCTCAGTATTTGCAGTCTTTTCCTCCTACTTTTTTCTCTTTTCTACCGCCTCCTCGTTTCTCCATTTTGTACCTCCTCCTCCCATCTCTCCCTTAGTCTTCTTCGTCTCTTGTTTTTCCCTCCTACTCGTTCTTTCCACCTTCCCCCTCTTCCCCTTTCTTGCTCAGTCTGCCTCGCCTAATCTACGTTATTGTCGAAATTTGCCACATGAGGGTCTGCTCCCACTACTCTATGAACTGGCTGCTTCTCCAAAGCTTCACCATCATACGCAAGACAGGCATACACCATACCATTAGATAAAATACAGACGCAGAAGAAGGAACTGAAATATATAACAGAAGTACAAATACACATGAGGAAGGACTGACACAGAACAGGCACACAGAATACCACTAAGAATCTCACTCCGATGACATATTTCATATTTATTTCCTGTTAACTTTGGGTGATTTTATTTAATTTCGGAGATATTTTTCAAGCTAGAGGAGTGTGATGCAGCCATCCTTAGCCCCTGGACTACGAGAGATCTGTGCTAAGGTAAATATATTCGTCTGACCGATGCAGGAAGACACGATAATTGCGTCACAAGATTGATGGGGTTAATACAAATGGAGCGCATACAGTGTATTGTACAATATATGTATGACACATATGCCCACATGTACGGAACAAATATACATACTAGGCGAGCATATATATATTATACACATTTACGTACAAATACGTATAACAGAATTATACATATGATACTGCAGTACTCATAAACTGAAAGTACATACAATACACTTGAAGCATATACAGCATACGATAGATATAAACACACCCAGGCATCTAGGAGCCACTCACCTCAATAGAATCCCTATGATGTTAAATGGATTAGAATACCATAATTGTCCTAACTATAAGAGAGGCAGCAGTACTAGTGCAGTACCGGTATAACACTCTGGCGATCCTGTGACTTGTTCTCGGCTGGATAAAATTAGCTTTCGTTCACTGGCAACTTGTTCCGGTCCTGAGAGGCTTAATGGTACCAATTTTAACACTCTGACCCCTGTGGCTCATGAATAAAATCGCCTGGTTTTAGCAGGAATAGAATACGACAGTTGTCCCGACCAACCGACGTGTGTGAGACAGCCCTAGCATGTATTCAGTAGGGACGCTGGGTGTTGACACCAACGTGATGACATGTGAAGTGTATGATACGAAAAAGGACTTCTGGGACTCAGGAAACGGGCCCTTAAGCCTATTCTCAGAGTCGGACACACACACAAGAAGACGTATATAATATTTCAAGATGCTTGTTACCAAGGAATATATATATATATATATATATATATATATATATATATATATATATATATATATATATATATATATATATATATATATATATATATATATATATATATGCCATCACTAAGAAAAAAATATTTGTGTACCATTATTAACCCGTTCTTTGTGATGGCGTTCATTTACGTGTGTTTTTACCGTGAACAGATATTTTTTATTTTCATTTTTCGTTTTAAGAAGGATCTGTGGTAGTGAAGGGGTTGAAGGTTGTAGTTTTTTTTTTTTTTTTTTAATGTGTCCGACTCTGGGCATAGGCTTCACAGCCTGCTATCAAGGCCCAGCAGTCCTCCTACATACCATACACCTCTACATGTCACCACTTCGGCGCTAACACTCACCGTCCATATTGAACACATGCTAGGGCTGTCTCATACGGGACTGATGTATTGGTATTAGCGGGGGTATTTTTGCGACATGTCGGCGGGTCTTCTGGTAGATCAGTAAAGCCTGATTTAATGAAATTCAAATCCTTAAACTGTTCCCTGCCCCAGCCGGGATTCGAACCTGGGTCCGTTAGGACTGCAGGCCACCTCTCTACCGATTGAGCCACCGCCTTCCAGGGTTTAAGTCCTCCACAAGGAAAATAAAATGATCAGGAGATAACACAGACAAAATGCAGTACATTTTTATAGTTTTGATAGAAAAAGAGAGAAAGAAAGAATGAAACAGAAAACATATTCGAAGTATTGCTATCACGGAAATGGCGTCTTAGCCTCTTGACGTCTTTGTCAGCTTATTGTTGCTAATCCAGATATTTTCAGCGTGGAAAAGATCTGTTGTGTTGACGCGGTTGATGAAGTGACCCCTCCAGGTCAGAAATTCTTCCTTTAGCTTAAAAAATAAATCATCTGAAGGTTTTGAGTTAAATAAGAAAAAAATCACTATAGTGTACCCTTAAAATTATGGGAACTCTGTACATTTGGACAGTTCCTGTTAGCAGTACTTGTTTCGATTAACTGGCATGTGTCACAGACAAACCTATACTGGCACAGAATGCTGAGTCTGTATATATACGAAAAGTGGTTTTGCGCACAGTTGCGCGAAAGTATTTGCGTCTGCCCTAGTTGCGTGACAGAGAATGGAAAGACGGACATCCCTCCTCCCCTTCCATGATCGGGAGGGGGATAGAGATTTCGCTTGTCTGGGTC
>NC_137056.1:27963674-27986174 GCF_032717465.1 Coenobita brevimanus | reverse complement strand
GTTTGAATATCTCTATGAGGCACGACGGTCAGCACTTCGAGTAAAATACTCTAAATTTCCGTTTTCCTTATGATACGTGACTTGTGGGACACCCTGTATAGTGAATACTTTTTGATCTGTGGTTTGAGATTACTTGCTCAGGTCGTGTTAAAATCTCCAAGATTTTTTTTTTTTTTTTTTAAGACTATTACTTAAGACACAGCATTCTAACTACCAAAACCACCAGTTCACTATAATACACATAGGTATGTGAAATTTTATGACTATAATTAATACTTTCAGAGATTGGTACGAAACAAAAGTCTTTACGCCCAGCCGCCCAACTCTACGGACGAACACCAGTGATAACAATACTCTCCTCTGACTTTGTCAGGTGGAGGGCAGAAAAAATGAGCCGGGATGCTACCTCCTGGGTGACCTGGAAATGCGTCCACACACACACACACACACACACACACACACACACACACACACACACACACACGTTCTGGGTGAAGGTGTGTCATAAGGCCATTGTCATTAATCCCCCGGGGGAAAGGCGGAAAGAATACTTCCCCAGTATCCCTGCTTTCGACTAAAAGGGATCTTTTTTTTGTCTTTAGTCTTGCTCGCCTTGTTGTCCTCTTCATCTCTACTGTCCTACCTCTCTTCTCGATAGTTCTTCCGGCCTGCATTTTCCCTCTACTCTTGCAGTGCAATACAGCCATATTATGGCTTGGTGCTAATTCTTCATTATTCCTTCCTTCCCTTCCCTTCCTTTTGGTTGTACCTACAGGGTCGGCCAAATCAATTGTGTGTCTCCAGCTGCATGACTCACTTATTGAGTCTCAATACCTTTTTGAAGAGTGGGGTCCAGGCCTATTTATGTGTATATGGAGGGGTGCGGGGTATTGATGGTGTGTCTGGTATGCGTTTAGAGCGTGTCTGTTGTGTGTCAGAGGCTTTTGGTGCGCGCCTGGAGAGTGTCTGGGGTGTGTCTGAGGTGAGCATGGTGGACATATGCTGTATTTAGTCGCGTACCTGCCGTGTGCTGAACAATGGTAAATATGACACAGAGAGGAAAGACAGAGCACCGAGCAGTTAGCTGAACTGGGGCAGCCTGTAAGCCACAAGGTGTTATTTAAGTGCTTAATCAGGAAATATGATTTCTTTCTCCTTAAATTAAAATCCCCCTTGGGGAGGGGGCAAAGAATACTTCCCCCGTATCCCCGTATGTCGTAAGAGGCGATTAAAATGGACCTTTTCGTCTCCAGTCGTTCTCTCCTTAGTGTCCTTTTCTGTTCTGTCCTACCTCTCTTCATGATATTTCCGTGTTTCTTGCGGCCTTTGTTTTACCTCTACTGCTACGGTGCCATACTCGTATACCCCAGTGCCGGTCCTAGCTTTTCTGAGGCCCTACGCTGGATCCCCTTTGGAGGCCCCCCCCCCCAACTCTTATTTACATTTCTCCCCCTACTCTTATATTCACCGAAGTTATACCTCTATCCTGAGCAATGTAAAGTAAAAAACTAGCACTGCATAATCTTGTATTTTCTGAATAAAAAAACATAATGATACTTTGTGTGAAACTATAATTACAATTTAGTATGCATAAATTAATGTCCTAACTCCAATATTACGCGCCACGACGCCACCATGGAAGTTTTTGTTTACTCGTATTCGTTATGGAAACGTTTAGTCTTGTAAAATTTTATGAACAGCCTTGTATTTCTAATATATTTTAGTCTGCTAAGGAAAATGTTCTTCCTGAATTATTCAGTGTTTATAAATGGAAAAACCTTTACCATATTTGTGAATATTTAAATTTGTTATATAAAGAAGGGGGGGGGAGGTCTCTTGTGGCGTTTATCCTCCTATCACATTCCAGTACTATTTTACGCCATAACCAGGTGACGAACGCCTAGCGTGAACAGCAAATTTATTTATGGTACGAAAAACGGGAACGTCAGATACGTTCGTCAATACTGGCTCTTAGTTTTTATAGTACGGCCATAAAACATCGGTCAGGAACGTTAACAGTAAAGTTTGGTCGTTTAGCCACTTTCGATATTAGAAAAACAGTAGCCTACAATCGCATGATGAGTGGCAATATTAAATAATATAATACTAACCTTTACGGTTAGCATGAGCTTCCTCATGTAGCCTTTTCTTTGTTCGTTTATCAAACCTGAGAGATGTTTACGCTTCGATGTCAGTTTCCTGACTGACAGCAACAGTCAGCGTGACAGGCGCTCTGCTGATCTGTGCAGCACTCAGTATTGTCACCAGAATTTAATGTTAAATCCCACTAAACAAATTTCTAATTACCACTATTTTTTATTACTTTAAAAGACTAATGTAATTTTTGCCTGCAATTATTCGATTATTATTCTTTATACAACGTTCATGCATGTGGAACCAATTAATCAATATAAGCATCATTCTCGACGTACTTTTATTTTTTTTTATAATTATTAATTTTTATAATACACATCCTGAGGACGGGAGGCCCCACCAGTGATCGGAGGCCCTACACACTGAGCGTAGTGAGCGTATAGGAAAGACCGGCCCTGAGAGAGAGAGAGAGAGTATAAAAGTAAACGGGAGAGATAAAACGAGTAATCCTATAAGTGTCTTACCAATCCTTTTCCAGTATCACAATGAATTTGTAAATCCTTTTAACAGGATGACGTATTACATATTAGGGCCTTACTTTCTCCAGATGATTTGTTTAACTCGGAAGAAGCTTTGCGAACTGGAGGAGTTACATACATCCCTCATTTACCTCTTCATTACAAGAGATCTTCCCATATGTTGAGTAATATCATCAGCTGGTACCCTGATAAAACTCTATTGGGTCTTGGGAATGAAGGAGTTACGAAAATAATGTTTGTGGTCCACCAACACCGAGAAGTTTTTCCCTAAGCTTGAGCCAATCGTCTGTCGGTGGCAAGAATAAAATACCTTAAAGCGTTAACATAAGAGGGTAAAATCTCTTTCTTCGTTCCTTGCTGATTATATTGCACTTTTACTGGTGGTCTAATTCGAAGTATATATGGAGAATTAGTAAAACCTCATCCACAGCAATTTGTTCCGTACACAACACCTCAGCATCCTCTTGTGTGTGTTAGTGATGCAGACAGTGTCGTATTAAAACGGTATAAATAAAGTACAAGAAAACGTTAAGGTTTCGTCAACAAAATAAATCGCTAAGGTATGAGTCACATAAGACGACTGCCAAGCCTAAGGGAATGGACTGTTGTAGGTGTACCTAATGTTCAAAAAGAAAAAAAAAGAATTCGCCTGGTCAGTTTCTGTCATTCTTGTATTTCATTTTTTTTACCATTGTCTTGAAGTTTTTGAGAACTGTTACCTTTATTATTCGTTACTCTGTTGTCCCTGAGAATTTCATGAGCCAGGAGAGACTCTTCATGTTGTGGTGAGTAGTTTCTGCTAACCACGTATATGACGGCTGTTTGCATATTTAATCTCCCAATCCCATGACGATTATATTCGTCGAGAGGAAGAACCTTTCTTAGGTAAGCGGGAAACCTATTGTAAAAACCTTTTTAGTGCCTGTTGTTGCGGTTGACAAACGGTTTTATTATGACTGGGAGAACGCCGCAGTCGTGATGATTTGATGAAGGTTATATTACATCCCTTAAGCCCCAGTAATAGTTACTCATTTGAATAACATTCTGTGAGAGTAGCTGGAATAATTTTACATCTGCGTCATCAGACTGAAGAGGTTAATGTCTTCAGAAGGATGACGGACTTTACAGTTGGTTGCTGCTACCATCAGGCGATTTCATTTTGGTTAGGAAAGGCATTCCGTATTGAACATAAAAATAAAGGTTATATCTGACTTGTCCTGTCTAACAAGATTCTCCTTAACTGAAAACAAGGCTCAGATTACCTATATCATCGGAGTGTGAAGGATTTTTTTTTTTTATTATATGCGTTCACCATAAACCTTCATAAATTTCTTCCGGTACTAAAAATCTCCGCAGGTACACCATTTTCTTCTAACTCCCTTCCTCTCAAGATTTTGAAGCTCGAATTGTGTGTGTGTGTGTGTGTGTGTGTGTGTGTGTGTGTGTGTGTGTGTGTGTGTGTGTGTGTGTCTTTAAGATAAATGAGATGCGACAGGTTCTTCGACACATTTTTAATGAATTGCCTGAAATTATTCTGATGAGGAGCGTGGCAACACGTAAATGTTTCTTGGTTTTTGCTTCATTTTCCCCCCTTGTCCTAATTACATGAATTTTGTGAAGGAAAATGTCTGGGTTAGCAGCTTCAGTTCCAGGATGACCTATTCTTGCTTTTTAACTTTTTTTTTTATCTTCCATTCATATTCACAGGGACGCCATTTCTGTGTTATTCATGCTATCTCTAGACGTTTTTACTTAGCTCTGAAGAGACATTTTGAGCTGAGATGGTAAGAAAGTTTATTCAGTACGAGAGGCCCTCCTTAAGTTGAATAAAATCGTCTGGAGTTGGCAAGAATGTATCCAAAAGAGAGTCATGCGGAAGTAATGTTATGACAAGCGAAGGAAGAACGACGTAATTGTTTCTTTTTCTTTTTTTCATTTTTCAATGAGGCACAATATCAGGTTTAACCCATTCAACCGGAGGACGTTTTTCTGAATTATACTTTTATCTCTAGGCGTCTGAATTAACCTTAGGAGAGGCTCCCCAGACTTGAAGGGATTGGTACATCCTATATTTACCCCTTAAGTCCAAGCACTGTTTTCATTCCTTTTATCTCCAACGGTGATATTCAGTTTTGAAGAGAGCTTCTGTTAACCTCTTCGCTACCAGAGGGCTTGCCTAACCCAAGTTGCCTGACAGCCATAAGAATATAATAAATCGGTAGCGGGTCGATTCATACCCGTCATTTTGTAACAAGCCGATTCGTAACCGCGTCCTGTCTTACCTGTTGTCTCATGCTACCCACGTCATGTCGTAACTGATACGTCTTGTACCGGACTTAAAACTGGGAATCAATATGACAGTTCTGAGATAAAACTTTGACAATGTTAGCCCAACTTGTGACGTAAATTTGCAGGCTGTTAACACTTATTTCCTGTATCTTTAACGGGTTTAATAAGTTAAATTATTAGAAGATGTGCAAACTGGACGACGGCAGAAAACGTAAATTAAAAAAAAAAAATGTTAGTTTTATTTACAATAATAAGCCCCATCCACACTAGGGATTGGGCGTTATATGTTTGCACTGTTTGTTGGAGTTCAGAACAACAGTTGAACAATGCAAGGGTAGGTGTTCAGGATCTGGGATGACTGCGAGGTAGGTAATGAGACATGCCACAGGTGCTGCCAGGTTTCGGACGGATGCACGAGTTTGGCTAGAACGAAGGTAATGACGTAATTTTTTTATAGTAAACTGTAAAATGTGTTCTGTTCTTCGATAAAATACTCATATTATAATTATTCAGTTCAGTTCGTAGTTGACAATGCATGAAATATTTTACGGTGGAATATTGTTCAGATTTACATACAAATAAAACATTACCGATATCTGTTTAGCTATCATAATACCTAGTACTTTGTAAAACGTTTGAATATTTATTACCGTATGTGAAGGTACAAAATGAACTGGTTTACGAAATGACTTGGGTACGAAATTACACTGGTACGATTAGGCGTATTTATGGAACGTCCTAGTACGAAATGATTAGGGTACGAAACGATTGTAAAATATTAAAAATTACATCATAAGAGTGAAGGAGTTAAAACAGTTTTTTTTTTTTTCTCTCTCTCTCTCTATTTATCTATCTATGTCGATCTCTCTCTCTCTCTGAAAGCACCGATTCACTTTGTCTCAAAACAACATACCTCCAAACTCGAGGGTGAACGAGGAAGGTTTGGTTTCAGTGGTGCGTCAGAATGCACACACATTCTCTGGGCAGGAAATGGTCTTTCTCGCCCCTTAAAAATTACCTGTGGGAGTTATTAGGCCTCTTTCCGACAAATGCCAAAGGGTAAATTTGTGAAGTGAAACCAGCCAGGTGTAAAATAGCAGCACAAAGGCAGGAATGTTCGGGTGACAAAAGTGTGAATGTCAGGAAGGATGTACCACTCAAGTCTAGATGAGAGAAAGAGAGAGAGAGGGCAGTGAAGGGTGGAAGTTAGTCAAAAGTATTTCGACCCTTGTGCTTGCTGGGAGATGCATTTACCCTGCCAGTCACGTCGGTGTAGCGGTACAGCGGGAACTTAACCCCTTCATTCTGATTATGTATCTTTATGCCTTGTTCTTGCTTCTACCAAAGAATATCTTCAATCTAATGACGGATTGTTATATTTTGTTTTTCCTACTCCCAGCTTTGCTCTTTAAAGCAGACGGCATATGTTTATAATGTATTCTTACTACTACAAGCAAACTCCTACAATCGGGGTGGCGTTTTATTTTATTCTTGCTGGTATCGGGTGGTTTCACCATTTTTATCGCCAGTATCACTGGGAGGGAGATGAGAAGACAGGAAGAAATCAGTAGGATAGAAGTTGTGGAAGCAATGAAGAAAGTTAAATTGGTCAAAGCCCCAGGAATTGATGGAGTGTGTGGTGAAATGCTGAAGCATGGAGGAGAGATAGTAGTAGAATGGATGTGGAAAATGTGCAGATTGGCCTGGGAGGTAGGTAGAATCCCGGAGGATTGGAAGTCAGGTATAATTATTCCCCTGTACAAAGGAAAAATGGATAAAGAAGTGTGTGGTAATCATAGGGGCATTTGTCTTCTTAGTATAATAGGAAAAGTGTATGGTACGATACTTATTGACAGAGTTAGAGAAAGAACAGAGGAATTAGTTGGAGAAGAACAAAGAGGCTTTAGGAAGGGAAGAGGTTGTGTAGATCAGATATTCATTCTTAGATCTTTAGTGGAAAAGTTTCTAGAGAAGGGAAAGAAGTTGTATGCGGCTTTCATGGATTTGGAGAAAGCATATGACAGGGTGGATAGACAAGGATTGTGGAAAGTATTAAGAATATATGGAGTAGATGGGAAGTTGATGAATGCTGTGAAGAGTATGTATGATGGTGCTAAGGCTGCATTGCGTGTGGATGGTGAACTGAGTGAATTTTTCTCTTTGAAGCTTGAGTTGAAAAAGGGATGTGTCATGCCTGCATGGTTGTTCAATCTGTACATGGATGGGGTAATAAAAGAGGTACAAGGTAGGGTAGTGGATGTTGGAGTGGCCCTGATGAGAGAGGGTAGTGTTTGGAAACTCCCTGTACTGTGCTGTTGTTTGCAGATGATACTGTGTTGTTGAGTGAAGACGAAGGAGAGCTGCAAAGCTGGATGGATGAGTTTGGGAGAGTGTGTAAGAAACGGAATCTAAAGGTGAATGTAGGGAAGAGTAAAGTGATGGTCTTTGAGAGAGGTGAAGTCAGTGAATGTACAGCGAGGTTGGATGGTGAGGAATTGGAAAATGTGAGTACGTTTAAGTACTTGGGTAGTGTGATGAGTAAGGATGGAGGTTTGGAGGGTGAAGTGCTTGAAAGAGTACAGCAGGGAAGAAAGGTTGCTGGTTCTTTGAAAGCAGTGATAAGAAACAGGGAAGTGAGCATGGAAGTGAAAAAGTTACTACATGACAGTATTGTGATACGAACTCTAACGTATGGAAGTGAAGCTTGGACGTTGCTGGAGGGACAGAAGCCAAGAGTGACAGCAGTGGAAATGAGTTATTTAAGAGGAGCCTGTGGAGTCACATGGAGAGAGGCTGACAAATGAGGATATAAAGGAGCGTTGTGGTGTCGATGTGGATGTGATAGGAAGCGTTATGAGGAATACACTGAGGTGGTTTGGCCATGTGGAAAGGATGGAGGGTGAAAGACTGACGAAGAGAGTGTATGTGAGTGAGGTGGAGGGGGGAAGAGGGAGGGGGAGGCCGAGGATGAGATGGAGGGATGGGGTGGAGAGGTATAAGAGAGAGGGAAGTGTGAGTTGGGAGCAGGGCAGTGAAATGGCTGGGGACAGGGCGACTTGGAGGCGATTTGTTTGTGGCCACCCCGAACGGGATTGAGGCGTCTGGCAATAGATAGATAGATAGATCATTGGTATGACTCCCAACCCCCCTGCCACTGTTGAGGCAAGTCAGCTCAACTCAGTGCTAGTCCCAGCCCCGGATAACTGGGGAGAGTTGGCGCCTGGGCAGCCGTCCGGGCGTAAAGCCAGCCAAAACTAAAATGGACCGAGCTGATTGGCGAAGATTGGTCAAACGCATCGAACTCCATCATTAGCCCGACTCAGCTCACTGCACGACACAAGCCTCTATCATCAGTTTCCACTCTGATCTATTGGCTGTTACAGAGACACATCCAGCCCCCATCAAATCTCCAAATTTAGCCAACAGGCTCTCAGAGCTCCTCTTCCTGTTACCCCTTCTCGTTTTAACCACCCTGTTACCCTGGATGTCCATCTGCTATCTCTTATCGGAAGGTCATGACTTTTAGAAATATTATCCTCTAAATCCGTCTGTTCTTATTTTTACTTTTTTTCTTTTTTTTTTTTTTTATTCCATGACCCATTACACAATTTTTCCCATTCCTCCCTGAGGCCTTCTAAGTCTGCTCTCCAATATTTTTGGTAGACTTCCTTTTTCTGATCCATTAGTTAAACAGAAGAGATGAACTGATTTTATAATCATCTTTTCTGCATAAAGGAAATTGTTTATCTC
The DNA here is from genome assembly GCF_032717465.1 of Coenobita brevimanus. Classification (NCBI taxonomy): domain Eukaryota; kingdom Metazoa; phylum Arthropoda; class Malacostraca; order Decapoda; family Coenobitidae; genus Coenobita; species Coenobita brevimanus. Next base: position 27,977,502 of record NC_137056.1, on the reverse strand, counting down.
ACACACACGGACACAGACACATATACCTTACCACTACTCTTGGTCACTATCCCCTTTATTCACCTAAGTTTCCCTCACCATCACTCCTATACGACAATATTTCACTCTCACTCTCCCCCGCTCTGTCTATCACTGCTCACCACATTACCATTCTCCACCACTACATTCCACCACCACCATTCCTCACAAGGCATCCAGCTGAATCCACCTTACCTCATTGCCATACTTGCCCAACCCTCCCTCACCATTATCATCACTTTCCCTCACCTACTTACAACTCTCCCTCACCATCCTCCCTCACATAGGCTACTTCCAGCTCTTCTCACCATCACCACCACCACCACTGTCCCTCACCCACCACAACCCTCCCTCACCATCATCACCACCATTCCTCCTCATTCGCCACAACCCTCGCATACCATCACCACCATCACCTCCTCTCTCCCTCACCCACTTCCAACCCTGCCTACCTGCCTAATCATCACCATCAAAATTCTCTTTGATATTCGCTCTCGCCCCCACCATACTCTCTCTCTCTCTCTCTCTCTCTCTCTCCTTCTCACGAATATTCCCTTTCATCATTATCATTCTCCTTCTCGCCCTCAACCTAACTCTCTCTCTCTCTCTCTCTCTCTCTCTCTCTCTCTCTCTCTCTCTCACACACACACACACACACACACACACACACACACACACACACACACACACACACACACACACACACACACACGCACACACACACACACAGTTCCATCCATGGTCTATCTAGCCACCTTGAGTCCATTATTGGCTCGTTTTTGCTGGCGTAGAAATTCCTCTGTCATATTGCCTGCCACGTCCCTTCCAGGCCTTCCTTCTCCCCCACCGTGGCAGCTGCATCGAAAGTTTTGTCCAGTTTTTAGGGTAAATTTCAGGGAATCATAATATGTTCGGCAAAATTGGTAAAAATTTAGATATATGGGAATGTGCCGGTCATTTTTCGTGGGTCGGTCTCGGGAGATTAAATTATTATTTCTTTTTATCCCAAGACACTTTTTTTCAGCTTTGAGTAGAATTTTCCAGCTGAAATGGGTTACATACCTGTGTTATTTAGTACTTATCTCCGACGATGTATTTTCCTTTTTTTTCTTGTTAGTACCGGACCATCATAGTCACCTCTCGAGGAAGACTTCTCCAGCTGGAGATGTTGAATATAGCTGTCCTAAAGCCTGATGTTCTTGTTGCCCTTAGACGGTTTTACTCAAATTAATGTAGACTTTTCCACCTAGAGGGGTAAGATATCTTATATCACTTCATTCCTGGAGATCCCTCTTAAAGCTGAATAAAAAGGTTTGGTGATGTTCTGGCAGATGCCGCCACAGTTTCACTTTCTTCGTAGGGTAACTTGTTGACTGTGTCGTGAGTTGTTGGGAAAACATTGGGGCAAGAGTTAGTCGGAAGGGAAAGTGCTCCTCAGTGTATAATGGGTTAGGCACTTCATTATGGCGACGTCACTGTTATTTTGGATTATTCTTGCTTCATTCAGACACTTTTATTCACCTCAGAAAAGTGTCCTAGTAGTACAGTGATTTGTAAGAACTTATGTGATATCCCCAGAATGAAAAATTTATACAAAACCTTGAATCAGATCGAGAACGTATATATTAATTAGCCTATCTAATTTCAGGCAACAACACACAATTAGTGACAAAATTTTCGAATGAAGTTATAAGGCATTGCGTTACTAACTGGTAGCGGGAATAGAGTACAGCGTCATTGTATTGAAGTGGATAAACGGATGTTCCATTACATGTGTCAACCCACTGAATGCAATGACGTATATCTATCTATATATATATATATATATATATATATATATATATATATACCATCAACATCATCATCAACCGTTGAGGTCCACTGCAGGACCGGCCTATCCCTACCGAAGCAGGGACGATACAGCCAATGTATCTCTACCTAGTGGCTTAGGCTGTCTGGTAGAGACTGTATGTAGGGTGACAAGTGCTTATAAGTGTAATTGTAGTGTTGTAGTGGCTTTGGATGTGTGTGTAGTTTGAACCAAGTGTAATCGGCCCGCCTTAAGCCGACTGGGTGCAAGCATACTAGTATGCGACATTGGTTCAACCACAGCACCCCTTGTGTCCGCCAAAGTAACAAGTGGCTTTGTGAACGCTTCCCAAAGTTTTTATAACTCTGGCGGGAGGCGAACCAGCGCTCACCAGCGTGCGAAACGCACACTCTACCACTGTACCACAGAGGCTCCATATATACCACATACCACCCGACACACACCTGAGCACAAATGCACCTCTTGGCAATGTGCTGAGTGCTAGGTTCCCCTCTGTGTTACCTGCTTCTTTGATTACCACAGCCAGAAGCAGTTCTAAAAGTGCAAGTGGGAAAGGAAAGTAATGTGAAAATAATGTGTAAATAATGTATAAATAATGTGTAAATAGCAAGTGAAAGCAATGGATGTTCAGTACATATGACTGAACAGTGTATTATAATTTTATCTTACTGAAAGTGACAGTGAATAACATAGTGTAAGTATAATAGAAGGGTAAATATTGAAAATACATTAGAAAATATAAATAGTAATGTAAGTAATTAGTAATATAAGAATATGAGTACAAATACTTGATGTTATAACAGTGAAAGTGAATCCGTGGCTCTCTACGTATTTTACTGAATGAAAAATTGAATGACTTCAGTGACAATAAACTAATACTACTGAAGGAAACTTATGGATAAAGACTCCAGATATATATAAGTGTTATACAGTAATAGAAATATAAAGTGTGAGGGGTTTTATGAATAATAAATGACAGAGTATCAAGAGCGAACTAGCACAAGTGGGAAGGTCATACGCGCTCGTAATTTTCATTGCTTTCACAGTGTTTTTTTTTTTTTTTTTTGGAGTATGGATCCCAAACTACATGATAATCATAGAGCAGTGTTTCTAGTGATAATATCTGGCTGTGGTAATCATATTACGGGTTGTCGGGAAGTGTAAAGTGGAGACTTCGTTACCCAACTTCAGAGGTCTCCACAAGTCCTATGGTAATCGACGAAGGCTCAACAAACATCCCAGGAGAAAGCTGAAGGTATGTACCATAAGCAATTTTCATTTTAATATTCTAGGACTAATAACTGATTTTTGGCAAATATTTTTTGAGAGTCTGTCGGAGCCCGAATAACCCCGCGGGACACACAAAACATTGGTAAACATGCCCGAGGTGTAAGGGTTAATGCTCAAATAATGATACTCAGGATTAGTGACCCATCATTCCCCATAAATGTGGGAACTATGTAGCGTAGCCTGGAACCCCTACGCTCATGACGGGGCAATAAAGTACGGGATGATGATCGAAGAAACAACTTCACCTATTGAAGGGGTAAATGCAGGCTGTATAATAATTCCTCCATTTCTAAGTCACTTCAGTGTATAAAATCTCTTGAGGGTAACGAGAAGGAAATGAACACTGTTTTAGAGGCGGTAAATAGTTAACCCATTCCTAACGTGAGACATCTTACGCCATTACCAGCCGATTTAATTACGCTCTGAAGTGACTTACGGTCAGCAACCCTTGTGGATCGTGAGGAATCTTAAGCATTTATTCTTGATAACGTCATACATTTTTATTCATGGTAGGTATAACTTTTCACTCTGTGAGGGTTAACCTTTTCACTCTGAGATATCGCCTTAAGCTGAATGTATCATCTGGCTGTAGTGATAATACAATACACATGTCATCTTGTTCACCTGCTTCAGTTCGACGGTGTATTCTTCGCTGTGTTCTTGCTGCCTCCACACCATTTTGTTCTGGTTCAAAAAGTTTTCGAATTGGTAAGGTTTGGAACAGCTTTCTTTGTAACAGTTGAAGACAGCCAGGCGGTAGGCTGATTTAAAAGAGATACGCGTCTTCATAGGAAAGGGTTAAGTGAATAATGGCATGTAGTCCCTCATACTAAAGGATTTAACTTTACTCCATAAAAAAAATAAAAAAACAGGAGATATTGTTTCAGCAGCACAACGTGAACTATGAACACTATAAAAATTACTTTTGCCGATTTTTTAAAATGTAAAGATCTGTGCTGAAGAAAACAATCATATATGCAGAACAGGATTAAAAGTTTAGTAAGGACAGTAACCCTATAACCCGATGGTCTGATGAAATTATTGAAGCCAGAGAAATAATCGCAATTAATTTTACTGCAACAGTTTTGGTAATTGTTCATAGTACAACCGTGTTTATAGACAAAATATACGTTTAGAAAAGCCAGAAAAATAACCATTATTATTATTTTTTTACAATGGATTTTCTTAGTCATTGCCTCCCCTCACGAGGAAAAACTATAAATAGAACAAAAGCCTACAACTCATACTGCTAAACGTCTATGTTGCAGCATCTAAGGGTTAATATTAGCAAGCATAATAACCTATGACCCAAATCCGCCTGGCATTACCTAGATTATGACATGTTGCTGCAATGCTGCAATCATTGCTGGGTTAGTGTATATAATTCTACGGACATCGCCCACTACGTTTCACTTTCTAGGCTCAGGAGTGTGAATGCTCGCCCACCATTTATTCCAGTCGTAAAATTTAAATATTAAAACACTGTAATCTAGTGGCCAGAAATATAAAAATCTCATTATTTATCAGCGTCACCTCATTGTGCCATTATTCCTCTCACTACTTTTAAAGCCAATGTGCCTCCGCGTAAGTTTTTTTTCCCCGCGAGAGCATTTTTGTGGCAGGGTCTTCGCTGCTTGAAAGGCCTGGAGATGGGGAAAAAGCAGAGCAGAGGAGAGAGAGAGAGAGAGAGAGAGAGAGAGAGTATAAAAGTAAACGGGAGAGATAAAACGAGTACTCCTATGATTGTCTTTCCAATCCTTTTCCAGCATCACAACGAATTTGTAAATCCTTTTAACAGGATGACGTATTACATATTATGGTCTTACTTTCTCCAGATGATTTATTTAACTCGCAAGAAGCTTTGCGAACTGGAGGAGTTACATACATCCCTCATTTACCTCTTCACTACAAGAGGTCTTTCCATATGTTGAGTAATATCATCAGCTGGTACCCTGATAAAACTGTATTGGGTCTTGGGAATGAAGGAATTACGAAAATAATGTTTGTGGTCCACCAACACCGAGAAGTTTTTCCCTAAGCTTGAGCCAATCGTCTGTCGGTGGCAAGAATAAAATACCTAAAGCGTTAGCATAAGAGGGTAAAATCTCTTTCTTCGTTCCTTGCTGATTACATTGCACTTTTACTGGTGGTCTAATTCGAAGTATATATGGAGAATTAGTAAAACCTCAGCCACAGCAATTTGTTCCGTACACAACACCTCAGCATCCTCTTGTGTGTGTTAGTGATGCAGACAGTGTCTGTATTAAAAAGGTATAAATAAAGTACAAGAAAACGTTAAGGTTTCGTCAACAAAATAAATCGCTAAGGTATGAGTCACATAAGACGACTGCCAAGCCTAAGGGAATGGACTGTTGTAGGTGTACCTAATGTTCAAAAAGAAAAAAAAAAAGAATTCGGCTGGTCAGTTTCTGTCATTCTTGTATTTCATTTTTTTTACCATTGTCTTGAAGTTTTTGAGAACTGTTACCTTTATTATTCGTTACTCTGTTGTCCCTGAGAATTTCATGAGCCAGGAGAGACTCTTCATGTTGTGGTGAGTAGTTTCTGCTAACCACGTATATTACGGCTGTTTGCATATTTAATCTCCCAATCCCATGACGATTATATTCGTCGAGAGGAAGAACCTTTCTTAGGTAAGCGGGAAACCTATTGTAAAACCTTTTTAGTGCCTGTTGTTGCGGTTGACAAACGGTTTTATTATGACTGGGAGAACGCCGCAGTCGTGATGATTTGATGAAGGTTATATTACATCCCTTAAGCCCCAGTAATAGTTACTCATTTGAATAACATTCTGTGAGAGTAGCTGGAATAATTTTACATCTGCGTCATCAGACTGAAGAGGTTAATTTCTTCGAAGGATGACGGACTTTACAGTTGGTTGCTGCTACCATCAGGCGATTTCATTTTGGTTAACAAAGGCATTCCGTATTGAACATAATAATAAAGGCTATATCTGACTTGTCCTGTCTAACAAGATTCTCCTTAACTGAAAACAAGCCTCAGATTACCTATATCATCGGAGCGTGAAGGATTTTTTTTTTTATTATATACGTTCACCATAAACCTCCATTGGTTTCTTCCGGTACTAAAAATCTCCGCAGATACACCATTTTCTTCTAACTCCCCTCCTCCCAACATTTTGAAGCTCGAATTGTGTGTGTGTGTGTGTGTGTGTGTGTGTGTGTGTGTGTGTGTGTGTGTGTGTGTGTGTGTGTGTGTGTGTGTGTGTGTGTGTGTGTGTGTGTGTGTGTGTTTACGATAAATGAGATGCTGCAGGTTCTTCGACACATTTTTAAATAATTGCCTGAAACTATTCTGATGAGGAGCGTGGCAACACGTAAATGTTTCTTGGTTTTTGCTTCATTTTCCCCCCTTGTCCTAATTACATGAATTTTGTGAAGGAAAATGTCTGGGTTAGCAGCTTCAGTTCCAGGATGACCTATTCTTGCTTTTTAACTTTTTTTTTTTTTTTCTTTTGTTCCATTCATATTCACAGGGACGCCATTTTTGTGTAATTCATGCTATCTCTAGACTTTTTTATACAGCTCTGAAGAGACATTTTGAAATGAGATGGTAAGAAAGTTTATTCAGTACGAGAGGTCCTCCTTAAGTTGAATAAAATCGTCTGGAGTTGGCAAGAATGTATCCAAAAGAGAGTCATGCGGAAGTAATGTTATGACAAGCGAAGGAAGTACGACGTAATTGTTTCTTTTTCTATTTTACATTTTTTAATGAGGCACAGTATCAAGTTTAATCCCTTCAGCTGGAGGACGTTTTTTAATTATACTTTTGTTATCTCTAGTCGACAGAATTAAATTTAGGAGAGGCTTCCCAGACTTGAAGGGATTGGTACACCCTATATTTACCCCTTAAGTCCAAGCACTGTTTTCATTCCTTTTATCTCCAACGGTGATATTCAGTTTTGAAGAGAGCTTCTGTTAACCTCTTCGCTACCAGAGGGCTTGCCTAACCCAAGTTGCCTGACAGCCATAAGAATATAACAAATCGGTAGTGGGTCGATTCATACCCATGTCATTTTGTAACAAGCCGATTCGTAACCGCGTCCTGTCTTACATGTTGTCTCTTGCTACCGACGTCATGTCGTAACTGATACGTTTTGTACCGGACTTAAAACTAGGAATCAATATGACTATTCTGAGACAAAACTTTGACAATGTTAGCCCAACTTGTGACGTAACTTTGCAGGCTGTTAACACTTATTTCCTGTATCTTTAACGGGTTTGATAAGTTAAGTTATTCGAAGATGTGCAAACTGGACGACGGCAGAAAACGTAAAAAAAAAAAAAAAAAAAAAAAACGTTAGTTTTATTTACCATAATAAGCCCCATCCACACTAGGGATTGGGCGTTATATGTTTGCACTGTTTGTTGGAGTTCAGAACAACAGTTGAACAATGCAAGGGTAGGTGTTCAGCGTCTGGGATGATTGCGAGGTAGGTAACGAGACATGCCACAGGTGCTGCCAGGTTTCGGACGGATGCACGAGTTTGGCTAGAACGAAGGTAATGACATGTAATTTTTTTATAGTAAACTGTAAAATATGTTCTGTTCTTCGATAAAATACTCATGTTATAATTATTCAGTTCAGTTCGTAGTTGACAATGCATGAAATATTTTACGGTGGAATATTGTTCAGATTTACATACAAATAAAACATTACCGATATCTGTTTAGCTATCATAATACCTAGTACTTTGTAAAACGTTTGAATATTTATTACCGTATGTGAAGGTACAAAATGAACTGGTTTACGAAATGACTTGGGCACGAAATTACGCTGGTACGATTAGGCGTATTTATGAAATGTCCTAGTACTAAATGATTAGGGTACGAAACGATTGTAAAATATTAAAAATTACATCACAAGAGTGAAGTAGTTAAAACAGTTTCTCTCTCTCTCTCTCTCTCTCTCTCTCTCTCTTTCTCAAAGCACCGATTCACTTTGTCTCAAAACAACATACCTCCAAACTCGAGGGTGAACAAGGAAGGTTTGGTTTCAGTGGTGCGTCAGAATGCACACATATTCTCTGGGCAGGAAATGGTCTTTCTCGCCCCTTAAAAATTACCTGTGGGAGTTATTAGGCCTCTTTCCGACAAATGCCAAAGGGTAAATTTGTGAAGTGAAACCAGCCAGGTGTAAAATAACAACAAAAAGGCAGGAATGTTCGGGTGACAAAAGTGTGAATGTCAGGAAGGATGTACCACAGTCTGGATGAGAGAAAGAGAGAGAAAGGGCAGTGAAGGGTGGAAGTTAGTCAAAAGTATTTCGATCCTTGTGCTTGTTAGGAGATGCATTTACCCTGCCACTAGCGATCTTCTCACCTACCTTTCAGACTCCTGGTCATCCTCTTTTCGGGACTTTGGCGAAACCTTTGCCATTGCACTTGACATCTCAAATGCTTTCGATCGAGTCTGGCATAAATCTTTAATTCCAAAACTGCCCTCCTACAGTTTCTATCCTTCTATCTGTGCCTTCATCGCTAGTTTCCTTTCTGGTCGTTCTATAGCCGCTGTTGTAGACGGCCATCGTTCTTCTCCTAGATCTATCAACAATGGTATTCCTCAGGGCTCTGTCCTATCACCAACTCTCTTCCTTTTATTCATCAATGATCTCCTAAGCTGTACATCTAACCCTATCCACTCATACGCTGATGACTCCACCCTTCACCTTTCCATTCGGTTCCCGCAATGCCCATCTCAACAGTTACTTCAACAAACAAGGGATGAGGCTATGGCACACCTAATGTCTGACTTGGCTCGTATCTCTGACTGGGGTAAAAATAATATGGTTGTTTTTAATGCATCTAAGACTCAGTTCTTACACCTATCAACCCGACAAAATCTTCCACAGGTATACCCACTAATGTTTAATAATATTCAGCTTAATCCTGCATCATCCTTGAACATGCTTGGGGTTTCATTTACTCAGGACTTATCTTGGAAAGATCATATTACATCTTTTGTAAAATCTGCTTCCAAGAGATTGGGTGTGCTAAGCCGACTCCACTCTTTCTTTACCCCTGCACAATTGTTGACTCTATATAGGGGTTTTATCCGCCCCTGTGTGGAGTACAACTCTTATGTGTGGGGAGGCTCCCCACATACAGCTCTTCTCAATAGGGTGGAGTCAAAGGCTTTTCGTCTCATTAACTCTCCTTCTCTTACTGACTCCCATCAACCTCTGTCTCTTCGCCGCGCTGTTGCATCTTTATCTCTTTTCTATCGTTACTTTAATGGTCACTGCTCCTCTGAACTGTCTGCTTGCATTCCTCCACCTCTACGGCGGGCGCGTAGCACCCGTCTGGCAGCAAACTCTCATCCCTTTTCTGTCCAGCTCTCTAATGCAAGAGTTAACCGTTACTCCCAGTCTTTCATTTATGCAACAGGTCAGCTCTGGAACTGTCTCCCTCTGTCTGTATTTCCTTCTGCCTATGATCTCCAGTCTTTCAAACGCAGTATGTCCAGGCATCTCAAAATGATTGGATCTTGAATTTGGCTCTCTATTGTGTTTTGTTTTTCTCTTGGAGGGAACTGTAAACTGCGGGCTCACGGCCTTTGGTTCCTTCTTCCTCGCATTAAAAAAAAAATAAAAGTCACGTTGGTGTAGCGGTACAGCGGGAACTTAACCCCTTCATTCTGATTATGTATCTTTATGCTTTGGTCTTGCTTCTACCAAAGAATACCTTCAACCTAATGACGGATTTTTATATTTTGTTTTTCCTACTCCCAGGTTTGCTCTTTAAAGCAGACGGCATATGTTTATAATGTATTCTTACTACTACAAGCAAACCCCTACAATCGGGGTGGCTTTTTATTTTATTCTTGCTGGTATCGGGTGGTTTCACCTTTTTTATCGCCAATATCACTGGGAGGGAGATGAGAAGACAGGAAGAAATCAGTAGGATAGAAGTTGGGGAAGCAATGATGAAAGTTAAATTGGGGAAAGCCCCAGGAATTGATGGAGTGTGTAGTGAAATGCTGAAGCATGGGGGAGAGATTGTAGTAGAATGGATGTGGAAAATGTGCAGATTGGCCTGGGAGGAAGGTAGAGTCCCGGAGGATTGGAAGTCAGGTATAATTATTCCCCTGTACAAAGGAAAAGGCGAAAAAGAAGTGTGTGGTAATCATAGGGGCATTTGTCTTCTTAGTATAATAGGAAAAGTGTATGGTACGATACTTATTGACAGAGTTAGAGAAAGAACAGAGGAATTAGTTGGAGAAGAACAGGGAGGCTTTAGGAAGGGAAGAGGTTGTGTAGATCAGATATTCATTCTTAGATCTTTAGTGGAAAAGTTTCTAGAGAAGGGAAAGAAGTTGTATGCGGCTTTCATGGATTTGGAGAAAGCATATGACAGGGAGGATAGACAAGGATTGTGTAAAGTATTAAGAATATATGGAGTAGATGGGAAGTTGTTGAATGCTGTGAAGAGTATGTATGATGGTGCGAAGGCTGCAGTGCGTGTGGATGGTGAACTGAGAGAATTTTTCTCTTTGAAGGTTGGGTTGAAACAGGGATGTGTCATGTCTGCATGGTTGTTCAATCTGTACATGGATGGGGTAATAAAAGAGGTACAAGGTAGGGTAGTGGATGTTGGAGTGGCCCTGATGAGAGAGGGTAGTGTTTGGAAACTCCCTGTACTGTTGTTTGCAGATGATACTGTGTTGTTGAGTGAAGACGAAGGAGAGCTGCAAAGCTGGGTAGATGAGTTTGGGAGAGTGTGTAAGAAACGGAATCTAAAGGTGAATGTAGGGAAGAGTAAAGTGATGGTCTTTGAGAGAGGTGAGGTCAGTGGATGTACAGGGAGGTTGGATGGTGAGGAATTGGAAAATGTGAGTACGTTTAAGTACTTGGGTAGTGTGCTGAGTAAGGATGGAGGTTTGGAGGGTGAAGTGCTTGAAAGGGTACAGCAGGGAAGAAAGGTTGCTGGTTCCCTGGAAGCAGTGATAAGCAGCAGGGAAGTGAGCATGGAAATGAAAAAGTTACTACATGACAGTATTGTGTTACCAACTCTAACGTATGGAAGTGAAGCTTGGACGTTGCTGGAGGGACAGAAGTCAAGAGTGAGAGCAGTGGAAATGAGTTATTTAAGAGGAGCCTGTGGAGTCACATGGAGAGAGGCTGACAAATGAGGATATAAAGGAGCGTTGTGGTGTCGATGTGGATGTGATAGGAAGCGTTAGGAGGAATACACTGAGGTGGTTTGGCCATGTGGAGAGGATGGAGGGTGCAAACTGACGAAGAGAGTGTATGTGAGTGAGGTAGAAGGGGGAAGAGGGAGGGGGAGGTCGAGGATGAGATGGAGGGATGGGGTGGAGAGGTATAAGAGAGAGGGAAGTGTGAGTTGGGAGCAGGGCAGTGAAATGGCGGGGGACAGGGCGACGTGGAGGCGATTTGTTTGTGGCCACCCCGAAAGGGATTGAGGCGTCTGGCAATAGGTAGATAGATAGATAGATCATTGGTATGACTCCCAGCCCCCCTGCCACTGGTGAGGCAAGTCAGCTCAACTCAGTGCTTGTCCCAGCCCCGGATAACTGGGGAGAGTTGGCGCCAGGGCAGCCGTCCGGCCGTAAAGCCAGCCAAAACCAAAATGGACCGAGCTGATTGGCGAAGATTGGTCCAACACATGGAACTCCATCATTAGCCCGACTCATCTCACTGCACGACACAAGCCTCTATCATCAGTTTCCACTCTTATCTATTGGCTGTTACAGAGACACATCCAGCCCCCATCAAATCTCCAAATTTAGCCAACAGGCTCTCAGAGCTCCTCTTCCTGTTACCCCTTCTAGTGGTAACCACCCTGTTACCCTGGATGTCCATCGGCTATCTCTTATCGGAAGGTCATGACTTTTAGAAGTATTATCCTCTAAATCCGTCTGTTCTCATTTTTACGGGGCTCTTTTTTTTTTCTTTTTTTTTTTTTTTCATTCCCTGACCCATTACACAATCCTTCCCATTCCTCCCTGAGTCCTTCTAAGTCTGCTCTCCAATATTTTTGGTAGACTTCCTTTTTCTGATCCATTAGTTAAACAGAAGAGATGAACTGATTTTATAATCATCTTTTCTGCATAAAGGAAATTGTTTATCTCACACACACGGACACAGACACATATACCTTACCACTACTCTTGGTCACTATCCCCTTTATTCACCTAAGTTTCCCTCACCATCACTCTCCTATACGACAATCTTTCACTCTCACTCTCCCCCGCTCTGTCTATCACTGCTCACCACATTACCATTCTCCACCACTACATTCCATCACCACCATTCCTCACAAGGCATCCTGCTGAATCCACCTTACCTCATTGCCATACTCGCCCAACCCTCCCTCACCATTATCATCACTTTCCCTCACCTACTTACAACTCTCCCTCACCATCCTCCCTCACATAGGCTACTTCCAGCTCTTCTCACCATCACCACCACCACCACTGTCCCTCACCCACCACAACCCTCCCTCACCATCATCACCACCATTCCTCCTCATTCGCCACAACCCTCGCATACCATCACCACCATCACCTCCCCTCTCCCTCACCCACTTCCAACCCTGCCTAGCTGCCTAATCATCACCATCAAAATTCTCTTTGATATTCGCTCTCGCCCCCACCATACTCTCTCTCTCTCTCTCTCCTTCTCACGAATATTCCCTTTCATCATTATCATTCTCCTTCTCGCCCTCGACCTAACTCTCTCTCTCTCTCTCTCTCTCTCTCACACACACACACACACACACACACACACACACACACACACACACACACACACGCACACACACACACACAGTTCCATCCATGGTCTATCTAGCCACCTTGAGTCCATTATTGGCTCGTTTTTGCTGGCGTAGAAATTTCTCTGTCATATTGCCTGCCACGTCCCAACCAGGCCTTCCTTCTCCCCCACCGTGGCAGCTGCATCTGAAAGTTTTGTCCAGTTTTTAGGGTAAATTTCAGGGAATCATAATATGTTCGGCAAAATTGGTAAAAATTTAGATATATGGGAATGTGCTGGGTCATTTTTCGTGGGTCGGTCTCGGGAGATTATATTATTATTTCTTTTTATCCCAAGACACTTTTTTCAGCTTTGAGTAGAATTTTCCAGCTGAAATGGAGTTACATACCTGTGTTATTTAGTACTTATCTCCGACGATGTATTTTCCTTTTTTTTCTTGTCAGGACCGGACCATCATACTCACCTCTCGAGGAAGACTTCTCCAGCTGGAGATGTTGAATATAGCTGTCCTAAAGCCTGATGTTCTTGTTGCCCTTAGACGGTTTTACTCAAATTGATGTAGACTTTTCCACCTAGAGGGGTAAGATATCTTATATCACTTCATTCCTGGAGATCCCTCTTAAAGTTGAATAAAACGGTTTGGTGATGTTCTGGCAGATGCCGCCACAATTTCACTTTCTTCGTAGGGTAACTTGTTGACTTGTGTCGTGAGTTGTTGGGAAAACATTGGGGTAAGAGTTAGTCGGAAGGGAAAAGTGCTCCTCAGTGTATAATGGGTTAGGCACTTCATTATGGCGACGTCACTGTTATTTTGCATTATTCTTGCTTCATTCAGACACTTTTATTCACCTCAGAAAAGTGTCCAGTAGTACAGTGATTTGTAAGAACTTATGTGATACCCTAGAATGAAAA
>NC_137056.1:27882448-27963574 GCF_032717465.1 Coenobita brevimanus | reverse complement strand
AAAAAAGTCCACTTTTCACAATATGTACAATGATTACAATGAAGCAAACTGATGAACATAAATGAAAAGCAAATATTCGCTGTAGAAACTTACACAGTAGGCCAAGGAAAGAACAAATTTAAATCAGACTATGCCCCCAAATTTCCAGTTTGACGTACACTGCCGAAAAGAAACGAAAAAAAAAAAAAATCAAATTTTCATATTAGAAAGGGATACTAATTGTTTTCCACGAAATACTCTCTGGCTTAAAATATTAGTTTTCTGTAAATGGACGAAAAGGCAATTACAAAACCACACACCACAAATCCCTGAAATCCTCCCGGAATAAACAAGGTGTTAATATAAAACTGCCTATAATGGACGATGACTCTCAGGACTTACAAAATACTTGGATGTGATTAAAATTTTGCAGATTTTAAAACTTAAAAAAAAAAAAAATCACAAAACTCCTTCAAATCACGCAAAAGCTACCGAAAAATTACCAATAAGACATATCATACACACTCCCGTGAAGGAGCAAAGAGAAACATATACTCGTATTCCAGGAAATACTGGTATTTGAGAGTTAAATTCCAACTTTCGGAAGTTAGATTAAAAATATATAAATAACAAACTCCTCCAAAAATGAACGAGGGAAAAGGCGCATGTAAACCACACAAAATATGGAAATAGAAGTAGAAAGCGAATATTTTCCTGGAAGTATCGAGGGATGACCGAAAAATTCCACCTTTTGTATGCAAATTCCCGGTCTTCAAAGGACAGCCCTCGCCTGATACGCGACAAATTTCACAGAGTTCGGGAAAATTCTGGAGCCGTGAAAAGGTCGATCATGCGTGTGTGTGTGTGTGTGTGTGTGTGTGTGTGTGTGTGTGTGTGAGAGAGAGAGAGAGAGAGAGAAGGGTATTAATCTCTTCACGGCGATGACGCATTAATACCACGCAACTTCAGACGGCTCGATACACCTCAAGACAGACTTCAAAACAGCAGGGGGTCATTCAGTATATATTGCTTTCACTAAACTTCTTCGATGCTATGGTGCTCTCCTTAAAGCATGGACAGATTTCTCCGGACGTACCAGAAATAAAATGATCAATACGTCTTTGAACTGAAGGGGTAGACAAGCCCTCACGTTGCTTATGCATGCTGAAGCGTCTCATGGGGTGGCTGTGTCCCCCTTTTGTTCCTTGTTAACGATTTTCGCATACGACGTGCATCACTGTAGTAGACTGAGCTACTACGCGAAACCACACCAACTCCACACTACACCACACCATACTACACAATATCGCTCGTTGGTAATACTGGTACCACTAACCTTCGAGCTCCTAAGTCCGCACAAATGCGACTCGTAATCAACGTTTCTGACAAAGGGAGAGAATATAGGTTACCAGGTTTGTCTCTTTGTCTTGTTTACCTGCCACCTCGAAAAGTATGGTAAGATACGAGCAGAATATTCCCTTCACGCAATTCATTTGATTATACATGCCCAAAATACCTTCATCATTGTCTTTAATTCGATGGCGTGTTTTCTAGCTTTCACTGTTCGTTTCTTCCTTTTTTTTTTGTCCAATTTAAGAGAAATTTTTCGAAATGGAAAAATTCAATACAGGTCCGCATTAACTCCTTCACCATCTGGGGAACTTTTAAAGTAAATTAAAAATGGTCTGATGACATGAAAAATAAGATTACAAATTCGCAATTCCATCAAGGATTTGTTTAAAACAGCAAAATGGGTATCGGGGATGTTTGCAAGCAAATGCTAATAAACGATTATTACGCCAAAGGCAATATTAATCGTTCCAATTAAATACTAAAGTCAGTAGCTATTTAGTAAAGTAGGAGGAAGAGAAGCTTATATGTGTTACCATGTACGTAGACATCATGAGTTAATTTTACAGCAATGCACCTGAAGCGTAATCTGTATAAAAAAAAAGTGCTTGTAGACAGAGCTGTGGTGGATCGATTGGTAGCGGACTCGTTTCGCGCAATGCCTGAGGCCGAGTCTTGTGTCTAAACTCATTATATGACGGACATGGAAAATAGATGCTGGTTGCAGATCCCTGCACACTGACTGCCCATGCCCGCACCCTACTTCTGTTCTGCCAATGGCATATTCTGGACTAACACAGACAATTACAGCCATTACAACACCTTCAACTTTCGCCTTCACATCGTATCGTACAAATATCCCTTCCCCGTTCGTACTTCACCAGCATGGGAAAAGGGTTAATTCTGGCTATCACTGTCCCTCTGGAGGAAAAAGTCCTGTCCCTGCAGTGGGCTGATGCAGTGTTATGGTATTTAAGTGATGTAATGTAATACTTATAGAATGACGGCGGAGATTGAAAAATAATTTCACTTATCACTATTTAGATAAGGACTGACTGTTACTTGCTTCCTCTCCTGGATCATTTCTTGAAATCATCATTTATCACTGAATGCTTTAGTTAAAAATAACAAGTTAATTATCATGAAAAAAAAAAAACTGAGAAGACGCTTCATTGCCAAAGTTTTGTCATTCTAATATCCTCTGAATAAGCAACCCTGATGTGCGGTGGGGTATTATATAACTCAGGCTACCCTTTTGGGCCATGTTTTCCATGTTAGAAAGGTTCCCTACGTTGTGGAGTTAATCAAGGGTGTAATAAACCCCTTCCGGTGGAAAATGATTCAACTAAGACGAAAAAATCCTGTAAAGGGCAGCAAGGAAAAGCTTTATAAGTACGCCATTACCACCGCATAAACGTTTAGTGTTTCTCAGCACAAGATATGGTTCCCAAAGGATGCACTCAAATTCTCCTCTTTAAAAATCATACTCCCCGGCTTGTAGACTACTTACAAAGGATCCTAACCAGTTTCTACGATAAACAGATATCCGTAACAGTTAACTATTATCACAAGTAGTTTATTTTTCTTACGTTTTCACTTTGTGTTGCACTGATTAAAGAGTGAAGTGTTTGGTAGCTGTACAGGAACGAGGATAAAGATATAAATAGTCTTACGCACAATTTAAGTTTACGCGCGTTTTCAAATACGTCTCCTCCTGTCACGACTTTCTTCTTAAATGACTAGTTCCGTAAGGTAATTTTTCCTAGTCTTCATCCTTCACCAGATATTTCTTATTAACCTCTTCATTTTATACCTTCAGTGTCATATTTTCCAATCATTCTCCCCTTAGACTATTCACTTCTTCGTCTGCTGTTTTTCATGACCATTGTGTGTGTGTGTGTGTGTGTGTGTGTGTGTGTGTGTGTGTGTCAGAACTACACCACCACCATCACATCAACATCGTCATCACCATAATAATCAATACTTCTCTTTCATTTCTTCATTTTTCACTAATTGTTTTGATTTTCCTTGCCTCATCATTCTGAAATAAAAAGACTCGTTAGACGTGATAAGAGGAGGCTATTATGAAGAACAGACAACAGAGACAGAAATTAAGTAAAAATGACGGTCAGAGCACAAGAGCAGCGTATCACAGCATAAAGGAGTTAAGTGGGATTGAAAAGAGAAGGAAGGAAATACCAGTACAAGATAGAAATGGTAACTTGTTGACTAAAGATCTGGATATAAACGGAGGTGGAAAGAGCATTTTGAATCTGTTCTAAATAAACCAATCCCAGCTGAAGAGGACATTTTGCCAGCAGAGAGAGATTTGCAGATAGAAACAGGGGATATAACCTTGGTAGCAAAATCTATACAGGAATTAAAGAACTTTAAGGCCCCAGGAGAGGATGGAATATTTCCTAAAATGCTTAAGGTGAAAAGATTAGTAAGAGAGAGTAAGAAGAGAGTGGATGAGGAATTTGGAAGGAATTTGAGTGTAAAGTGGAGGGACTGTAAGAAAATGTTCTGGAGAGAGGTGAAAAGAGTAAGACAGGGTGGAAGTGAAGTTAGCAGGGGAGTGAAAGATAAAAATGTTAGATTACTAGTGGAGAAGGGAGAAAAAGTGAGCAGATGGAGAGAACACTTTAAGGAATTGTTGAACGTGGAGGATGGAAGTAATGCGAGTATAAGTGGCTGGGGAATGGCTGGGAGAAGGAGGGAGGTGAGAAGACAGGAAGAAATCAGTAGGATAGAAGTTGTGGAAGCAATGAAGAAAGTTAAATCAGGGAAAGCCCCAGGAATTGATGGAGTGTGTGGTGAAATGCTGAAGCATGGGGGAGAGATAGTAGTAGAATGGATGTGGAAGATGTGCAGATTGGCCTGGGAGGAAGGTAGAGTCCCGGAGGATTGGAAGTCAGGTATAATTATTCCCTTGTACAAAGGAAAAGGGGAAAAAGAAGTGTGTGGTAATCATAGGGGCATTTGTCTTCTTAGTATAATAGGAAAAGTGTATGGTAGGATACTTATTGACAGAGTTAGAGAAAGAACAGAGGAATTAGTTGGAGCAGAACAGGGAGGCTTTAGGAAGGGAAAAGGTTGTGTAGATCAGATATTCATTCTCAGATCTTTAGTGGAAAAGTTTCTAGAGAAGGGAAAGAAGTTGTATGCGGCTTTCATGGATTTGGAGAAAGCATATGATAGTGTGGATAGACTAGGACTGTGGAAAGTGTTAAGAATATATGGAGTAGATGGGAAGTTGTTGAATGCTGTGAAGAGTATGTACGATGGTGCGAAGGCTGCAGTGCGTGTGGATGGTGAACTAAGTGAACTTTTCTCTTTGAAAGTTGGTTTGAAACAGGGATGTGTCATGTCTCCATGGTTGTTCAATCTGTACATGGATGGGGTAATAAAAGAGGTACAAGGTAGGGTAGTGGATGTTGGAGTGGCCCTGGTGAGAGAGGATAGTGTTTGGAAACTCCCTGTGCTGTTGTTTGCAGATGATACTGTGTTGTTGAGTGAAGACGAAGGGGAGCTGCAAGGCTTGGTGGATGAGTTTGGGAGAGTGTGTAAGAAACGGAATCTAAAGGTGAATGTAGGGAAGAGTAAAGTGATGGTCTTTGAGAGAGGTGAAGTCAGTGAATGTACAGCGAGGTTGGATGGTGAGGAATTGGAAAATGTGAGTACGTTTAAGTACTTGGGTAGTGTGATGAGTAAGGATGGAGGTTTGGAGGGTGAAGTGCTTGAAAGGGTACAGCAGGGAAGAAAGGTTGCTGGTTCTTTGAAAGCAGTGATAAGAAACAGGGAAGTGAGCATGGAAGTGAAAAAGTTACTACATGACAGTATTGTGATACCAACTCTAACGTACGGAAGTGAAGCTTGGACGTTGTTGGAAGGACACAAGTCAAGAGTGAGAGCAGTGGAAATGAGATATTTAAGAGGAGCCTGTGGAGTCACATGGAGAGAGAGGCTGACGAATGAGGATATAAAGGAGCGTTGTGGTGTTGATGTGGATGTGATAGGAAGCGTTATGAGGAACATACTGAGGTGGTTTGGCCATGTGGAGAGGATGGAGGGTGAAAGACTGACGAAGAGAGTGTATGTGAGTGAGGTGGAGGGGGAAAGAGGGAGGGGGAGGCCGAGGATGAGATGGAGGGATGGGGTGGAGAGGTATATGAGAGAGGGGGGTGTGAGTTGGGAGCAGGGGAGTGAAATGGCGGGGGACAGGGCGACTTGGAGGCGATTTGTTTGTGGCCACCCCAAACGGGACTGAGGCGTCTGGCAATAGATAGATAGATAGATAGCTTAAGGAGCAAAATGGTGAGTTGATGAATGGGCTTTTGAAACTTTATAATATGGCTTGGGATAATGGTGAAACTCCAGAAGAGTGGAAAAATGGAGTGATTATAAAAATACCAAAAAAGGGAGATTTAAGTGTGTGTGGAAATTGGAGGGGGATAACTTTGACACCTGTAGTTGCAAAAGTCTTCCAAAATCTTGTTGAACAGAATTGAGCCAGTAATTCATAAAATTTTAAGACAAGAACAAGCGGGATTTAGAAAGGGTCGAGGTTGTAATGATCAGATTTTTATTGTAAGTCATCTAATGCAACAGGCTAATGAGATGAAAATGCCACTTAGTATGTGTTTTGTCGATTTTGAAAAGGTGTTTGATAGTGTCTCATGTGGAATTATGTTGACAATTATGAGATTCTATGGTATACCAGAAAAGTTTGTAAATATTATTAGAAGCCTGCAGGAAGGTGCTTTTTGTATGGTAATGGTGGATGGTTCTTTGAGTGATTCATTTGAAGATAGCTCAGGAGTGATTCAAGAAGGAGTTCTTTCGCCTTTGCTGTTTGTTTTGGTTATGGATTATATTATGAGAAACTTTGTAAGGAGAACAGGTGCAGGAATTAACTGAAAAGAAAGTAAGAGGCTGATGGATTTGGACTATGTTGATGATATTGTACTGATTTGCGGAAGTATTTACGAGATGCAGTGGGTGCTTGATTGTCTGATGGAGGAAGGAGAAAAAGTGGGATTGCTAATAAATTGCGGAAAGACTGAAATTATTAATATGTACGTGGAGAACCAAATCGATTGTGTAATTGGGAATAATGTGGTGAAAAATGTGGAAAATTTTAAATATATGGGAATGATTGTATCATCTAATGGATCATTAAACAATGAAACTGAGGAGAGGATTAGACAGTCTTGGCGAGCTGTTGGAATGTTGGAATCTGTTTGGACTAATAATATGCTTTCGGAGCATACTAAAGTTAAAATTTACAAGTCCATGGTTAGACCAGTTTTAATGTATGGACATGAGTCATAGTAGAGTACAATTGCAATAGATTAGAAGGTATTAGGATTTGAGAATAAAATATTGAGAAGGATTCTTGGGGTAGAGTGGCAAGACAGAGTTACAAATGAAAGAGTAAGGGATATTACGTGAGTGGAACCAGTTGATGAATCTGTGAGACTGTCTCGCTGGAAATGGTTGGGGCACATATATAGAAAAGAAGACAGTTTAATGCAGGATGTGCCAGAGGGGACTGCTGGAAGAAGAAGAGGCAGAGGTAGGCCGAGGGAAACTTGGTTGAGGACAATGAAAAGAGAAGTAAGAGAGGAGTGTTGATGGGACCTGAAGGAGATGGCAAGAGACAAATATTGGTGGAGAGAGTTCATCGAAGCCATATGCATCCCGTGGCGTGCCACAGGAAATGTTTGATTGATTGATTAATTGCCTCATCGTCACCCTCATCCACTTCTACTTACTCAGTCACCTTCATCTTTTCACTGTCCTTTTTGTTCGCCCCCCCTTCTCTTAACGCTGCCTTTCTCCTTCTCCTCCTTTCTTTTTGTAATTTTCTTCTCCCCTTTCTTCCTTTTTGCTATTCTCCTTCTTGCCCATCTTCCTCCTTGTCATCTTGCTCCTGTTTCTGCCTACTTGCCACTTCTCTTGTCTCTCTTTTTTTTTTGCCATCTCCCTTCTCCCATTTCCTGCCTTTACTCAATCTCCCTTTTCCTCTTCTTTCTTCTTGCTATCTCTTCACATTTTTCTTCCTTTCTCTTTTCCTCCCTCTTCATTTTCCTTTGCATTTTTCTTTCTCTCCATCCTTTTCCTCTTCCTCTTCTCTCTTTTTCCTTCTTCTCTTTCATTTTTTCCACTCCATCACTCTCCCTTGCATTCCCTTCGGTCTTCCTCTCTCTCCTTTTCCTCCTTCTCCTTTCCCCTCTTCCCATTATTCCTCGCTTTCCATTCTTCTCATTATTTTCCCCTTTCCCTCTTCTTCCTTCTGTCTTTCCATCCCAAAGTACTTAACACAAGTTTTAGGATGGAAAAAAAAAAAATCCTTCGTGGGAGGCAGTGGGTAAAGGGGGGAAGAAGTGGGGGAAGGAGTAGGAAGGGGAGAGGAGGGAGGGAGGGAATAGGGAATGGGGGAAACGCACACACACACACACGCATGATCGACCTTTTCACGGCTCCAGAATTTTCCCGAACTCTGTGAAATTTGTCGCGTATCAGGCGAGGGCTGTCCTTTGAAGACCGGGAATTTGCATACAAAAGGTGGAATTTTTCGGTCATCCCTCGATACTTCCAGGAAAATATTCGCTTTCTACTTCTATTTCCATATTTTGTGTGGTTTACATGCGCCTTTTCCCTCGTTCATTTTTGGAGGAGTTTGTTATTTATATATTTTTAATCTAACTTCCGAAAGTTGGAATTTAACTCTCAAATACCAGTATTTCCTGGAATACGAGTATATGTTTCTCTTTGCTCCTTCACGGGAGTGTGTATGATATGTCTTATTGTTAATTTTCGGTAGCTTTTGCGTGATTTGAAGGGTTTGTGATTTTTTTTTTTTTTAAGTTTTAAAATCTGCAAAATTTTAATCACATCCAAGTATTTTGTAAGTCCTGAGAGTCATCGTCCATTATAGGCAGTTTTATATTAACACCTTGTTTATTCCGGAGGATTTCAGGGTTTTGTGGTGTGTGGTTTTGTAATTGCCTTTTCGTCCATTTACAGAAAACTAATATTTTAAGCCAGAGAGTATTTCGTGGAAAACAATTAGTATCCCTTTCTAATATGAAAATTTTTTTTTTTTTTTTTTTTCGTTTTTTTTCGGCAGTGTACGTCAAACTGGAAATTTGGGGGCATAGTCTGATTTAAATTTGTTCTTTCGCCAACCTACTGGTAAGTTTCTACGGCGAATATTTGCTTTTCATTTATATTCATCAGTTTGCTTCATTATAATCGTGTACATATTGTGAAAAGTGGACTTTTTTCCCACGAGTTTCAATTTGATATTCGATTTTTCGTCAGTTTTCCAGTTGCTGTGGTTTGCATTTTACATCCAACTTTACGATGTATATCTTCTGTTTTTCATACAACCCTGAAATATTTTGAGAAATATGTTACTGGTCCTTACGCTCTTTTTCAGGAGAATTTGTTTAATTTACATAGGCCTTTTCGTCCATATTCCGAAACGTTTTAGTAATACAGTACATATAGTTAGATAGATAGATAGATAGATAGATATAGATATAGATATTTCTGTCGGAAAAATTTATGATTGATAATGTTTTGTGTGTGTGTGTGTGTGTGTGTGTGTGTGTGTGTGTGTGTGTGTGTGTGTGTGTAGCTTATCTTCGTTTGCCATTCCAGGGGACATATATTACCTATTATATTACTGATGTATTTGTAGCATCCGTATACTTTGCTTCAGTAACATAAGGTGTAATATGCAAAATAAATGGTTGTGGAATAGGTTTTAATGCCACCTAGAAGACGCCCTTCTATTGGCTGATCCTGAATTCTGTAAGGAGTGGTTCGAGAAAAGGTCCCCGGGTGTTTCTGTCCAGCTCAATAAAGACTTCTCTTACGCGACACATCCACCCTCCTTTACATACTCACCATCTTGTCCTTCTACCTAGTTCTCATTCTCTCTCCTCGCATTCACCGCTTTGTTAGACTTTTCCATCTCCTTCCACCTACTCCACTCTCACACTCTCCTCATCAGTCTCTCGCTCTCGTAGACTCTCTCACACCATATTCTCCACTTCGTTCTCAGTTTCCGCTCCCTCCCTCATTTCCCAACAGTCTCACTCACATGCACATTCTATCAATATCTCACTTTCCCTTACATAATTTCGATTCTTATTTTCCACTTTGATCTCATTATTCTTCGCCATCTTTTCCGTCCCAGCTCAGTCTCATGCGCTCTCTTTGTTAGTCTCCTACACGTACGCTTGCACCATATCTCTCCACCTCGTCGGTGTTGCTCTCTTCCTTCCAACCACCCTTATACATCCTCCTGAGCAGTCTCTCACTTTCCTTTATATAAGCGACTCTCGCACCATATCTTCGTCTCCTCTGTTTCCCTCTCCTCCGCTTGAATGCCTGCCTCACCCTTGTACACTCTCCTCGTCACTCTTTCTCAAACAGTCTTCGAATCTTATCTCCATCTCCTCTTTCTTCCTCTCTCCTTTCCAAGCGCATCACGCGTACACTCCCTTTGTCACTAATTTTTCCTATCACACGCCCGCACCTTATTCCATCACCACGTTCTCGCTATTTCTTCCTTTCTCCCCATACCGCTTCGCTTTCAATTACTGTCCTTGTCAATGGTTCACACTCTCTTATACACTCGCGCTTTATCTCTCCATCTCATTCTGGTCTCTCTCTATCCTCCTTTAAGCAATTTCACCTTTCCCCAGTCTCTCACTTTCTTTTGGCTCCACGTGATCAGAAGAGCGATTTTGGATGTGTGTTTTGCCCAGGTCATTCCCGAGTTTTGGACATTATATACCTGGAGTATGCCCAAGCTTGCTGGGTTAAAGCGATCAACCGGATGTAGGTCATAAAATACTCAAATCAAAGCTCATGCAGAGCCACTCAGGGGTGAGCAACTGCTCGTAGTTGCCTGAATTATCTCGACTGAGTAGCCTAGTCCAGGGTCCCTACACTCTTGATGGATTAATAAAGGTGTAATGATGTAAACATCAAAGTTTGTTTATTGTGTTGTTGTTTTAGAACAGGGGCGTAATGATAGGTTACCTACTTTTTAGAATATACTATTTCTTACTATAATTTCGGGAAAATGATTGCATTCCAGTTTCTCTACAGTATGGACATTTTCGAATAATTCCATTTGCACCCTATACTTTTCTGCATTGTTGGAACAGTATTGAATTCATTTTTTTTTTATGCCAAGTTCTTAAGAATGGAAATTGGAAATATATTAGTAAACTGCAATCTACAATATTTTGGTCTGAACACGATAACATTTATGATGTTTTATGTTTATTGCAGTTAGTTGACTTATATGCTCCTCCTTATTTCTACTATCTCCAGACTTCTTTTCCCTGACTTAGGAATGTCTAGAATCACATATAACTTTTGAAGCTCGAAAACTATCACTGAACAGAATAAAGTCGTCTGGAGAGAGTTATATTAAATTAAAAAAGAAAGACGCAATTGTATCAATGGTATTTCAGAAAAAAAGATGTAGACAAGAACATTTTCACCACGTTGAATTTTGAAAATATTAATGTCATTATCTGTCTGGGTTTTAATAATCCTGGCTGCAACAAATAAAAGAGAGAGAAATGAATGTAATATTTGAGTGGTGTGTTGACAAAGATAAAAAATAACTGTTCTCGCTTCTCAACTCTTTTGTTTCTTTGGGGGCTGCCTCTCTCTGTTTCTCCGAACTTTTCCGATTTCCCTTCCCCTTCCCGTCTCTTCTCGTTCCCTATTCTCCATCTCTTCCCTTCCGTTCTCCTTTTTGCCTCTCTTTCCTTCTCTGCCGGTCCGTTTTCTCATCTCTTCTCTTCTCTCATTCTCTCCAATATCCTACTCATCTCTTATCTTTTCGCTTCTTCTCTTTTCCCTTCATTCCTTCTTTCATTTCTTCTCTTCCCTTCCTCACCCCTCGTTTTTTTTTTTATCATCCCTTCCTCTCTGCTCTTCCCTTCTGTCTCCTCTAAGTAATGCTACGTAGCTTACACTATGCTCTTGACCATAACACAGCTATACCTACCCCTCGCCTCTGTTGTATTTATGCATATTGTATCTACCCTCCTTGGCCTCTACATTCAATCTCTCTGCTTCGCCCTCCCATTTTCTCTTTCCTCGTATTTCCCCCTCCTCTGCTACCTCATCCCCCTTTTCCACCTCGCCGCTCTCCTCTACATCTCCCTTTCATTCTGTCCCACCATAACTTCCCCTCCCATCCACTTCACCTTTTCTGTCTACTATCCCATTCCATATAACTCTCAGTTTTCCTACCCCCTTATCCAAGCCTCCCCTACACCCCCCTTTTTTTTTGTTCTCTATTTGCACTCCCCTCCTCTCCTCTGTCATTGCAAGTTTGATTTTATCCATATTCTTTTCATCCGTTTTCCTTTGTATTTTTGTTGTTTTCATTCCCCCCTTTTCTTCCCTCTTCATCTTCCCTTTCCTTTTCTGTCTAATCTTCCTTTTTGTTCTCTTCTTTTTCCTTCCCTTCTTCTTTTCACTTGCTCCCTTTTTCCCCTCATACCCGCAATTCCCATCGCTTGCTTTCTCTCTCCTATGCACTCTTCCCCTCTCTTCTTTTCTTCTCTTCCCTTCCCTTCTTTTATCATCTGTTGCCTCATTTCTTCTGTCTTCTCCACTCCACTCGGTAATGCCACTTAAACTATGTATTTGACAATAACATACTCAATACCCACGCTGAGTCTCTGTGGCAGTATTATATATATTGCGCACTGCTCCCTTAATTCCTCCTCCCCCTCCGTTCCTTCCGTACTCCTCCTCGCCCTTTCCTTCCACTCCCTTTCTTTCTCCCTTCCCTCTACTGCGCCAGTCCCCTGCACATAATTCTATTCCTCTCCCTCTACTTCTTTTCCCTTCTTCTTACCTCATCTCAAACTTGTATCTCTCTCTCTCTCTCTCTCTCTCTCTCTCTCTCTCTCTCATGTCCTCTTTAAAGATACTGAACAGAAAAGCCATATCGTGATCGGTTCAAAGATACCTGGACACAATGCCATTTGACGGAATGCAGATTATAAGTTTTGTGAAAGACAAACTAAGGAAGACGGTTCCAAGGTTAACCAGTTGTGTACTAGTACATGAAAGGGAGAATAAAGGCCACCTCTTTCATTTGAGTATTGGAGGGAAAAAAAGTGGGAATGTGTACAAATGGCATTGTTTCTTTAAGCCAAGGCGTCTCACTTTAAACACTGAAACCAGTATCCCTTTTAAGGTAGCGTTAGGGAATGAGAATAGGTTACCCTTCCTTGGTTTACTTTTAATTAAGGGACAATTACAGCTTGAAGTTTATAGTGCTTTGAGAAGTTGTGCACCGAACTGGATTTTTGTGAGTATGTGTCCTGGTTCAAATATGGATTAGCCAACGTAGATGCCAAAATATTTCAAGCCATGCTGGGCTTGTTTAGGAGTATGCCACTCCACTTTTGTATTTTGGTTTATTATTATGTTTGTTTTCTGTTGGAGTGAGCTAATTCATTTTTCTTTATATTCGTAAAATAGGACTGGTTTATTTTTGTAAGTATGCCAGTCTTTTAATGAGAATGCCAATATTGTTTTTTCAGTTGTCTTAAGTATATTGGTCTATTTTCTGTATACCATAAAATTTGAAGGCACACTAGCCTTTGTGAGTTTCGGTCAATTTCTGTGAGTGTGCCTGGCTGTTGTTTATTATATCAGTCGGTTCTGGTAAGTCCGGCAATTTTTGTGAGTCAACCGAGAAATATTTGGGTGTCTGGCTATATAAAACACACACACACACACACACACACACACACACACACACACAAATATATATATATATATATATATATATATATATATATATATATATATATATATATATATATATATGTGTGTGTGTGTGTGTGTGTGTGTGTGTGTGTGTGTGTGTGTGTGTGTGTGTAAGCATACTTGCATTCTTCTGAGTTACCCGGATAATTTTTGTGGTCGGTGTTTTTATTTCTTTTGCCTGTCGATCTAGTTTTGCTATACAATTTTTGGTGTGTCGCTCTGCTTCTTGGTATACATCCTGTTGTCGTATGTCGTATGTCTCCGAACTGGCTTTGCCATCGTATCTGGCTGTTTCTGTGAGTATGTCGGTCTCCTGTTGAGAGTCGATTTTCTTTCGTGAGCATGCTTTCGTGCGCTCAT
Organism: Coenobita brevimanus; assembly: GCF_032717465.1. Classification (NCBI taxonomy): domain Eukaryota; kingdom Metazoa; phylum Arthropoda; class Malacostraca; order Decapoda; family Coenobitidae; genus Coenobita; species Coenobita brevimanus. The sequence goes on along the minus strand of NC_137056.1, from coordinate 27,950,053 downwards.
AAACAGAGTAGGCCTATGTATATTGTGTTGGCCAATTTTTCCTCACTCCCAGCATAACCTTGACTATTTATAGTATCAACAGTAGCGGGAAACACATTTTTCGTTAGGAAGCAGTCATAATCTATCTCTTCAGTCTGATGTCTTCTTTTTTGCATTCCTTCGTCCCTAAAATGATTTTTTTTTTTTTTCAAATTAGAACAGCCTTCATACAGTGAACGGGTTACAGCTATATACAACTCCACACACACACACACACACACACACACACACACACACACACACACACACACACACACACACACACACACACACACACACACACACACACACACACACACACATTTACTTAAAGCTGTGCTTCTGTTACAGAAGACGACAGCTACTGTCTAATATGCTATAGCACTAGCCGTGTGTGTGTGTGTGTGTGTGTGTGTGTGTGTGTGTGTGTTTTGGGCAGCCGAAACTACACATTCAAATTGCACCAAAATTGGCACAAAAATAGCAAAAAATTCGCTGAAATAAAAAAACTTGGTCCCATCACGATTGAAAAACTTTTACTATATTTAATGAGCGATCACATTTTGACCAAAAAACTCTGCTCCAGGCGCCCGGCATAGGATCTCCGTAGATTTTTTTGCCCACAGCTATGAAAATATAGCAGCGCGAGAGCCATCGGCAGCGGGCAAGTGCGAGGGGCCCGAAGGGCCCACAAGCACTTGTATTTACTAGGATTGTCCTTGGTGCCATTGTGTGTGACTGACCAGACCAATCCAAGGACCATAAACTTTTCCACATAGTTGGATGTCAAGTCCGGGTTTGCTGGGAGAACTGTTTTCGTTGTGCCTCCGTTGTCTACGCTCTTCTCTGGCCAGAATTTGAGTTTTTTTCAAGGAGAGTGGTTCCTTTGTTGCAGAGGACTCTTCCTTGATTTCTGTTAGAGGCACTGAGTTCAAGATCTTTTGCTATGATGTTGCGTACACACACACACACACACACACACACACACACACACACACACACACACACACACACACACATTTCTCTTTCTCTATTTATTTATCTATCGATCTATCTATCTGCAAGATATACAAAATAATAATGAGATGCCTGACCTCCATATCCTCGAGCTGCTTATAGTTTTCATTTTTATTTCACTTTTTTCCTCTGTACTTCCCTCAGATAGTTTAATTTGCCTCCTCTCCCATCTTACACATTTACCTATTTTTTCCTCTCCTACTTCATTCAACTCAACTTCATTACCTTTCTTTTCTTCATAGCTCATCTGATTTCCCTATCTCTCCTCATTTCGCCTAATCAAGCCTCTTTGTCTCACTTTCTTCACTTTTCCTCTTCCCCAATATCTCCAGCTCCAAGCATCTCCCCATTATCCTCCTTTCTCACTGTCCACCTTCCATCTTCCCTTCTCATCAGCACCTTTCCCACCTTTGTTTCTTTGTCCTCCTATCCTAGCATTATCAACCCTTCTCCTCTCTTGTACTCCAACATCTCTCTTACTTTTCCACTCCCTTCCTTTTCCTCTCCTTCCCTCTCCCCTTCTCTTTAACCCCACTTTCTCCCATTCCCACTCTCCAGTTTTCCCATTTCCCTCCCCAACCTATCCACTTTCCCCTCCCTCCTCTTTCTCTTCCCTCCTTTCTTCCTTTTCCCTTATTTCTCTCCAATCTCCCTCGCATCTCTAGCTCCAGCTTTCTCCTTCCTCTCTCCCCGCCTTCATTCCCCTCTCTGCTTTTCTTCCTCTATTCTCTCTCTTCTTCACACATCTTTCATTTCTTCTTCACCCCTTCCTCCTCCCACTTCCCCCTTCCCTCCATCCTTCTTCTACGGTCCTCCCTAACACCCCAGAAAGCATAGCTACTGTGTTACATACTTGATTAACTTCAATGAGTGGCTACATTCATGCATTGTGCCAAAAGTGGACATCATTTTCAGGGAATTAATTCAGGGAATTAAGGTCTTCGAACAACTTCATGCGAGAGAAATTGGCTGGTCCAGTACTTTAACACCACGAGAAGACAAACTTAAGTCTGAGCAAGTCCAGCATAAACGAGTTGTTTGATGGGGCTGTGAGAGAGGAAAAATGTATCGGGAGGAGGAGTTGGAGAAGAAGCTGTGCAAGGAGGTGGAGGGAGACAAAAATAACATATGTGAGAAAGAGCAAAGTGTGCTGAGATGGTGAGGGGGTAGAAAGTGTGTTGAGGCAGTGGGAGGAAGGATAAGATGATTAATGTGAGAGATGGCAAGAGCCGAGACTGAAGCTGTGGCAGAGAGAGAGAGAGAGAGAGAGAGAGAGAGAGAGAGGCTACAACATACGAGTATACTAACGAATATCAACCTCAAGTGGAGCGTGAAGTATCGGCCTGAAATCACTGACTACGAATGTGGTCATAAATGGCAAAGACCCAGGCAGTTGGTGAAGTAAGGGGCTTTGGGGGGTTGTGGGGAGTGGGTGGACCATGGGAAGTGGAGGTGTGGAATCAGTGGTAATGGGTACTGCGTTGGTAAAAGGTAGGGGTGAGGGTTCGGAAGTAGTGTGGATGTGGCTACTGGTAGGGTATAGGTTCAAGTCTATGAATGGAGGACACCTGTACTCTTTTGTATGGATTATTATTTTTTTAATTTAATTTGTTTTCCCTTCCTCTGTTTATCTTCTGTAAGGAAAATAAAAAGCATCTTGTGGAGTCTCGGGCTTGTCGAGGGTGGGTGGCCGGGGAAGGTGACGAAATTGTGGGTAAGGATGTGGAATCCATATACCTTAATGTGTAGCTAGTTGTATGATAAAGCTGTAGGAATGCATACTGTAGCTGTGGGAAAATCTGTTGTGACTAGATCAGAATATTTGCAAACAAAGCACACCCTTGCCGGCTGTGAGCTATTGCCTCGCTCTCTGTAGTAACAGCAAAGACTTCACAGATGCCTGAACTGTATCACTTGACTCAGTAAATCAAGAAGCTTCACAATGTGTTTGACTGCACCACCTGCATCTATACCACCTATCAGCTCTTGTTACAAATTGGTGGCAGCAGAGAAAGAAATGAATCCTTATCCTGCAGTCTGACAAAGTTTATTACTATCTATCTATCTATTGCCAGACGCCTCAATCCCGTTTGGGGTGGCCACAAACAAATCGCCTCCAAGTCGCCCTGTCCCCCGCCATTTCACTACCCTGCTCCCAACTCACACCCCCCTCTCTCATATACCTCTCCACCCCATCCCTCCATCTCATCCTCGGCCTCCCCCTCCCTCTTGCCCCCTCCACCTCACTCACATACACTCTCTTCGTCAGTCTTTCACCCTCCATCCTCTCCACATGGCCAAACCATCTCAGTGTGTTCCTCATAACGCTCCCTATCACATCCACATCAACACCACAACGCTCCTTTATATCCTCATTCGTCAGCCTCTCTCTCCATGTGACTCCACAGGCTCCTCTTAAATATCTCATTTCCACTGCTCTCACTCTTGACTTGTGTCCTTCCAACAACGTCCAAGTTTCACTTCTATACGTTAGAGTTGGTATCACAATACTGTCATGTAGTAACTTTTTCACTTCCATGCTCACTTCCCTGTTTCTTATCACTGCTTTCAAAGAACCAGCAACCTTTCTTCCGTGGTGTACCCTTTCAAGCACTTCACCCTCCAAACCTCCATCCTTACTCATCACACTACCGAAGTACTTAAACTTACTCACATTTTCCAATTCCTCACCATCCAACCTGGCTGTACATTCACTCACTTTACCTCTCTCAAAGACCATCACTTTACTCTTCTCTACATTCACCTTTAGATTCCATTTCTTACATACTCTCCCAAACTCATCCACCAAGCCTTGCAGCTCCCCTTTGTCTTCACTCAACAACACAACATCTGCAAACAACAGTACAGGGAGTTTCCAAACACTATCCTCTCTCGTCAGGGCCACTCCAACATCCACTACCCTACCTTGTACCTCTTTTATTACCCCATCCATGTACAGTTTGAACAACCATGGAGACATGACACATCCCTGTTTCAACCCAACCTTCAAAGAGAAAAATTCACTTAGTTCACCATCCACACGCACTGTAGCCTTAGCACCATCATACATACTCTTCACAGCATTCAACAACTTCCTATCTACTCCATATATTCTTAATACTTTCCACAATCCTTGTCTATCCACCATGTCATATGCTTTCTCCAGATCCATGAAAGCCGCATACAACTTCATTCCCTTCTCTAGAAACTTTTCCACTAAAGATCTAAGAATGAATATCTGATCTACACAACCTCTTCCCTTCCTAAAGCCTCCCTGTTCTTCTCCAACTAATTCCTCTGTTTTTTCTCTAACTCTGTCATTAAGTATCCTACCATACACTTTTCCTATTATACTAAGAAGACAAATGCCTCTATGATTACCACACACTTCTTTTTCCCCTTTTCCTTTGTACAAGGGAATAATAATACCTGACTTCCAATCCTCCGGGACTCTACCTTCCTCCCAGGCCACTCTGCACATCTTCCACATCCATTCTGCTACTATCTCTCCCCCATGCTTCAGCATTTCACCACACACTCCATCAATTCCTGGGGCTTTCCCCAATGTAACTTTCTTCATTGCTTCCACAACTTTTATCCTACTGATTTCTTCCTGTCTTCTTACTTCCCTTCTTCTCCCAGCCATTCCCCAGCCACTTATACTCGCATTACTTCCATCCTGTATGTTCAACAATTCCTTAAAGTGTTCTCTCCATCTGCTCACTTTTTCTCCTTTCTCCACTAGTAATCTACCATTTTTATCTTTCACTCCCCTGCTATCCTCACTTCCACCCTGTCTTACTCTCTTCACCTCTTTCCAGAACATTTTATTACAGTCCCTCCACTTTACACTCAAATTCCTTCCAAATTCCTCATCCACACTCTTCTTACTCTCTCTTACTAATTTTTTCACCTCTCTCTTTCTTTCTACATATAACTCTCTTTTCCGCCTCTTAACTTCTTCCACGTCCCTATTTCTCATTCATTCATTGTATGCTTTCTTCTTTTGTGCCACAGCCTGTCTCACCTCTTCAGTTCACCACGCTGTTCTTTGCACCCCCCTCCGTCTTCTCTTCCTCCCACACACCACATCACATGCTGCACATATTTCTTCTGTAAATATCCTGCACACACCTTCCACGTCCCCCATCTGCTCCAATTCATATTTGCCTAATCGTTCCTCCACTTCTCTCTTATACTCTGCCTTTTTCTCATCCTCTTGTAACCTTTCCACTCTCCTTGCAACTGCTTCTTCCTCTCGTCTTTCCCTTCTTCTATTTCTCCATCTTACTTGGATCCTAATTCTGGCCATCACCAAGTAGTGGTCAGAAAGTCCACTCCTCCAGTCTCTATAAGCTCTTGCATCCATTACACATCTTCGCATCCTTTCATCCACACACAGATAACCAATCATTGCCTTCCTTTCATTCAATTCAGCACCCACCCTTCTCATCACTCGCCATGTATACCTGTGGATCATTTTATGCCTGAAGAGGGTATTGGCTATCACCGACCCCCTCCCAGCACAAACGTCCACTAATGCACTGCCATTCTCATCTATCTCAGCAGGCACACCCCACTCACCAACTATTCCATCCATCTTCACATTCCCTACTTTACCATTCATATCACCAATCAAAAACACTCTCTCATTCCTTCCAAACTTTTCCATGCACACTTCCACATTTGTCCAGAACTCTTCTCTCACTCTGCTAGCACGATCTTGCGTTGGCGCATACACACACACACAATCGCCCGCATTTGTATTCCAACTTTCAACTTTACCCACACAATCCTTGACCCAACTGATCCATACTGCCTTATGCTCTTCTTCCATTTTATAAGGTTTATTACAACCTTACATATTCTGCTACTCTGGCAACCCATTACTCTGGCAACCCATCATCAGTGCCAACCCTTGCAGTGTCTGTGTGCTTCCTGGGACTCACTTCTGGGATTTGCCATCACATACCTCGGCATTGCGTGGCCTGTAGAGTATTATTTGAGCTGGTAAGACTGTTTTTCCATCAGAGTCCATCACAAAGTGAATAACGTGTGCCTCCCGGTCAGCTTCAGTCAATCAGCTTCAGTTTATTTCTGTGAAGTGTGAGGTAAGGTGACGGTGCTGTGACATCACCCCTGCCTGACTCATTCCTGCCCCACAACGTGACACTACCCTCTCTTCACACCGAGGACCAGTGGTGAATCTCAGGCAGATGTTTGTGTGTGTGTGTGTGTGTGTGTGTGTGTGTGTGTGTGTGTGTGCATTGCCACCTCACGCCAGTGCACCTTTACTCAGAGGACAGTTTGTAACTAGCAGCCTGGCTTGCATATGTATGTGTGTTGCCCACCCTGAGCCAGTGCGCCACTTCCCGCCAACATGTGTGTGTAGAGCCATGTGTGCATGCCTGTGTGTATGCATCTGTCTGTATGTGTAACCGTCGTTTCTACTGAGTGTGTGGACGTATCACTTGCATACCGACTTGCCACAGTATTTCCTTGCTACTTCTGAGAGAGGGGCAATAGCTCAGAGCCAGTCAGGTTGTGGTGTGCTTGCAAATAATCTAATCACAACAGAATTTTTAAGCGCTACACTGTGCATTCCTACAGTTTCATCATACAACTAGCTATACTTTAAGGCATATACATTACCGATGGTTGTGGGGATGGGGAGATCGTGGAGGTGGATGGTCGTGAGGGTGGGAAGATCTTGGGAGTGGGGGAATCGTGACGGTGGATGGTCTTTGGAGTGAGGAGATGGTGTATGTGGATGATAGTGGGGTGGGTAGATCGTGGAAGTGGGAAGAACGTGGAAGTGGATAGTTGTGGGGATGGGGAGATCGTGGGGTGGATGGTCGTTTGGGTTGGGAGATGATGTAGGTGGATGGTCGTAGGGGTTGGGAGATCGTGAAGGGTGGGGGGATCATGGGGACGAGGAGAACGTGGGAGTGGATGGTCGTAGGAATGGGGAGGTCGTGGAAGTGAATGGTCGTGGGAGTGAGGAAGTGTGAGTAGATGGTCGTGGGAGTGGGAAGATGATGTGGGTGGATGGTCTTGGAGGTGGGGAGATCGTGGGGTGGATTGTTTGTGGGGGTGGAAAGATGATGTGCGTGGATGGTCGTGGGGATAAGGAGATCGTTGAGGCGGGTGGTAGTGGGGGGTGGGGAGATCGTGGGGTGGATGGTCGTGGGATGGAGAAATCGTAGGGCTGGATGGTTGTGGGGTGGGAAGATCGTGAGGGTGGATGGTCGTAGGGGTTGGCATGGCGTGGGGGGTATGGTCAAGGAGGTAGGGGATTCGTTGGGGGGTCAGGGTTCGTTGACGGTGGTAGAGGGTCGATTAAGCGGCTGAGGGATCTTGGTGGGAGGATGCAATATGAGGGAATGCGTGCGTGGGGGAAAGCGTGTGACCATTCGCCTGGTTAATTAAGCTGGGGGCACTGAAGGCATAGTAATGATGTCTCTAATGTGTTCCCGTGCTTGTAGGCATAGTAATGATGTCTCTAATGTGTTCCCGTGCTTGTAATAGAGAAGGGGTCTCGGTTGTGAAATATATCTAGCTTTCTATTGCCAGACGCCCCAATCCCGTAAAGGGTGGCCACAAACAAATCTCCTCCATATCGCCCTGTCCCCCGCCACTTCACTGCCCTGCTCCCAGCTCACTCCCCCTTCTTTCATATACCTCTCCACTCCATCCCTTCATCTCATTCTTGGCCTCCCCCTCTCTCTCCCCTCCTCCACCTCACTCACATACTCTCTCCTCGTCAGTCTCTTGCTCTCCATCCACTCCACATGGCCAAACAACCTCAATGTGTTTCTCTTAACGCTTCCTTTCACATCCACACCACAATGCTCCTTCACTTCCTCATTTGCCAGTCTGTCTCTCCATGTGACTCCACATGCTCCTCACAGATAACTCAATTCCACTGCTCTCACTCTTGACTTGGGTCTCTCCAACAAGATCCAAGCATCACTTCCATACATCAGAGTTGACATCACAATACTGTTATGTAATAACTTTTTTACTTCCATGCTCACTTCCCTGTTTCTTATCACTGCTTTCAAAGAACCAGCAACCTTTTTTCCTTGTTGTACCCTTTCAAGCACTGCACCCTCTCAACTTCCGTCCTTACTCATCACACTACCTAAGTACTTAAACGCACTTACATTTTCCATTTCCTCCTCATTCAACCTCAATGTACAACACATTCAGTGACTTCATTTCGCTAGAAGACCATAACTTTACTCTTCCGTACATTTACCTTTAGATTCCGTTTCTTACACAAATCGTATCATGAAATGAAGTGACAGGATGAAATATTCTTAGTAAAATATTTCGCAGCAGTCAATGAAGTGTTTACATTTCTTGCAGGGATAAATCTTTGTCTACTAGACTGAATAGAATACATTAGTGAAAGGGTTACTGTATAAATAGGTCCCCTTTTCATTACACAGCAATGGGGCTTGACCTGCAGAAACAACACCAGTGAAAAGTATTGTAGCAGATCATGAAAGGCTTGGATTTCTCTGTGGAATAAACTTTTATGAGTTTCGATGGTAAGTGCTTATCACATTCTCAGTTGCTGGGGTTGTTGGCTTACTGTGGGTATTTGACTTTACTGACGAAGTGCGATTGCGTCAAACATGCATTAAAGTTTAGAATATGCTCCAAGCAATAAGCATGCATCGAAGCACAGAATGTGCTCATCTGAATGCATACATATTCAACCACATCTTCAGTAGTCTGGAATAGGTGTTTGTATTTTTGTCGGAATAAATGCTTATAAATGCACTAATATAATCAATTTCTTATAAAAGCTTGTCACAGAACATAATTTGTTATATCAAACAGGTGCTTTTGTGTATCGCAATAAGCGAAAATCGATGGTACACTGAGTAAACTAGGCTACACGTGTTTCAAGCAAGTGAATACTGTGACTGTGATTGCAGTATATTGCGAAGCACAGAATGAGCTATTTCAGATTAAGTATAATCAATCCTCATCATATGCGTTTAGTAACTGCATAAAAAGCAATTTCGTAATGAACGAGTTTTGAAGCACAGAATGAACTATTATGGAAGAAACGTGACTCAAAGCTACTTAAAATAATGGAGCATGTGGATCGAGCAACCGAAGGTTGTGACTGGTGTACGGTGGCGTCACCAGGGGGGGGGCTGGGGGGGCTTAGCCCCCCCAGATCAAGGACTCAGCCCCCTCAAAATTGAAGCCTCCCAAAATAATAATAATAAAAAATCACCAGCTTACATAGTATGCATGCAGCTCGGCATTGACCCGCCTAGCTTTCCCCCAACCCCCTACCGCCAATCCACTTTTATTCGTGCATCCATATTAGTTTAATACAATATTATTTATAGCTATATAATGTGATAAGTTATTCACAATTTACGTAAACCTATGACTCAAATCATAATAGTTATGATATATTAGTTTTCCATATACTTTTTCCAAGCTTGGTTTTCTTTGAAATATATTTATTGCACAAAGAATGCAAGATTGTATTAAATTTATCAAACTTATTATTTATTTACAATATATAATATGGGGTCAAATTTTACACGTTGCCCTCATCCGATTTTCGACTTTTCGTTAAGATTTTCTAGCAGAATTGGTCATTCTAAGAATCTTTTCTTCTATGACATTTCTCTCGCATATTGATAATAAACGAGTTACACGCGATTTACTTCCGCCAATCACAATCACAGATAAGTGGTATTATTTCGTACTTATACCCCACTCACTGACAACAAAAATGGCTAACTCACCTTATACTGTATGCAGTTCTAAACATTTTTTCTTCTATGACACTTCAGTCTTAACCGTTGATGAGTTATGCAATTTATTACACTTATTATTTTCTATGGGAGATTTTCCCTGCCGTGGTCGGACAGTTGTGTGTGTTCGTTGGTGCGTGCTGTGTGTGTGTGTGTGTGTGGGTGGATGAAGCGCATGCGTGGGACATGAATCAGCCAGTCACAAAGTAGAATTTCAAATGCCCCACGCTAGGGCCCGCAAGATTTGAAAGTCAGTTCGTCTCCAACCATGGACTGGGAAGCGTGCAAAATTTATTTCTTCACTATTTCACAGTTCTACCAGAAAGAAGATAAAACTGTAGCCTTTGTGCAGTCGCATGGTGTTTTACCTTCAACAGGAACAAAGTACCCATATCAAGGCAAAAGTCTCAATTTATGTGAGGATCAGAAAGTGTTGCACTGTCGCCCATCACCAGTTGCCGTTACAGCTACAGACGACTCTTCAGATGCAGACGAGGAACTGTAAACTGCTAGGTAAATGCATTATTTCTTATTTACACCTGGTTAGGTTAGGTTAGATGAGGTTTGGTTAATGTTATGGGGGGTCTGGGGGGTGAAGCCCCCCAGTTAGGAAGCACGGCCAGGGTTAGGGGGTCTGGGGGGCGAAGCCCCCAAGTTAGGAAACACGAACTCCCTAAGAAGCTTAAAATAATTTTCTTCCGAAGGATTTTAGTGTTTTTCGTTTGATTTTGATAACAGTTCCAGTAGGAAATCACTCGCTTTTGCGTTTTTCCCCCACCCAACACCCCGGTTTCCCACAGGTCCCCCAGTATTCTTGGGGGAAGGGGGAAGAACCACACACAAAAAAAAAACGTTTCACGTGATAGCAGGCTTCCAACCTGAGTGTTTTCTGTTGTTTTTGGTGTGATTTTTGTTGATTTGGACCGGTCCTTTCCACCGGAAGTCGCTAGTGGCGTTCAACAAAAACTAGCGACTTGCGATAGAAACGAAGGTCAAAATCGATCAAATCACACCAAAAACAACAGGAAACACTCAGGTTGGATGAAAAAATCGGATGAGGGCAACGTGTAAAAATTGACCTAATATGGTATATATTAATCACGGAGCTTTAAAATCGGATAATGGAGTCTAAAATATGTGATCTATGCAATTTTTCACAAATTCGAATGTTCAGAGTATCGGAACTCGGAATGTTTGATTATATTGAGAAGTGTCTGTGAACTGTGGCTAAATCCTGTGTTGTTTTCGGCTTTATTTGAATGTATTGGTTTCAGTGGCTGTATAGACGTTACTACGTTCCGGCATATTGCTAGCCACCTCACTGTACCTGTTCATTTTTGTTTTTACAGATATGAGATCTAGCCTATACTCTATACAAAGAGTCGGCAGTACTTAGTTGGTTCAGTTGACACTCGACTGTCAGAACTGAATGTCATTTCCCTTTTATGGGCTATTCTACATTAATACATTTGCGGATCTCAGCCAGCAGCCACTCAAGTGATGAAAAGGTCATTTAAAAATCCTCAGGGACAGGGTGACATAAGGAAATTCTTTCGCACCCGCACCTCCAAAGATGATTCAGATGAATGCCAAGAAAAAGTGGCTGTTATTGGGAATGAGGTGCCAGAAGCAACCCCAGATAACCCCAAAGCTGAACCCATTCAGACATGTGTAAGTAGCCCTATATTAAACTTTTTCAGTAGTCATTTTATGAAGCTTAGGCCAGGACTTTTTTAATTGATTTATTTTTAAATTGGCTAGGCCTAGGCTATTTCTCATTGTTGCAAATATATTGTCCTAAACGTACAGAGTGGGAAAGTGAATGGCTTTGTTTTCCTATCACAGTACCGGTAATGGAAGATAAATCTTGGCAATTATATCTATATACATTGAGCTTCTTTATCAAATTTAATGTGGTAAGTCTAAGAAACCGTTATGATACCTCATAATACTAGCAGTTTAAGAAAAACTTATCTGCAAAAAAGCTTTATACAATTACCTTGTACACATTATATCATAAGGTTTACTGATACCTAGTATTAGGCCCATCAATATTCATGTGTCCTATAAGTTTCGTATTAATGGCCTGTGAGACCTTATTTTACTTTTTCTTCATCTGTAGGCCTCAAAAATTCCCCTAAAACTGCTCAATTTCCGAAAATTTTTCCGGGGGGGCTTACAGCGCCCCCCCCCCGTACCCCCCAGCTGCATAGGCTCGCTTCGCTCGCCCCCCCCCCTTCTGCCTACACCAGGGTCACAGCCCCCCCAAAATCTGACCCCTGGTGACGCCACTGCTGGTGTACTGGAGTTATGAAAACCCGGCAACTGTGACGATAAGGTATACTTGACCACAGTGCTCATCACGATCAAGGATACCGATACATTGCCCTGACTGTGATGGCAGTTGTGAATACTGCTGTTGTCGACATCGTCTTCATCTATACATTCGTCGTCTATATCTCCATATTTATAATCACCACCACAAGCCGAATGTAAACTCTTACCTGAGATCGGAGACAGTATTTCTTGTATAAAAGTAAATAACAAGCTGTTTCTGAATTGTAAGGTGAATCATAATACTTACTCTGCACCATAAAGGGAAGGATATTACTATAGTTGGAATGCTGTGTTGCTTGTGAATCTTTGGTGGTATAGTTGCTGTCATGTCCTAATCTTCATCAACGCCTTCGTCTTCTACATTCTCAGTCATTCTCATCATCTGTATCATCAGTCATCTTCGTTATCATCGTTGGTATCGGCCTCGTCGTCATATTCGTCTCCGTATTCGTGTTATTGTTATCATCGTTGAATACCTCTAGTCATAAATTTCTTTCCTAAACAAGCTAATGTATGCGGTGTGTGTGTGTGTGTGTGTGTGTGTGTGTGTGTGTGTGTGTGTGTTTTAGTGCGATCTGATAAAATAAAACAATTAGAACACTGACTAGCCACGTGTCATAAAAGGCTTTGTAGTTCCTTTGTGGTTACTTGTAGTTGAGTTATATATATATATATATATTAGACTTGTGGGCGAGCGGTTGTTATATTGGCGTAGCTTGTAAATAGATAATCTTCTTTCCCATTTGTCATGTAGTGACAGGAGAGGTAAAGAATAGAATGGGACTATTTTTATGTCTTGGAAATATTAACAAGTCTCTCACTCACGAGTGAGTTGGTCTCCCTGTCTCGCTCTCTCAGTCTCTCTCTCAAGTTGCTAAGCCCTTTCTCCTTCTGACCTGCCTGTTCTAAGGCCTGTCTCCTTCTGACCTGCCTGTTCTATGGCTAACCTCCATCTGAGCTCTCTTTCCTAACTTCTGGTGTAGCAGGGGTTGTGTCACGTGTGTTCCTTGTGAGTGGAAAGTTCTAGAAGCCTGTGTGTGAGTATGTGTGTATGTGTGTGTATGGTCACTAGGCGCTATCGTGTGCCTATAAAGCATTCCTTGAGTTAAGAGTGTGTAAGCATGTTTAGCATTGCTCGATTCTCGCAGACACAATACCTTCTCATCATCTGACTCCCTGCTTCTATCTGTCTCTCTATCTATCTATCTATTATGATTTGTAATTATAATATGGAGTCCTAACATATTGCTCGGCCGCGCGAAAATGGCGTACCATCGACAGTTAATAGTCCTAACATATTAATACATATTATATACACATTATAATGACCTTATAAGCTAATTAAGTGAAATACATAATATTGTAAAAGTAACATAATTGTATGAATATTGTATACATATAATATTTATAGTAAATAGTGATTATTCAGTAATATTACATTTTAAACAAGTTGTATACATATTTGAATAAATGCATTAAAGTAAATTATTTAACTGTAATACAGTATGTACTTGGGTTATTGTAGTGAAATGCATAATTGTGTTGGCCTTATAACTGTAGTTACATTTTGTTAATGCAACTGTTACATAAGTGTCTTGGTCTTATAATTGTAGTTAAAGTTACATAAAAGTTACAGCTTGTTAATGCAACTGTTAATTGGCAAAGTGTAACATAATGCAATCGTTTGTCGTTACATAAGTGTTACATATCGTGTGTAGTTACATAATTGTAGTTAAAGTTACATAAAAGTTACATCTTGTTACTGCAACTGTTACATAAATGGTACAGATTGTTTGTAGTTACATAATTGTAGTTAAAGTTACATAAAAGTTACATCTTGTTAATGCAACTGTTACATAAATGGTACATATTGTTTGTAGTTACATAATTGTAGCAAATGTAACATAATGCAATCATTTGTCGTTACATAATTGTTACATATCTTTTGTAGGTACACAATTGTAGTTAAAGTTACATAAAAGTTACATCTTGTTAATGCAACTGTTACATAAATGGTACATATTGTTTGTAGTTACATAATTGTAGCAAGTGTAACATAATGCAATCGTTTGTCGTTACATAATTGTTACATATCGTTTGTAGGTACGTACATAATTGTAGTTAAAGTTACATAAAAGGTACATCTTGTTAATGCAACTGTTACATAAATGGTACATATTGTTTATAGTTACATAATTGTAGCAAGTGTAACATAATGCAATCGTTTGTCGTTACATAATTGTAATAATTGCAGTCCTAACATATGAATCCGGTCATGCCGCAGTCGATGATAGTGATGATGTGACATGCCACTGGCTCGTGGAGACAACAATTTGCTTTTTTGTTTGTAGTTTATGTGGTATTTTGGCATATGTAGTAACACTTAAACTTATTTTCATTTGTTTGTTATGTGATCTTACTCTACTTCTCATTTTTCTTTCTTACTTTTCTTTCTTTCTTTCTTTTCTTTTTCTTTTTTTGTTTGTATGTATTGATTTTCTATAGTTTGTTTTTCTTCGCTTGTGTACGTTTTTTCTATGTTGTTCATGGTTGCATAATTACTGGCTAATTTCCTTGGGATACTTTTTTAAAGTTTAGTTTATATTGCACAGATATTATTGAAAATGATATTATATAGTCCCATATTTTGTTATTTTATATAAAAAATATATACACTATATACAGAATTAACTATATACACTGACTTGTTGTTCACCTGGACCTATCGTGGGTAATATGTGTGTCAGCACTGTGTGGAAATCATTTTCCTCACGATTGTGTTGAAGATGTTCACTCTTGCTAACGTCATTTGTGTTGGCCATTTTTTTTTTCTAGTTTACCTTGTAACTTAATTTATCTGTTTCCACTAGGTAGCTTTAATTAATAAATGTTTATTACAGTTCTTTTAATTGCTCACTGAGTAACTGTGATGGTATATTTTCTTTATTACTTTGTAGATGTAATAATGTATAGTTGTATGTATGAAACACGTATTTTATGTAGGTATAAATGATAACACTCGTTGGCAGTAAATAAACGTTATAATAAATGAATGAATATATACAGTGTAGAATATTTATTGTTGGTGATTATTTAGTGTTTGAGTTATGCAGATAACTGAAGTTAGTATGTGTATTTAAGTTGTAACTATACAACACGTTTTATATGTTTGTGCAGAAGCTTATTGTCTATCACTGTGTATTGTATAAATGAAGTAACTATGTAACTCACTAATTTTTACCCTGGTGGGAATGGTGTGACTGGTGGTGCAGGTGGTGTGTTGACCGACGTGGCGTCTTTTCAGCAAGCACGCATGATGACGTCGACTTCCCACACTGGTAGCTGTGGTGAGTGAATGAGTAGCGATGAGTAACTTGAGTGAAGATGAGTGAGTAGGATGAGCTATGAGTCGTGTCTCACTCTTCGTTTGTTTGTTCCGTTTTTCTTCCTCGAGGTAGTCGTGGTCCTTTTTTTCTTGTGATTTACTCGTTGTAGGATGAAGACTGCCGCTACTTGTAGGTGCGTGTAGAAGATTATACAGACGACTCATAGAGTTGTTAATTGTAGTTGATTGTAGATGGTTGTAGTTCGCTGGTTCGTCGTAGAAATTGCAAGATCGTATCAATATTTTGTTAAACTACTTGCAAGGCATCGTGTGATCTCTTCACCTCTGCATCAGCATGATGATCGGGGAGACGGAGGGGGCTGGTTGGAGAGAATACTGTCAGGAGCTGGTTGAGTTGTTGGTTGTGAGAGGTATTTATTATTTGTTTTGTTTTTTTTGTTTTCAATCTTGATATTTTGTAGGAATTCAATGTTGATTCGTAGACGAGGTTCGTATACGTTCGCTGCTACCAAATGTCACAAAAGACTTTGTAGTTCCTTTGTGGTTACTTGTAGTTGAGTTATATATATATATATTAGACTTGTGGGCGAGCGGTTGTTATATTGGAGTAGCTTGTAAATAGATAATCTTCTTTCCCAATTGTCATGTAGTGACAGGAGAGGTAAAGAATAGTATGGGACTATTTTTATTTGTCTTGGAAATATTAACAAGTCTCTCACTCACGAGTGAGTTGAGCAGAGTCCCTGTCTCCCTGTCTCGCTCTCTCAGTCTCTCTCTCAAGTTGCTAAGCCCTTTCTCCTTCTGACCTGCCTGTTCTAAAGTCTGTCTCCAACTGACCTGCCTGTTCTATGGCTAACCTCCATCTGAGCTCTCTTTCCTAACTTCTGGTGTAGCAGGGGTTGTGTCACATGTGTTCCTTGTGAGTGGAAAGTTCTAGAAGCCTGTGTGTGAGTATGTGTGTACGTGTGTGTATGGTCACTAGGTGCTGTCGTGTGCCTATAAAGCATTCCTTGAGTTAAGAGTGTGTAAGCATGTTTAGCATTGCTCGATTCTCGCAGACACAATACCTTCTCATCATCTGACTCCCTGCTTCTATCTGTCTCTCTGTCTATCTATCTATTATGATTTGTAATTATAATATGGAGTCCTAACGCACGCAGTTTAAAAGTTCAGAGTGTCCAGTGTCCTTGTTTTGGATACTTATAAAATCAGTTCGAAGCATCAAAGGGCATAGTGCTGAATCAGGTGCTCACCTAATTGTGTATGTGAAAGAGAGAGAGAGAGAGAGAGAGAGAGAGAGAGAGAGAGACAGAGAGTTTTAGGTGGAAGAATGAACTGAAACCGTTACAACCTGCCCATTTTACAATTTACTTTAATGGATACACATTTATTCTTATCGCAGTGTTTATGGTGTTGTTTAAGAAATATACTGTTTATACTGGCATTTTCTGTCCTTCATTAACTTTTCACAACGAAAGGTCTTAGCAAGAAATACTATATATACTATCGTTAGACTGTGGCTTAGACTAAGATTTATGAACGACTATGAAAGTGGCATGCTGGGCGAGGAGGAGAGGTAGATCAAGAGCAACGTGCATAGAGACGAGTTGTGTAAGCGAAAGTGAGATACTGACCATACGAGTATATGACAGCGTGGTGGAATAGAAAGGAAGGAGAAGAAGACAGAAGGCGAGGTAGAGAGAGAGAGGAGGAACGTGACTGCGTGAGTATGTAAGGGCGAGTTGCTGACCAGCAACAACAGCAACAGACCTTACGATCCTTTCGAGGCTGTTTGTTACCGAGTAGACTATGACTACGAGACCTAACTCTACATGCTGAAGGATAAGGATAGTAAAGCAAGAAGGCTCCCCCAGCCTCCAAACCCTCCAGTTAAAACTGGCAAGAAAAAGTGAGAAAAACCACCATGCAGCATGGAAAAACTGACACTGAAATTTCATGGGATAGACTGAGAAGGAAAAGCTACATTCTTAAATACATTATCTATAAGTTACCAGTATGAATAACCTGAAAGAGAAAGTAGTAAAGTAAAATGAATAATTGAATAAATAAATAACTAATGCATGACACCATGTACGGGTACGTTGAGTTAACGGGGCATCTGCGGACAGCATGGAAAATGCACAGTGCACAGTGTAGATGTTCAGGGGTGATGTGGCAGCCTTGCCTGGCGCTTTAAAGGTAGGCAGCAGTCAATCAGGCTCCAGCTTCGTTCATTGCACTGAGACTAGGAACTTTCCCATGCAGGACAAGCACGCAAGTCACCTCCTAAAGCAGTGATCCCTGGTACATTAAAAAAATCCCGTTGGTGGCCACTTAACTAACAGGGACCCTCAGTGACCCACAGCCCATCACAGGTTGAAAGTTGAGTAGTGACTGTTAACTCAGGTCTATCAATGCATATCCTAGTCTGTGCATATACTATATTTGCATTTAATAAGTTGATCCGGGCTCTAAAAAACTAAGATAAAATACAGTAGAAAATTATACATACACAAGTGTTTTTATTCAAAAGTAAACATATTAATCTGGGGGTTAGACGACAAATACTTATCCAGGTGACCTTTAATGGTTTGTTCTGTAGTACAATTTACTACGTTGGAGGGCAATTTACTCCATATAATTACAACTCTATTGAAGAAGATATGCTTAGCTTCATGCGACTAGAATCATTTGCCAACTATTTTATGCTCATTGCCTCTAGTATAATTCGAGTGATCAACTGTGAAGTGTTTATCGAGAGCCATGTTACCATGTCCTTTGAATATTTTGAATACTTGAATTAAATCTCCTCGTATCCTCCGTTTACTTAGGGTAAAGAGATTCAGGGCTTCTAAACGTTCTTCATATGATTTATTTCTCAATCTAGGTATCATCTTTGTCATCCTTCACTGCACTCTTAAAAGCTTTTCCATATCCTTTTCATAATATGGTGACCAAAACTGAATGCAATACTCAAAGTGCGGGCGTTCTAAGGAATTATACAAAGTGAGGACAATATTATCGGATTTATATTCAGATGCTCTGCCTATGAATCCAATCAATTTATTGGCTTTTTTCACAGCTTCTGTACATTGCTTGGTTTCAAATCGTTTGTTATTATAACTTCTAAGTCTTTTTCATGGTTTACCCTATCAAGTTGAACATTATTCATGCTATAACTAGCTCTTACGTTTTTACTGCTAATATTTAGCAATTTGCATATATTAATACTGAAACCCATTTGCCAGACTTGGGCCCAATTAAAGAGTTGATCAAGATCTCTGTGAATTGTCTGCCTTTGCAGTGCTGTATCTGCTCTGTTACTTGTTTTAGTATCATCAGCAAATTTTGAAAAATCTTACAACATAATCCTTCGTCAATATCATTTACATATATTAAGAAAAGAATAGGACCTAACAGTGAACCCTGCGGCACTCTACTTGTAACGTTTATCCAGTCTGACTCTTTTCCATTTATTACAACTCCTTGCTTTCGTCCGGTGAGCCTATCTTCTACCCACCCGAGAACACTGCCGCTGAGACCATGTGCCTTTAGCTTCTGAAGGAGTCTTTTGTGTGGAACTTTGTCAAAAGCCTTTTGAAAATCAAGGTAGACCACATCAACAGATTTAGTGTTGTCATACATGCTCAGCGTATCATTGAAAAAGTCCAACAGATTCGTAAGGCAAGAGCAATTATTACGAAAACCATGTTGCAAATCTTTTACTAGTTTGTTTGTTTTTAAGTGTTTCACAAACTTGTCCCTGAAAATAGTTTCAAGCAATTTGCAAACCACCGATGTTAAACTAATTGGACAGTAGTTTTCTGGCTGAGCTCTGTTACCCTTTTTTAATAGTGGGGTTACGTTAGCCAGCTTCCATTCATGAGGCACCTTACTACTCTTAAGTGATAAGTTAAAAAGTTCAGATAAAGGCTTTGATATTTCATTCTGTAGTTCCTTTAATACACATGGAGATATTTTGTCCGGTCCTGGTGTTTTATTCTCTTAATTTGATATTGCAAGCAATATACCATGATAGCCAATTGTAATGTCAGTGATTATGTTGCCCTCTTCTATGGGAATGGGGGAAACAGTAGGAATCATATGTATATTTTCTGTTGTAAATACTGATGCGAAGAAAGTATTAAGAATTTTCGCCATCGTAGTTTCATCATCAGTGTGCTCTCCGTTATCTGTGATTAAGGGACCGATTGATGAAGTTATTTCCTTTTTGCTTCTTATGTAACTGAAAAATTCTTTGGGATTTGATTTACTGATACTTGCAGTATGTGCCTCAAGGTTTTTCTTACTGCATTTAATTAATTTTTTGGCTTTTTGTCGAAGGGCATCGTATTCATTTTTGTCACTTTGACTCTTTGTGGTATTATAATTTTTATATTCAAAATTTTTTGTATCTAGACAATGTTTGATGTCGAAGTTCCACCATTTGGGTTTAGAATTTTTGGCAGGCCTTCTGTTCCGCATTGGAATACATAACCTGACAGCACTGTTGAGAATTTCTTTTAAAAAATTCCATGCATCATTGATATAAGAAGTTTCGACAATGGGATGCCAGTCACCTGTACTTACAAATGCTTTTAATCTCTTAAAATTTGCTCTCTTAAGGTCGGGCACTTTCTTGCAACTGGCCCTGACACTGTCTGCACTGAATTCAATGATATATGTAACTATGTGATGATCACTTGTACTAAATTCTTCTCCTACAATAACGTTACTCACTACATTTTCTGATGTAGCTAAACAAGATCTAGGATGTTACATCCACGTGTCGGATGATTTACAAATTGATACAAAGAACTTTCCTGCAAGTTTGTATACAGGTCTAACCCTGTGTGTGAGGATAGGGCTTCTCCCCATTTCGGAACTGGTAAATTCTATCTATCTATCTATTGCCAGACGCCTCAGTCCCGTTTGGGGTGGCCACAAACAAATCGCCTCCAAGTCGCCCTGTCCCCCTCCATTTCACTGCCCTGCTCCCAACTCACACCCCCCTCTCTCATATACCTCTCCACCCCATCCCTCCATCTCATCCTCGGCCTCCCCCTCCCTCTTCCCCCCTCCACCTCACTCACATACACTCTCTTCGTCAGTCTTTCACCTCCATCCTCTCCATATGGCCAAACCACCTCAGTGTGTTCCTCATAACGCTCCCTATCACATCCACATCAACACCACAACGTTCCTTTATATCCTCATTCTTCAGCCTATCTCTCCATGTGACTTCAGAGGCTCCTCTTAAATAACTCATTTCCACTGCTCTCACTCTCGACTTGTGTCCTTCCAACAACGTCCAAGCTTCACGTCCGTACGTTAGAGATGGTATCACAATACTGTCATGTAGTAACTTTTTCACTTCCATGCTCACTTCCCTGTTTCTTATCACTGCTTTCAAAGAACCAGCAACCTTTCTTCCCTGCTGTACCCTTTCAAGCACTTCACCCTCCAAACCTCCATCCTTACTCATCACACTACCCAAGTACTTAAACGTAATCACATTTTCCAATTCCTTACCATCCAACCTCGCTGTACGTTCACTGACTTCACATCTCTCAAAGACCATCACTTTACTCTTCCCTATATTCACCTTCAGATTCCGTTTCTTACACACTCTCCCAAACTCATCCACCAAGCCTTGCAGCTCCCCTTCGTCTTCACTCAACAACACATTATCATCTGCAAACAACAGTACAGGGAGTTTCCAAACACTATCCTCTCTCACCAGGGCCACTCCAACATCCACTACCCTACCTTGTACCTCTTTTATTACCCCATCGATGTACAGATTGAACAACCATGGCGACATGACACATCCCTGTTTCAACCCAACTTTCAAAGAGAAAAATTCACTTAGTTCACCATCCACACGCACTGCAGCCTTCGCACCATCGTACATACTCTTCACAGCATTCAACAACTTCCCATCTACTCCATATATTCTTAACACTTTCCACAATCCTTGTCTATCCACCCTGTCATATGCTTTCTCCAAATCCATGAAAGCCGCATACAACTTCTTTCCCTTCTCTAGAAACTTTTCCACTAAAGATCTAAGAATGAATATCTGATCTACACAACCTCTTCCCTTCCTAAAGCCTCCCTGTTCTTCTCCAACTAATTTCTCTGTTCTTTCTCTAACTCTGTCAATAAGTATCCTACCATACACTTTTCCTATTATACTAAGAAGACAAATGCCGCTATGATTACCACACACTTCTTTTTCCCCTGGTAAATTAAAATCATCAAATATTACAGTGCTTTGCATACAAGATATTTCGGCAATTTGATTGTAGATTTCATTATTGATGTTGAGTGGTTGACCAGGTGGACGATAAATTAACCCAAGGGTGATTTTATGACAAGATACATTTCTAATCTAATGGGTGAGAGCAGGACAGGGATACCGTGCGTGAAATGGAGAGAATGTGGCAGAGTATGCAAAGGATAATGGTTAGTCTTGAGGAAAGGAGTCGTCACTAAGTAGGAAAAGAAACGCCTGAAGATCTTTTTGACAAAGTCGCCCCTCATCGGATATGGCAACAGGCAGTTGACATACATAGAGACGTAGATAGAATATTTTATTGGATAAATTGTGTGTATTAGGTCCACATATCAAAATGTCATCTGTTTCAGTCAACATTCACTTCATTACGGTGACATATTTTTTTCTTACTATACTTGGAGACATTTATTCAGTTTGTGGATGTTTCATTACTTTGACTTGCTAAAACGGTAGCAAGATAATAATATATCTTTATCGTAGTGAAAGGGACAACGAAAATCAGATATAATTTGCTAGTCATCCAGAATGAAATGAGAAGTCATCACCCTACAGAAAGGGTTGAAGAGGAATATAGTTCAAGAAAAAAAAAAAAAAAAGATAATGATGATGATGAAGAGAGTCCTGGACAGTATCTGAATGGATTGTGAAACGAAGTGACTATAAAGGAGAGGGAAACAAGATGAAATGTGAATGTGATACCTTTGACGAGTTTGAGGTGGAGATGATGGAAGATATGAGAAGAGGAGAGAGATAAGTGAGGAGAGAGTACTGGGTCTGGGTTCCCTGTATTCGTACACAACCACATCTGTAATACAATGTCGTGGTTACACTGAATTTAATACTGTACCTGGAAGTTCTGATATATGAATGAGTTTCCGTGCTTTAAATAGTCGTTTATTTATTTATTTATTTTTATTTGATGCAACTGTGGTGTTAAAACAACTTTAGTAGTGTGTCGCGGTTACATGAAATTCAATGTCTTAATTATGAGACTGGAATAAATCTCTTCGGTTTCTAATCAAATGTACTCTCAAGTCCAACTAGTTGTGGCCATAAAACCAACCTGAAAGTGGTTAGGAATATTTATCGGGTTAAATAAAGACACTACAGTATAGGAAATTTATAATCAACTCTCATGATTTTGATTTATTTTTGCAAGAACATTGAGAGAGTATAATCTTCCCATGATTCTTGTTCTTTCTACAAAAATGAAAAATTACCAGTTATTTTTATGTTTGCTGGAGAGACAAGGAAAAGAATCCAGAAATATCTCTCGTCTTTTTTTTTTTCTTCCTGCAAATAAAAATCCGAATTACAAGAGGGAGTTGATGGTAAGTTTGTTTGTGAATCAGGTCTGTGGTAGAGGACACTGTTTGCTGTATTCTCGTTGGCTAAAGACACTCCCTACCGCCTCTTCCTACTTACTTTATATCGGCACATAGCAGTTTAAATATCCGTTGCATGTTAATTCTGCATACTTTTTTATTCGACTGTTGTGGCTGTGTCCAGGGTACTGTTAGGACTTAGCGAATGTTGACTGTCTGCCATAATGACCCTTGTGTATTCGATAGGCATAAATACACTCTTTATCTGGTACCTCCTCGTATTGTACGCTGATTTGGAGATTTTATAACACCTCTTTCTCAGCGATTTATTCTGCAAATGAAACCTCAGTTTTCCCTGATATGTTATTGGTAGAATCTGTGTCGGAATTAAAAGGAAATATTTAAATTTAGGTAAATATTGACGTGCAACATGGAAAAAATAAATCACTGAAAAAGAGGTACTGCAAAAGCCGCCTATGCCTAGAATACACTCAAAGTACCCACGTCTCCCTACACCTAACCGATTCTGGCACAGCTCCCACCATATCACCAAGCCACTCATTCACACCCACACATCCTTACACTCAGCATCACCCTTTATGCTCCATTCGCCCTCTCACTGATTCAGACCCCACCTTAACTTACACCCTACCACCTCATCAACCATTGTTTCTAATTCACATCCACACCACACTGAATCTCACATCCTTTCCTACACTTCATTCCACTCCCAAAACCCCACCAAACCCCTCTTTACCTGATCCAAGTTTCCCTCTCACAAATTCACACTCTCAGCCTCTTTATATCCTAGCACATCACCAACGCACACTCCGCAATTCACATCGGCATCCCACCACACCATTTCACACCTTACACCCCTAATCCACTGCCACATCAACAGTCTCACTAATCAGTCACATACCACTACACCCCACTTTACCTTCAGATGTCTTTACACATCTCCTAAGCCCCTCACCCCCCTACACCCCACCTAGCCCCCTACACCCCACTCAACCCCCTACACCCAACTCAACCCTACACCCCACATCATCCCCTACACCCCACTCACCCCTTACTGTACACCCCACTCACCCTCTACACCCCACTCACCCTCTACACCTCACTCAACCCCCTACACCCCACTCACCCATCTACACCCCGCTCACCCCGTACACCCCACATCATCCCCTACACCCCACTCACCCCCTACACCCCACTCACCCCTACCCCCCTCTCACCCCTCAACACTTCACTCACTCTCTACCCTACACCCATCATCCCCTACACTCTCATTGTCAAGATTTCACCGAGGGACTAAGTGTAGTAGTGTGAAGGAAATACAACGTTTTCTCTCTTTCACTTTATTTTTCCATTAATACTCTGTACATATTTAGAAGTCACTCGTAACTCCTTTATATATATCTTATTCACAGTAACTACAGTTATATATCGAGCCTTAAATCCAACATAGAGGTAGGACACTCAGGTCTAGTCTACGACCCCACCGTCCCTCACCCTCCTTCCCTCGTCACCTCTCACTAGGCATTATGGGTAATTACCCTCTATATTTTGTACAGTCCATCCTCAACCTGTACATTTACATAAACACACCATACCCTACGTGGAAGCTATACAGAAAAATATTTCCTAGGTTTGCATACTCGCATAATATCGTACTTAGGAATGATTGCATTAACTAACCTAAATTAATACAGGCAATTAGATACTACAATACACACAGAAAAAAGACTCAGAACAGCTGATGAACAATCAGTCCTTGCGTCAGCCAGTATTGTTAAATGAAACAGATACATAACTCGGAATCGAAACAACAAGCATACACCATATACCTATAACTCGTCGAATAATCCCGATAAGCAGGAAAAGTACACAAATTACAACACATAAAACTTTTATCAGAAATCACATATATATGCAATGTAATGTTCACATTCCTTGGTCGTATGTGACACCTGTCACCCCCTACAGCCCACCTCACCCCTTACACTCCACATCATCCTCTACAACCCACATAATCCTCTACACCCTCATCACCCCCAGCACCTCGCCTCACTCCAAAACCCTTCATCATCCCCAACACCCCACATCATCCCTAACACCCCACATCATATCCTACACCCTCATCATCCCCTACACCCTACACCACATCGTATACATCATCTCACCCCCTACACTCCACATCACCCCACACACCCTCATCACCCTGTACACCCTCATCACTCCGTACACTCTAATCATCCTCTACAATCTATATCTCATCCTACACCCCACATCACCCACTACAACCAGCCTCACTCCCTACGCCACGCTACATCCCACATCACCTCGTTGCACCCCTCTGCACCTCACTTCACCCCTTATGCCCCTGACCTCTCCTATACCCCTAACCAACTTACACCCCTACCTGCTACACTTCCACAACCACCACCACATTAACAGCCCTCTCACTGTTTCACCCTCTACACCCTCTACATGCTGCTACATTCTTTATATCCCTGTGCACTCTACATCCCCTACACCTTCTCTACTCCGTCCACACAGTCTACATCACCCCTACATTTGTCCAGCATCCCTGTACAGTGTGTACGAGTACACCCACTACACCCTCATATATCCTAATATTCTTGTACTATGGGTCACAAAAGTATCGGTGCACAATATGCGTGAAACATTTTGGACCACAGAACGAAGGTCACTGATATACTGGTGTCAGACCTACCACACATTGGTAGCCCTGACGTCGGGAGGTGTCATATATCGCCAACTAGCAATATTCTTTTGCAAACATAAGCTAATGTTATGCTTATATAAACAGACATTGTTCATACACAATTAGACGTTGGTAATGTCAGCAGTTGTTTGAATGTTTTCGGTAGGCATCGGATCCCCAGTGAACCGATAATTTTGTGACCCATAATACATCCCTACACCCCTATACTTCTCCACACTCCTTATATCCTCCTATATCCTCTACATCCCTGCACCCTCAGCGCCCTCACTAGTTCACATCCTTCTACATCACAACTCATTTCTCCATCCCCTACAGCAATTACACCCTTTACAGACCCACTACACCCCGCGTAACCCTTACACTCCCTTTCACTTCCTACACCTATATCCTTCACAACTCCCTAACACACTCTCTTACACCTCCTACACTCTCACCAGCACACCATCCCCTCTCCCATAAATTCGCATCCTCATACAGCCTCCCCTGCTACTGTACCACTTCAACCGCATCTTAACGAGCACTGGCTGTCGATCGTTAGGAAATGATTCATTATCACATGTCTCACCAATATGATCTTGCTTCACCCTTATACTTTTATATATCACCCTTACGCCGATACTTCTGTCTCTGACACCATTCATCAATGCACTTATACTTCATCTTCAACACATTTATACACTACCCATACGCACTTATAGTTCACCCTTCTTTCACTTATACTCCTCGTTTTTATACTCTGTTCCCCTCACAACTCTCCCATTCCTTTCTAAAGCCCTTCCTCATGCATATAATTCCCTCATCAGTCTTCCCCTTCTCCTCCCCCAGCCCCACCATCCCCTTCTCAATTCTCACAGCACGCAGGAAACAAACATCAAAAAGTGCAATTGGGAAAGTACCTTCTTCTCTCACACCTTTTTTTCCTGTCAGCCTTCAATTCAAACCTCTCCATCTCTCATCTCTCCTCATCTCTTTCTTCTTTCTTCTTCTCAAACCCTCTCGCTCCCCTCAACCTTTCTTCTCCGCTCAACCCTCGTTCGCCTTCTCAACCCACTTCCCTCTTTCAGTCCCCGGCAAAGAAAACGGTAAAGTGTTAGTAGAAAGTCCCTTAAGCCTCACCGGGTAAGGTAGGCGGCTGGGTACTGGTTCGTTAGAAGAGAGAGAGAGAGAGAGAGAGAGAGAGAGAGAGAGAGTAGGGATTGAGAAGATAGATGAGAGTAACAAAAAAATATAGGAAAACATGGAAAAAATACGAGTGGAAAAAAGTGGACAGTGAAAGGAGATTCGGAATTCCGGTTGTCGAAAAAAAATAAAAAGAATAATCACAAATATAATTAAACACTAATCTACCTGTCTATAGCCAGACTTCTTGAACCAGTAAAGGGTGGTCACAAATAAATCGCCTCCATGTCGCCCTGTCCCCCGTCATTTCTCTGCCCTCCCCAGCTCATACCCTCCTCTCTCATATACTTCCCCATCTCATCCTTCCATCTCATCCTCGGTCGCCCCCTCTCTTTCCACCCCTCCACCTCATTCGCATACACTCTCCTCGATATTTTCTCGCTCTCCATCTTCTCCACATGGCCAAACCACCTCACTGTACTTCTCTCAACGCTTTCTATCACAACCATGTTCATACCACAACGCTCCTTCACTTCCTCATTTGTCAGTCTGTCTCTCAATGTCATTCCACATGCTTCTCTCAGATAACTCATTTCCACTGCTCCTTCTTGATCTGTGTCCTTCCAACTAGGTCCAATCTTCGTTTTCATACGTTAGAGTTGGTATCACAATACTGTCATGAAGCAATCATTTTACTTCCATGCTCACTTTCCTATTTCTTACCACTTCTTTCAACGAACCAGCAACCTTCCTTCCTTGTTGTACCCTTTCAAATACTTCACCCTCTAAATTTCTACCCTTACTCATCACACTACCCAAGAACTTAAATGCACTCAACATTTTCCATTTCTTCATCACACAGCCCCATTGTACATTCAGTGACTTCATTTCTCTCGAAGACCAAAACTTTAGTCTTCCCTACATTCACCTTTAGATTCCGATTCTTACACACTCTCCCAAACTTATTCACCAAACCTTGCAGTTCTGCTTGGTCATCACACAACAATATAGTATTATCAGCAAACAACAGTACAGGGAGTTTCCAAACGCTGCCCTCTCTCATTAAGACCGTCCCATCATCCACTGCCCTACCTTGTATCTCTTTTATAAATCCATCCATAAACAGATTTAGCAACGATGGAGACATGACACATCCCTGTTTCTGTCCAATATTCAGATAGAAAAATTTGTTCACCATCCACACCCATTGCAGCCTTAACGCTCTCATACATACTCTTCATGGGATTCAGCAGCTTCCCATTTATTCCATTATATTCTTAATATTCTCCACATTCCTTGTCTATCCACTCTGTTCTATGCTTTCTCAAAATCCATAAGGGCTGCATACAACTTCTTTCCCTTCTCTAGAAACTTTCACGCTAGGAACCTTGGGATGAATATCAGACATACACAACCTCATCCCTTCCTAAAACCTCTCCGTTCTTCTCCAACTAATTCCTCTGTCTGACAGTAAGCATCCTAACATTTACTTTTCCTTTTACACTAACACAAATGCCCCTATGATTACCACATACTTCTTTTTCTCCTTTTCATTTGTATAGGGGAATAATTATACCTGGCTTCCAATCCCCCGTGACTCTACTTTCCTCCCAAGCCAATCTGCACATCTTCTATAGCCACTCTACTGCTATATCTCCTGCTTACTTCAGCATTTCACCACACACTCCATTAATTCCTGAGGCTTTCCACATTTTGACTTTCTTCATTGCTTCCACAGCTTCGATCCTACTGATCTCTTCCTCATCTCCCTCCTTCTCCCAACCATTCCCCAGCCATTTATGCTCGCATACTTTCATTCTCTATGTTTAACAGTTCCTTAAAATGTTCTCTGCATGTGTTCACTTTTTCTCCCTTCTCTACTACCAACCTACCATTCTTTCTTTCATCTCCCTACTAACTTCTTCATCATCCTGTCTACCTCTACCTACTTCCAGAACATTTTCTTACATTCCCTCCACTTTTCATTCAAATTCCTTTCAAATTCCTCATCCACTGTTTTCTTACTCACTCTTACTAATCTTTTCACTTGTCTCTTCCACCATACATATTACTCTTAATTTGCTAACTCAATTTCTCCACTCATCTGCTTCTCATTCACTGACTACATGCTTTCTTCTTTTACACCACAGCCTGTCTCACCTCTTCATTCCACCATGCTGTTCCTTGGAGCCCTTTTCGTATTCTCTTCATCTCACACACCGCCTCACGTGTTGCACAGATTTCTTCTGCGAGTATCTTGCACACACCTTCCACCTGCCCCATCTGCTCCAAATCATAATTACCCATTATCTCCTCTACTTCTCTCTTCTGTTCTGTCCTTTTATCATCTTCATTCAACATTGCTTCCCTCCTTTTTAAGGATTACTTCCTCCTGCTCTTATTTCCTTCTATTCATCCATTACATTTGTACCTTGATTTTCACCACCACCAAGTGGTGGTCAGAAAGTCCACTCCCCCAGCCTCAATAATATATTTTCTCACATCCAGTACATATCTTCTCATTCTTTCATCC
The DNA here is from genome assembly GCF_032717465.1 of Coenobita brevimanus. Classification (NCBI taxonomy): domain Eukaryota; kingdom Metazoa; phylum Arthropoda; class Malacostraca; order Decapoda; family Coenobitidae; genus Coenobita; species Coenobita brevimanus. Next base: position 27,920,513 of record NC_137056.1, on the reverse strand, counting down.
ACACACACATAATCAAACATTGCCTTCCGTTTATTCAGTTCACCATCCACCCCTCTCATTACTCGCCGCGTGTACTGTACACTCGAGGAAAGTTCCGCGTTGTACACTCGCTCAACACTTTGAAGTAGTAAATGTGGGACAAGTGGTAGCGAAACAGTAGCCAACACTCATCTACCTGGTGACTGTGTGAGAAGGATGGGGATGGAAGAGAGAGGAGTAGGAACCATCAGCTCCCCCAACCTTCCTCCACCATTAACCTCTCCCCTCCCACACAGTGGTATCAGACATTTGAGTGTCTGGCCATTGCTTCACTAGTAGTTGTCTCACGCTTAAAGGTCTGAACTGGCGGGCAGGTGTATAAGGCGGAAGTTTCCTCGAGTGTACCTGTGGATTATTTTGTGTCTAAATAGGGTACTGGCTATCACCAACTCCCTCCCCGCACAGATGTCCATTAGAGCATTACCATTCTCATCCACTTCTGCAGTCACACCCCACTCACCAACTGCTCCATCCACCTTCACATTCCTTATTCTAAGATTCATAGCTTCAATAAAAAACACTCTCTCACTCAAATTTCTCCTTGCACATTTCCACATTTACCCAAAACTCTTCTTTCACTCTGCATGCATGGTCTTCCATTGGCGCATATGCACACATAATCGTCCAAGCTTATATTCCTGCTTTCAACCTTACCCATACAATCCTTGAACCAACTGATCTATACTCTCTTATATTCTCCTTCCATCTCTTGCACACAATACATACACTCTCCCTTGCACTCTCATTCTCATCTGCTCCTGCACATGTACCCAGTCCATACTCCAACTCTCTCACCTCTCTGTTTAATCTCATTCAATCCACATATGTTCACTTTTGGATCCTCAAGAACATGGACACACTTTATCTCACTCTCTCTTTAAACTCGTAATTTGCACCCCTAATATTTCATGTTGAAATCTGCACCATGTCCTTTGTCCAGTCCTTCGTCGTCATCTGTTGGTCAGTCCTGGTTCAAAACATTTTGTTTTTCTTCTTAGTTGTTTTCCTGGGAGAGACACTAACCCTCTGCCAACCAACCTGCTGACATGTAGGGAACGCGTATTGGTTTAAAAGGTTACCACCCAGTGAATTGAATGATTTCCTGGCTTACAGGAAATCATTTGGCTTGTCACTCACTGCAGGGTCACCCTGGAACAGAGTATCACTACACTGAGTGAATGGATTATGGACGCCCCCACAGGCCCCCACGCGCTGAAATGAAATAAACAGGAGAGAGAGAGAGAGAGAGAGAGAGAGAGAGAGAGAGAGAGAGAACATATGGTAGAAAGCAAGAAAGGAGGAAGAAGTTAATCAAAAGAAAGAGTGAGTGGCGTAACCTGGCTAATCATTTGACATTATGACGGCGACTCCAAATTCTGGTCCCTAATCCCTCACTAAGTTTGGTTCGTTCATGGATATTTCCCTGGGCCCCGGTGTTAATGAGGGAAGGGTGATGGAGAAGACTGGGGGAGGTGCTGTGATGGACGAGAGAGATGAATAATATAGGGATGAAATGGGAGCATGGCAGGGCAAATGATGGGGTTGCAGATGAGTGGGGAATCGGGAATGATATTGAGGTGAATGGGAAAGGTAGGACTGGACATATGTTGTGGATGGGGTGTGATGAGTGAGGATACAGATGGATGGTGGATAGAGAAGGATATTGAGAATGGGTGGGGATGGATGGGTGTTGTGGCTATGGATACCTAAGATGAAGATGAATGAATAGAGAATAGTGGGAAACTGGGAACGGGGATCAGGATGCATCGGGATAGTAGAAATAAAAAGAGAAAATATTGAAGTTGATGATGACGAGTGATGGCGAATTAGGGATATAGATGACAATGTTCTTATTTTTATGCAAGTAAGAAGGAGCCAGAGGCCATAAACCTGCTACAGTGTTCCTTCCAAGATAAAATATAAAACAAAAAAATAAAGAACAAAATTCAAGTTTCATTCATTTCAGGATGCCTGGACACATTGCGTTTAAGAAACTGGTGGTCATATTCATAATACAGAAAGAGGAAGGCCGTTCTAGGGTTTACCCGTTGCATTCATGAAGGACTGGGAGTCAAGGTTAAACCTTACATTAGATAATTGGACAGAAACGGGATGAGAGTTGTCTGCTAAATGGGTGCTATGCACCTGTCGTAATGATAGAGGGATGTAAGCAGACACTTTAGAGGAGCAGTGACCATTAACATAGTGATAAAATAGAGATAAAGATACAAACTGTACAGCAAAGAGATAGATGTTAATGGAGGAGAATTAATGAGGCGAAAAGCCTTTGACTTCATCTTGTTGAGAAGAGGCGTATGTTGGAAGCCTTCCCACACATAAGAGTTGTATTCGACACAGGGGCGAATAAAACCCTTGGATAAAGTCAATATCTGTGGTGAGGTAAAAAAAAAAAAAAAAAGGCACAGAGTCGGCGTATCACACTTAATCTGTTGGAGGTATATATATATATATATATATATATGAGCCTGTGTGTGACAGTGGTAACGTGTGCGTTTTCGTACATTGAAGAACGAGGGTTCACGCCCCGCCAGGGTAATAAACTTTGATAGCATTCTTCAGGTCACGTACTGCATTAGCGGACATAAGGGGTGCTGTGGTTGAACCAGTGTCCCATATTATGAAGTATGCTTGCACCCAATCGGCTTGCACGGGCCATTACACTTGGTTCACAGACTACACACACATCCAAAACCACTCCAACACTACAGTTAGACTTACAAACACTTCTCACCGTAAATACAGTCTCTACTGGTCAGCCTAAGGCTCTTGGTAGAGATACATTGGCTGTATCGTCCACTCTTCAGTCGGGATAGGTCGGTACTGTAGTGGGCACTCAAACGGCTGATGAGATTATATATGTATATATATATATATATATATATATATATATATATATATATATATATATATTGACATGTGCCTGATTTTATTTATTAATCTTTAGTATACTTTATATGTTCTCATGTATGAAATAATCATTTAGTTGCCTTTGTAATCACAACTGATTATTTAGTTATCATTATATATATATATATATATATATATATATATATATATATATACATATATATATATATATATATATATATATATATATATATATATATATATATATGTCGTAATACGTGTATGTGTGAAAGACACGTGAAAGCCTGTTGTCTTTTCCAACGTAACCCCCGTTTATAGACTTACCCTTTTTCTATAGTGTTGGGGGTGTGGATGTGTGTTTTGAAGTATCGTTATTATAAAAGCATTGTGAATCCCACTCAGACAGCTTTTGGCGCCAGTGTTTCCTTATTCATGATCGTTGTGTTCTAACTATTAGCACATTGGAAATGTTTCATGCACTTGAGTTAAATCGTGAAAGGACGTCCTCATTCGCTACTTTTGCGCCTGCACTGTTGTCATGTAAACGATACTGTTACCATGCGAAAGTCCCGCATAATGTAACATTGGATATATTTATCCAGGAAAACTGGGTGCCACAGGGAAGTGTGCTTAGTCCCACTTTATTTTGTATTATGATCAATGAGATTCTGTCATCAGCTCCCATCCCGAGGAATCTTAAATACTCACTCTATGCGGACGATTGTGCAGTATGGCACTTTTCCCATAATGCACAATTTTCGGTTGGGCAGATTCAAGCAGCCCTTGATTTGGTACACCAATGGGCCTTGCAGTGGGGATTTAAGTTTTCCGTCCCAAAGTGTACTGCTGTAGTCTTCACTAATCGTAACGTACCTAATTTGTGCTTAACTTTGGATAATCAGGCGGTACCTTTTAAAAATTCTGTAAAGTTTTTGGGAATACATTTTGATCGTCGTTTGAACTTCAAAATTCATGTTAATAATTTGCTTGCTCGTTGTGATAAACCGTTAAATGTCCTCAAGTACCTAGTGGGTACTACATGGAGTGCCGACAGAAAATCTTTATTAATGGTGTTTAAGTCCCTTATTCGATCGAAGCTAGACTATGGCGCACAGGTGTATGGCTCAGCATCCGATGCCACGCTGAAAGGATTGGATGTGTTGCAGAATAAATGTTTGCAAATGTGTCTTGGAACGGTCCGGTGTACCCGTGTAGTTCGTATGGAAGTGGAGGTGAATGTGCCTCCCCTCCGTATTCACCGTGTCCACCTGGCTTGGTTCTATGGACTCAGAACATCGAGGAAGAGTAATATTGGAAATGTGGCCTGTAACCCCTGTGTCAGTACCACCATCTTCTGTGGGGTGTGTGTTGGCCACTTGCTGTTTGCCTCCACTTACTAACTCAGGAGCTTGGTGTGGACCTCAGTGACTGTGACAAGTTAGTGCTAAAAATATAGCACCTTGGGAGCCACCCGGCTTTACTGTTGATGTATCATGGCTCCCAGCACCAAAGACCAAGGCGCCGGAGGCGGAGGTCCACCACTTGTTTTGTAATATCATCATTCTTCACTTTGGGTCCCACCAACTGTACACCGACGGCTCCAAGTCGAGTGAATGTGTGGGTGCTATGTCCACTGAATGTGCCCTCAGGTATCAGATGCCGACTCATACATCTGTGTTTACCTCCAAACTTTTTGCTGTTGACAAAGCCATTGACTATGCTCTAAATTCTCAGCATGACTCATTTGTTATATTTTCAGACTCGAAATCAGCCCTTCAGGCAATTGCATCTTGCACTACGGACTCACACGAGATCCAGGGCCGCATTGTTAATAAGTTGCATTCATGTAACAAGTCATTCATGCTGATCTGGGTGCCTGGTCATTGTCGCATCTGGGGCAATGAGGAGGCTGACTTACTAGCAAAGTCGGCTGTAGAGCTTGAGGAGACTTGGGACGTTCCTCGTGATCTACGGTCGAGTCTCTCTCTCTGAAAAAAATCAATAAATCTTCTGTGGCAAGGTCAGTTGACCAGACTCAATATTCGAACGTGTAAGCCATACCTGGGCAACTGGGACTCTGCGAACAGTCCCAGTCGCCTGGAAGAAAAGGTGTTGGCTCGTTTGCGGCTTAATGCCACCATCCTAACACGTAGGAGGAGGCTGTAGCACCAGTCGAGCAGGCTTAATGCCACCATCCTAACACGTAGGAGGAGGCTGTAGCACCAGTCGAGCAGGGCAGTACTCCCGAGGTGGATGGAAAGCTGATGACAGGGAGTGCTGGAGCTCCTGTTTCATCAGCCCTCAGGACTAGTTCCTGACCATCCCCCTTTGCTGAACTTTTTCAGTGTCTCAGTTACACAGAGAGTAGGCCAGCATGCTCTCCAGTACAAATTTATCTACACCAAACTACATGCACAGTACACACTACACTTCCTATTCAAAATTAAAAAAAGAATGGCGTCTCTTCACCAAGCCTCGGAGTCCCCAGGGGGGGGGGGACCATAAATGCCCCCACCCTCCGCCCTTCTCCCAGTGACGACTCGAGGTGCCTGGAACCACTGTCTGACTCTCTTCTTCTTCATTTCTGCAACATTCGTGGCCTTTCCTCTAACTTTTGCTCTGTTGAGCACCACCTCTCCTCCTCTAAACCTCGCCTTCTTTTTCTAATGGAGACTCAGCTGTCTGAGGCAACTGACAGCAAAACGTTTTCTGTATCCTCCTACTTTCTCTATAGTCATTTCAAAGCCAAAGGTGGCTGTTGTGTATATATACGCAACGACTTATCTTGCTCTCGTGTTCCTGAACTCGATTCTTCTGAATTCTCTACACTCTGGCTTCGGCTTGCCTGTCATTCTCTGACTAAATATATCTGTGCTGTTTACTTATCCCCTAATTCCACTGACTATCAAAAATTCTTCGACTAGTCCGGGGTGACCGGACGATTTTGAAGGTTTTTTCATCCTGACACAATTTATTTTGGCCAAAATACTGATGTTAAGTATTACATACGTACGTGAGCCAATAACCTGTAAGTATCTAACAGCTAGATAATCTCAGTATCTCCATCTAGACGTAGTAAAATATTTTATAGGTGTCCGAGGTCACCCCGGACTGGGGAGACTTCGGACTGCCTTGGGGTGACCCCGGACACTCATTAGAAATGCACTGAAATGGGCCCCTAGTAGCTCAGCTGAATGTTTGGACAGTTCTGGGGGGTCTTCGGACACTGCGCGACTTTTAAAAAAATTGCTGAAAAAAATACAAAAAAATACAGAAAAATTACAAGTAAATAGTACAGTGATATATAGCACAAATAGATGAAAAAATTAATTTTTCATTGACTTACAACCCCAGTTTAGTTGATTTTACATATACATTATAGGGAGTACATTCCCACGCTATGCGCAGGTTTAAAGGCACGATTGTGACTGACTGACAGGACGGTTTAAAGCGTGCCGGCTATTTAAATGCCTAATTAAAGGGAACTTGGAATGGAGGAACAGAAGATAGGGAAGGAAAGAGCTAAAGAGTGAAGGAGCTTGGGAAGGAATGAGAGAAGGAGCTTGGGAAGGAGAAACAGGAGGAGTTATGAATGGAAGGGGGGAGTAGATGAGGAACAAGAGGAGGGAGTGGAGACAAACTATAAGGATATCATACCGGTACCGTACCATATGGTAACTTAAATAATGTGTGTTCTCACATTGCACAAAACCAATTAAACTAAATAATATCTCTTCTCAGCCTAGAAATGTGACATAAATACGGTACATTCCCACGCTATGAGCAGGTTTAAAGGCACGATTGTGACTGACTGACAGGACGGTTTAAAGCGTGCCGGCTATTTAAATGCCTAATTCAAGGGAACTTGGAATGGAGGAACAGAAGATAGGGAAGGAAAGAGCTAAAGAGTGAAGGAGCTTGGGAAGGAGAAACAGGAGGAGTTAGGAATGGAAGGGGGGAGTAGATGAGGAACAAGAGGAGGGAGTGGAGACAAGCTATAAGGATATCATACCGGTACCATATGGTAACTTAAATAATATGTGTTCTCACATTGCACAAAACCAATTAAACTAAATAATATCTCTTCTCAGACTAGAAATGTGACATAAATACCCGGTACAGAACGAATGCCATTCTATGAGATCACAGTGACTTACTGTGGCCATGAATTAACATAAAGATTGAAAATCATATCTTCTCCTTTTTCAAGAACAGACTAGAAATATGACAAGAATAAGGCACAATAACTAGAAATATTACAACAAAGTGAACAACTGGAATTCTAAGAGATCACACAATGACTTACTGTGGCCATGAGGTAACATCTAGATCAAAAATCATACGTTCTCGTTTGTCCAGGATTGGCTCCTGTAAGTACATTACTATGTCTGACTCGTCTATGGCACACATTTCATCACCTGGAACATTAGAAGTTACAAACACATTCTTTGTACCTCTTACATGTTTTAAGAACCTAACTTTCAATGTTTGTACATCAATGACAATAGCAACAAAATACTTCCTCCTCTTTCCTGTCTCATCTGAAAGTTGTACAATCACCCAGTCATATAGCTTAGGATTACGTGTTGGGCCTACATCTGTCTCTGCTGTCTCAGTTGTAGTTCTGGTACCAGTACCGGTACCAGTACTTGTTACTGTTGCTTGCGTCATAGCTGTCCCATCAGTGATGGTACTTGCCTCTAATTCTTGTGTCTCAAGTGTCCCATCATTACTTGCCCCTGCTGCTTCAGGAGAATCTTCTGCTTGATTCACTGGCTGTATTTGCAGGTCCTCACCATCCATATATATGATAGGGAGCTCTACTTCACTAAGTATTGCAGCAGTACCGGTACCAGTATTGGATGACTCAGAATCTGTGCTTACAGTTCCCTCTTCTCTCATTTTCCTTAGTCGCTTAGCTGTTACACTCTTGCCTGCAGGCACTTTTAGTTTCCTCTTCCTCTGGCATGATTGCTTCTCTCCATATCGCATTTCCGATAGAACACTGACCAATGACTCATCAAAATGTGATGCAAAATCACTACCGGTGGTAATACTGGCACTTGAATTTCTTGCAGGTACATGTGGGGTTGTTGCATAACCCGAGGTAGATGCTTGAGATGAGGCCTTGGTACTGGTACCGGTATCAGTGTTAATCTCTGAAGTAACAGTGGTACCGGTATCAGTACCGGAATCAGTGTGTTGTGGTAGACGAGCTAGTACCTCCTGTCGGTTAAGTGGCATTATCCCACACTTGCGAAAGCCATTCATGATATTCTTCATAATATTATCATATTCTATTGAGCAGTTGTCCTAGAAGCTTTGGGAACTCTGATTTTGGAAGGGACACACTTCTTCTTCCAATACTTGATGTTTTGAATTCACTTAGAATTTTACGCCAATGAGTTTTCACTGCACGGAAGACAGCAACATCTAAGGGTTGGGTGAGATGTGTAGAATTGGGGGGCAATAAAACAAAATCAATGTTGTGCTCCTCACAAGCTTCCACAACAGACAGAGAAAGGTGGCTAGCTAAATTATCCCCTATGAACACTACTTTGCCGTCCTGACGTTTTGCATGAGGTAATCCAACTTTAAAGAACCAGTCCTCAAACGTATTACTGTCGAACCACCCGCTCTCTATCCTGTTGTATCGCACATTTGAAGGGCCACCTTCTGTCCAAGTGTTGTACAAGTTTACTGCCTTGTACACCACATATGGTGGAAGCATCTTTCCAGATCCGGAGCAAGAGAACATGATGGAGATGTTGGATTTTGTGTGGTTCATTACCCTCTCTGGATATCTGGTACCTCGGCGAACTAAGATTTTCTTGTTTCCTGGGTCATCATAGAGATTGGTTTCATCATAGTTGATGATATTACTAGGAGGCACATCTTTCAGTGTTTTTTCAAGATTATCAAAATATTGATTGATTTCAATTGGACCGACTTTAGCACGTGCAACTTTAATATTTTGAGATACCCTCTGAGCCAGTTGGTTTTTGTGGCGCAACAGAAAACACGAACTCCAATCAGTTCCAGGAAGATTGTTCTTGAAGCGTTTCACAGTAATCCCACGTTCGTCTAAGTAGCACTTTATTAACATTCGCAGTTCAAAAGTGTCAATAGGCAGACCCCATTCTCCCAGTGTAATGACTCGGTTCACAATATGTAGTTCTTCTTCTGGAGTAAAGACAGTTTGTCCACCTGGTTTTTTTACATGTTTCTTTGTCATATAGTCATGTAAAGTACTTTTAGAAACATCATATTTCTTAGCAGCCTGTCTGACACTTAACTTTCCATCACGTACGTCTGCACTAGCACACTCTAAAAGGCTGCCACGGCGTTCCACCCTATAGTGTCTTCTACCATCACTGGTAGATACACTCACTCTCTTGTAATTTCGAGGCATTGTGGCTTAGTTCATCTCACACTTCATCTGTTATATAAATGCAAAAACAAAGATAAGCATGCAGACTATGTACATTGTACAAAATATGTTTTATTACATATAAAAAAAGCAAATTAGATATGCTGTCTGACCTCAACCCTTTAAATATCCATTGTCCGAAGTTACCCCTTTAAATCCCAAAAATGCGTACACATTCACTCATGTCATGTTTACATACATTTAAAATGCAGATTTTAACCCTTTCTCTGTTCCAATCTTCAAGTTAGACGTTAAAGTAAACCTCTAGATGTGTATAAGCGTGCGGTTTATGATTCGTTCACACCAGACCAAGTTTTCCCGTATTCATTTTTTCACCAAAAAATAGCATTGTCTTTATTACAATATATTCACCAGTGGAACATAATATTTTAAAAAGATAATTATACATAACATTTTACAAAACCTATGCAACATTATCCCGTTTAAAGATATATGATATCTTTCTTCGTTAGCAGCGGCGTAGCATTTAATCTTTTTATGCAAATTTCGTCCGAAGCCACCCCGTGTCCGAATTCACCCCGGTTCATGTCTTACTTCTACGATGGAACACATTCTATCCATTTCTCCTTTCTCTGAAATCTCCATTCTAGGAGATTTCAATGTTCACCACCACCTTTGGCTCTCCTCTCCTTTCACGGATCCACCTGGTGAACAAGCCTACATCTTTTCTATCCTTAATGACCTAGAGCAGCTTGTACAGCACCCTACCTATATCCCTGACCGCCTTGGAGAGAGCTCTAACATACTTGACCTCTTCCTCACAACTAATCTTTCTGCTTACTCTGTTAATCTTTTCTCTCCATTGGGCTCCTCCGATCACAACCTTATTACCTTAACCTGTCCTATCACTCCGGTACGGCCTGTGGACCCTCCAGGGAAGCGTCGTCTGTAGCATTTTGGAGCTGTGGACTGGGAGACCCTCAGGCAGTACTTCTTTGATTTTCCCTGGAATGATTATTGCTTCCATGGCGGGGAGCCATCTGAGTGTACCTTGCGCATTACGTAGGTTATTCTCTGGGGCATGGAATCATACATTCCTTTCTCATATCCTTTGACTAATGCAAGAAAGCCTTGGTTTAATCACGCTTGTTCTAATGCTGTCCGCAACAAGGAGAGGGCCTACAAAAGGTACCGGAGCCAACGCACCCCTGAATCACATCATCTTTACGTTTCTGCCCGGAATCGTGCTAAGTCTGTTCTTCGCTCTACTAAAAATAATTTCATCCATACTAAATGCTCTCAACTCTCCAACTCGAATTCTTCCCACTCCTTCTGGCACCTTGCCAAAAATCTTTCTAACAACTTTACCTCATCATCCTTCCCTCCTCTTTTCTACACTGATGGTTCTGTAGCTATTTCTTCTACTGATAAAGCAGATCTCTTCGCACAGACTTTCTCCTCCAATTCCACCTTAGACGATTCCGGTGCTGTTCCTCCATCACTTCCCCCCTCTGACTTCCTCATGGCTGACATTAAAATTTCTTCAGTTGATGTATTTTCTGCCATCATTGGCCTCCGTACTAACAAGGCATATGGGCCTGATGGGGTCCCTCCTGTTGTTCTCAAGAACTGTGCTTCTGTGCTTACACCCTGCCTAGGCAAAATCTTTCGCCTTTGTCTGTCAACTTGTACCTTTCCTTCTTGCTGGAAGTTTGCTCTCATTCAGCCAGTCCCAAAGAAGGGTGACCACTCCCAACCCTCCAACTATCGTCCAATTGCTTCAACGTCCTGTATTTCAAAAGTTTTTGAGTCAATTCTCAATAGAAAAATTTTAAGGCATCTTTCCTATCACAACCTTCTTTCCGATCGTCAGTACGGGTTCCATCAGGGACGCTCCACTGGCGATCTTCTCACCTACCTTTCAGACTCCTGGTTATCCTCCTTTCGGGACTTTGGCGAAAGCTTTGCCATTGCACTTGACATCTCAAAGGCTTTCGATCGAGTCTGGCATAAATCTTTAATTTCCAAACTGCCCTCCTACGGTTTCTATCATTCTATCTGTGCCTTCATCGCTAGCATCCTTTCTGGTCGTTCTATAGCCGCTGTTGTAGACGGCCATCGTTCTTCTCCTAGATCTATTAACAGTGGTATTCCTCAGGGCTCTGTCCTCTCACCAACTCTCTTCCTTTTATTCATCAATGATCTTCTAAGCTGTACATCTAACCCTATCCACTCATACGCTGATGACTCCACCCTTCACCTTTCCATTCGGTTCCCGCAACGCCCATCTCAACAGTTACTTCAGCAAACAAGGGATGAGGCTATGGCACACCTAATGTCTGACTTGGCTCGTATCTCTGACTGGGGTAAAAATAATATGGTTGTTTTTAATGCATCTAAGACTCAGTTCTTACACCTATTAACCCGACAAAATCTTCCACAGGTATACCCACTAATGTTTAATAATATTCAGCTTAATCCTGCATCATCCTTGAACATGCTTGGGGTTTCATTTACTCGGGACTTATCTTGGAAAGATCATATTACATCTCTTGTAAAATCTGCTTCCAAGAGATTGGGTGTGCTAAGCCGACTCTTCTCTTTCTTTACCCCTGCCCAATTGTTGACTCTATACAGGGGTTTTATCCGCCCTTGTGTGGAGTACAACTCTCATGTGTGGGGAGGCTCCCAACATACAGCTCTTCTCAATAGGGTGGAGTCAAAGGCTTTTTGTCTCATTAACTCTCCTTCTCTTACTGACTCCCTTCAACTTCTGTCTCTTCGCCACACTGTTGCATCTTTATCTCTTTTCTATCGCTACTTTAATGGTCACTGCTCCTCTGAACTGTCTGCTTGCATTCCTCCACCTCTACGACGTGCGCGTACCACCCGTCTGGCCAGTGCCGGTCCTAGCTTTTCTGAGGCCCTACGCTGGATCTTTGGAGGCCCTCCCCCCCCCCACTCTTTGTTTGCATTTCTCCCCCTACCCTACATATTCATCCCCCAAGTTATATCCCTATCCTGAGCAATGTAAAGTAAAAAACTTGTACTGCATAATCTTTTATTCTCTGAATAAAAATAAAATAATGATATCTTGAGTGAAACTATAATTTACATATAATCATTATTCAGATATATAAAAACAGAAATTGTCGTTGCCAAATAACGCCATAGTGACAAAAAGGCTACAGCATTATATTTTTAGTAATATTATGAATTACGCTACTACAATTAGAAAAGGAAAAAATTATAGCTAAAATGCCGAATAGTAACATATATGTTGGAACAAAAACACTGAAACAAAAACATGTAACATCAGTAAAAATATCATTATAATCGGTAATAATTCTGAATTTTACACCAAAACGCTGTAGGCTCTCGTATATAAGTACTCATTATCCACAGAAAGTTTTAATATTCTAATGTTATACTATAAATAGCGATCGTCACCTGTTTATGATGTAAAATAGTACTGGAATGTGACAGTAGGATAAACGCAACCGGAGACCTCCCCCCCCCCCTCCTTTCGTGTAACAAATTTAAATATTCATAACTATGATAACGGTTTTTCCATTTAAAAACACTGAATAATTCCAGAAGAAATTTTCTTTACCAGGCTAAAATATATTAGAAATACAAGGCTGTTCATAAAATTTTACAAGACTAAACGTTTCTGTAACGAATACGAGTAAACAAGAACTTCCAAGGTGGCATCGTGGCGAGTAAAATTGGAGTTAAGACATTAAATTATGCTTCCTAGTTTATTTCAGACTACCCGTGTACCTTCTTAGTAGATTTTTGAAACGGCAACTGTTTGAAAGTTTGTGTGTTAGCCAGCTCAGTGCTGTAGTTAGCACATTTGAGGACAAGCCAGTACGCTTCTCCCTCTAACCCAACAACATCCTTGTTACAATTCTTGCCTATGAAAAATCATGAAATAAATGACGTGTAAGAAGTTTATATATAATTGTAATGGTAGTAATTTTATCCCTCCGTTGTTCATCAGTTGTAATGGTAGGATTTTTTATCCCATCATTATTTATCAGATTTGTTCTGTTTAACTTACTTGTTGATAATACAAAGTGTACTCAACTTAGTCTCCCCTCAATGACTGATAAAGTATTCACCAAAGAAAAAAACAAAGGAGGGGGGGAGTAACTTCGACTTTGAATGATAAAGGTTAATTGCATAAAGGATATTTTTGGTAGCGTTTGTATTTTTAGTCGAGTCAAGTTTGTACCACGTGTGTTAGTCGTTCCCAAAGCGGAGGAATCTTGAACTGGGAGTGAGTCATGCGTGAGAGGACAAAATTCCCTTGGTTGGATATCAAAATTGCATATACTTTACTTTAATAAATCTATACTTGTTAAACAACAAACATTTTTTTTAATTACATGACCTTTAATAATATGAAAAGAGTTGTAAATTAAGTACTAGTTTGGGCGATAGTAATACAGTACTGTTACCAAGCGAAACAATTTGAATATTTAACAATGACTCCTGAGTTCATCACATTTCATTCTCGATTATCAGTTATTCTTGGGCTCGTCAATTGCCTCAAGACTGGGACATTCAATGACATGGACTGTCTTTTCGGGCTGGCATAGCCTCGAACCAAAAATATTCACTCATGTCGGCTACTATTACGTCGGGCCAGTCTAAACTCATCACACAATTCACTAATATTTCATAATCACTCGGGCTTGCTTAGCCTCGAGGAACAATTCGAAATTACATATCCTTACAACCACTAAATTCACTATAACTCTCCCAATATTTCTAACCTATTAATAAAAGAAGAGAGAAAAAAAAAAAGGTTGATGAGTTAAATTCGCTTTTCCGTTACTGATCACATTAACTTTCAAAATTCTGTACATTATCTACTATCAAAAAAAAAGGTTCACCTGATTGATTCATAATTCAATTGCTACTACATTCAGTTATAAATCTATCTGTGGGTAGTGTAAGTGTGTGTGTACAACAAGTCTATGGGCAATATCACATGATGGCCTCGTGCAACCCCAAAGTCACGGTGTCTGTGGACTGAAACAACGTCTGTTACCCACAGCGTCTGGTTAGCCAATCTCTACGTTAAGCTTTTAACAACATTACTTCATACAGTTCACGACAAGCAAGAATTAAAACAAGCAAGGGGGGGGGGGCAGAAAGGAGGAATGTGTACAGCTCACCTGAAACAACGTCTGTTACCCACAAAGTCTGGTTAGCCAATGTGGCTTAGCTGGGCACATAGGGACGCTACTGCTAGTCAAATGAGACTGTTTTTGCGATATGGTGGGTTTTAATTCTCTTCACTATTTATATAGTAGAATACACATGACGTTAGGACTTTGGACTGAATTGGGGAAAATTTGGGATTCATTCCTTACTACAGTTAAATACTGAATTTACCGCCATCCCGCCCTGAGTTTGGGGTAGCTTATGCCATCTAGTGACGGCTAAGGCAACCGGAACTACTTGATCCTCACAAATTACATTATCTTTGCCTTTTCTATTAATTTCACATATTTGGATTCTAGCAGCTTCAATAGTAAGCATTTCACAACAATGATACGGAAAGAATTGCATACCCATTATTATTCTGTTTTAAGGTTTAAACTTAGCGCCCGGCGACGACGCACCACAAGCAAGGGGATGTTGCCCACATCTGTTATTCGTTAACAACCAGATGGGTGAACTCCCATAGCTCAACACTCCCAGTTACACTACCTATGCATAGATACAGAGATACACACATATAAAAATAAAGCTGTCCCTACATCGATCACCAACACACGAACTGCTACTTAGAATAGTAGCCTTATAGATTAGTATTCAGATTACACTCTATCTAACATAGAAATTACAGTACCTCTAAACATATACATGAATACTAAATTTGTGGCATTACATAATATTACAAGGCAGAAAATACACATATCAGAGTTGCGTCACTGTTGGTAAATGGTTAGGTTTGTATTTTTCACTAGCTTTATTGTTTGCTTTTACAGTTAAGTTACAGAAACTGGTGATAAAACAGAAAATTTTTTCGTCAGTGCCAACAAGTATGTGCAGTCACTGAAGTTCTTTACTGAAAAATGTGCGTCGTTTTTGCACCAAAATTGATAAACTGATGTTGTTAGCCTAAAATAAGGTTACCAGAAATGAGTGAATTGGTTGGTTAGGATGCTGGCTAAGATATTTACCTGTTTCAGTCAAGCACTCGGATTTGAGCACAGGTGTGTTGGCCTTAAAGCAAAATTTGCTGGTAAATGCAGATTATTTCATGAGGAAAAAAAAAAAAAAAAAAATCCTGAGGCATCTTTCCATCCCAAGAGCTTTTCTTGTAGATAACTACAGGCCTAAGGAAATGGCCTGTACCATGAATGTATAATATAATAAGTACTTAATTAAATAGAAATGGCAGTTACTGTAAAGAAGAAGTAGATGGGTGTAGGAAAGGCACAGAATACTGGTTAGGGTGGAACGGTTATACAAAAGCATGAAAGGTGCAGTTAAGCAATGACTGAAACAGGAAGCAATGAGATAAATATTTAGTGAGGAGACAAACATCAAGCATATGACCAGTTTAGGAGAAACCTACGAAAACAGAACAGTAAACATTCTGAAAATGTATAAAACAGAACTGAAAGAAATTACTACAGAGGTGGAATGATTTATGGGAAAAGAGGAAAGCTTATCTACAAGACTGGGACAGAAACAGAAATGCTGTACCATATAACTTTGGAAATCATTGCATACTGCTTGATGGGAAAGGTAATAATGAATGTGAATATCAGAGTAGCTAGTCTAATTACTGAGCTAAACTGGATATTTTATGGCAATTGCTGATACTGGGAAGGTGACAATAATATAGCCTAGGGGAAAAAAGAATATAGCTCGATATATAGACACTGAATGAACAACTGTTCTAGTACACACATCTGATAACCTATGTTTTCCAATATGGTCTGTTGGTCATGGCTGGATGACAGGTGTGGAAAGAAACTGCTGAAAAAAAATGGAGGAGGAGAAGTGTTACTGCATCCCTCTTGTGCAGGTGCTGCAATGACTGTGACCATTCAACCAGCTTTGTAAAAAGTAAATTAGTCTCCATGCTAAATATAAAGTCTCCAATAACTGTGTATTTACATCTTGCAATATAAATTTAGGAACACATGATCTAGCCTACTGCTGCATGAGTAGAGGTGCACAAAGCCTGGATAAACTGCTGTATAATTCATGACTGGTGAGCTGGCCGGAAACAATATGCAAGTGTATGAGGTATGCAATAATACTTTCTCTTTGCTCATAAGAATTCACACCTGGATAATCTCAGTAATTATTTCATGCAGATAACTGCAAAAGGAGGATAAATCACAATTTATTCCTGCCTGGTCTATACAGTACACTGTATATTGCTTGTAAATGCATGGTCTTTATGCATTCTGCCATCATTTGTTATCAATTCTAGAGCAAATATACTTATTTCCTACATAAAAATAACAGTTTAGAATGGGTTGGGGAAGTGTTTCGTTTATTAAGCAGAAGAAATATTAAAAATTTTTGTGCTTTTAGTGCTCATGCAGCACACTCCCTCCTAATCTAGCATCTGTTGTGGCATTCAAACATCAGAACTGGGTTTCGCCAAGACTGACGGTCCAGATTTTTTATAGTAAGTATGATTGATGCTCAGGAACGTCTGACAACTGAACGTCGCCTTTGGACCACCTGAACTCTGGGTTTTTTTATTATGGCCCATCTGTGACCTGTCAGGAACGTTAACAATAAAGTTTAGTCACTTACGATATTCTAAAAACAGTAGCCTACAATCGCATGATGAGTGGCAACGTAACATAAATTACTAACCTTTACTGTTAGCATGAGCTTCCTCTTGTAGTCTTTTCTTTGTTCGTTTTTGTGAACCTAAGAGATGTTTACGTTTTGACGTCATGTTGCTGACTGAGGGCACAGGGCAGCAGTCGGCAGCAGCGACTCAGCTGATTTCCTGCAGTGCAGCACTAGGTATTGCCATCAGAATTTAATGTTAAATCCCACTAAACAAATTTGTAGTTACCACTGTTTTTTGTTACTCTAAAAAGCTAATGTAGCCCAGTTTTTGCCTGCAATTATTCTGTTATTATTGTATATACAATGTCCATGCACGTGGAATCAATTAGTCGATATAAGCAGCATTCTCGACGTACTTTTATTTTTTAATTTTTTGTCTGTATTTTTTTTCAAATACACTTCCTGAGGACGGGAGGCCCCACCAGTGATCGGAGGCCCTACGAACTGAGCGTAGTGAGCGTATAGGAAGGACCGGCCCTGCGTCTGGCAGCAAACTCTCATCCCTTTTCTGTCCAACTCTCTAATGCAAGAGTTAACCGTTACTCCCAGTCTTTCATTTATGCAACAGGTCAGCTCTGGAACTGTCTCCCTCTGTCTGTATTTCCTGCTGCCTATGATCTCCAGTCTTTCAAACGCAGTGTGTCCAGGCATCTCAAAATGATCGGATCTTGAATTTGGCTATCTATTGTATTTTGTTTTTCTCTTGGAGGGAACTGTTACTGCTGGCTCATGGCCTTTGGTTCCTTCTTCCTCGCATAAAAAAAAAAAAACATGAAACCTTATATGGAAAAACGATTCCCACCACAATGTGACATCTGTGATGCTGTGTTATCTATCAGTCATATCATCCTGCGCTGTCGACGATTTATTCGTGAAAGGGCTTCACATATAAATTACTGCGGCACAGCAGACGTCCCCTTCACCCTTTCCACCATCTTGGGTGATGGGGACATTTTTATGACTGATAAATTGATGGTTTTCTTGAGAGAGACCGGACTAATCAGAGTGATGTGACTTTTGCTATGTGGTTCTGGCTTTTATGGACTGTAAATACTGTATGTATATACTGTACTATTAATTAGGGTTGACAGTTGACATATTTGAAATAGTTCCTCCTCCCACTGATCTATTTCTAATATAGATGTCCCCTACATTAAGCCCCGTTCCTCGACTGACAGTCACCAGCTGATGAGTGCAAGTGTGCAATATAGAAAGGTATTGGGCACTTGCAGTCGATGGTGGTTTTTTGGGCGATGTACTTCGCTTTTTGTACAAATTATGTAAATACCATATTGTTCAAGTTGTGCTAATTAGGGCCGACAGCTGACGTATATGGAAATGTTTCTGACTCGTCTGGTTCCCTTTCATATATTGATGTACCCTATATTAGGTTGTGTCTCGACTGACAGTCACCAGGTGACGAGTGGAGGTATGTAATGTAGCAAGGCATTACATATCTACAGTCGATGGTGTTCTTTTAGTCGAGGTATTTTTACCATTAGTGTAGCTCTAGCTATTTGTTTCTGTAGGATTTAGTATAGGTTAGCGATTTGCCTGATAGGAGATTAGTTTTAGGGTCTTTAGATTAGGTTTTTCTTTATAAGGTCTAAAAAATATAAAACCAAAAAAAATTTATATATATATATATATATATATATATATATATATATATATATATATATATATATGTACGTGTGCATGAAGGTGTGTCTGTATATATGCATGGAAGTGTGTGTGTGTATGTATGTATGTAATGTATATGCTGGTTGTATATATATATATATATATATATATATATATATATATATATATATATATATATATATATATATATATATATACACGGCCTTAATGACCAGGGGCTTTGGCCCCAATGGTCGATGGGCAAAAAAAAAAAAAAAAAAAAAAAAAAAAAAAAGGAAAGTCTGTTGTGGGCTGAAATTTGCATCAGCAGGGTCTGTCGAGGGAGTTCCTTAATATTTGTTTTCGTTCCTTTTATGTAAGCTCCACTGTTGAACCGCATCCACACCCGCACACCCGTATACCTGTAACTCAGATA
The DNA here is from genome assembly GCF_032717465.1 of Coenobita brevimanus. Taxonomy (NCBI): domain Eukaryota; kingdom Metazoa; phylum Arthropoda; class Malacostraca; order Decapoda; family Coenobitidae; genus Coenobita; species Coenobita brevimanus. The sequence goes on along the minus strand of NC_137056.1, from coordinate 27,901,287 downwards.
AATCGTAGTTCGTGTGTTTTAGGAATTATTATTATTGTTATTATTACTATAATAATAATAATAATAATAATAATTATTATTATTATTATTGTGTTTATGGGTTTGAGACCCTTCGTGTCTGCCCAGCATTGTATCTATTGTTTACTTATTTTTAGGATTTCTGGGAATTATCATGCATAAAATATTTGTTTTGAGAATCTTCCTTTTTGTGACATTTCTAGTATTTTTCTAAATTAGTGTTTTATTATTGTCCATTCATTATCCCTTTGTAAGTTTAATTTGTTATTGTATTAAGTATTTTTTTCTTCTGTTTTTTATTCCCCCTAGTTCTCCATGATATTATTTATGTTACTGATCGTGGGATGAGAACTTGAGTTATTGCTCTGGTGTGTCTTTCTTTGCTTAAAATTTCTTTTTCATCCAATATATATATATATATATATATATATATATATATATATATATATATATATATATATATATATATAGAGAGAGAGAGAGAGAGAGAGAGACAGACAGTCAGATAGATATATTGATTATTTTTATCCTCTAATAACGCAGTCAAATCATCATAAATACTTTAATATCCCTTGCGGCACTTCAGAGTCGTAACAAGAAAATGGTTTAACCTCGCCAAGATAATACTCTGAAGAATCCTGTGTTTATATTTATTATTGTGGAATTTTTGTAATTTACGGGTGTAGGCGTTAAACATATTGTTTCGACAACTGCCTAGTGAAACTGTTTCAGTGTTATTATGGAGGGTCAGAGTACTGATAGCGTTGTGGCTCCATTGAACATTATTAACGAACAGGATGCCCTAGATTTTCTTAGGAACTCACCAACAGAGGAAAGGGTAAATTTTTTGTTTCACACAACCACTGATTTATGCATCAGATCTGAGTGTTTCCAATAGTTTTTGGTGCGATTCATTTGATTTTGCCCTTGAAAACTATCGCCAATCAATGGTTTCAAAGGAATGAGTATTTTGCAATCACCTTAGAAACCACTATTTTCTTTTTAGAAATAAAGGTCAAAATGAACAGAATCACACCCAAAACCATAGGAAATACTCAGGTTTGATGCGAAAATATGTACTGTAGGCCTACTAGTTACCCTAACCCAACCTAACCTACCCTAACCTAACCCAACCCAACCCAACCCAACTCAACCTAATGCAAGTATTAGGGTACTCTACCTTATTGAAAGCCAGGGTCATCGGAGGCCTCGTTCTCCTCAATATCCTCCAGAAGGATTGGTAGGGCAGGGCGAGCTATGGCTGGGTTTCCGGCTTTGGCTTTTGGAGGGCAGATGGCGTGCTGCTTCCTTGAAGAATTGATGATGGCAATCTTTACGGTGATCATTGAGAAAAAGGTAACGAGCGAAGTACTGCCTATAATAAGGAGTACGCAATCCTGGCCGCCTTGTCCACTGTTTTAAATCAAACCACAGTCTCTCAGTGTTCTGGGTATGAATGTCAGAGTCTACTCTGTCCACGAAATTTTCCTTATGATATATCACATAATGCTTGTAACCCTCATCACTGAGTTTTGAGTAAGCCCGCCATCCATCACTATAAATGATGCTGCCGGGATGAATGTAACACTTGATGATAGGCATTAATGTTTCTGCATTTCGGTCTTCATCAATATGGGGCACTATGAATTTCTTAGAGTCTCACTCATTTCCGCCAAAAACCCAAAGTTGCTTGAGCTGCCTTCCACGGTTGTATTTACTCCAGACAAACAAACTTTCCTCAATCTCCACCTTAACATCAAGTCCACCAATCACCCTCTGAGAGTCCATCCACGATAAGGTCACTTCAGAGCAAAAACTCTGCCAGTCTACACTGGTCACTGTTGACCAATTTAAATTTTCCAGAACTGTGGTATGATGCCACTGTTTTTCAAGCCAGTGGTTAACAAACAATAGTAATTCTGATGGCTTTATGTGCGCGCCTGCCAGAAAGCTGCCACCAAAACCCGAAATGGAAAAAGAGCACTGCACTCGATGCTTGGTTTTTCTATTTTTCCACTTTTCACAATACCTAATGTGTTGATCCGTGCAGTAATAACAATCACTGTCACACTGAGGGCACTTAACAGATTGTGGAAGCACGTTATGTCGTCTCAATAAGTCAATTGCTGCCTGATCTTCGTCCATATAAGTCTCAATAAATCGCCAGTGCGACCACGAGCACTCTTCATAAGACGACATCACGGACTGACTTTCAAATCAAAGCCCATGGTCCCGGGTCCTTGCCTCCTAGGCTATCATGATGAAGCCACGTGATTGCCTAATGTGCCACATCACTACAATAAATTCGGTTGGTCTTTGGAAGTGATGAGCAATGGTTTTAGCTAATATTAAAAAATGGCAAAGCTGTTATTACATCATACATCACATGACTTCTCTTCCTCCTTCAACCTCAATGGACAATGCTGACCCCTGAGCTCGGCCGCCATGGTCCTAGGCTCGCCGGCCATTTCTCCCCCTCTATCTGTAGCGTACAGTATTTCTGTTTCTCCATTATTATTCGTTTGTGAGCAAAGTGCATAGAATGAGAAATGGTCTATAGTGGCCCAGAAGTTATTTGGTAAACTTATTTTTCTAAGATTCTATGGTTGTGCGAATCTAAAAATTGTCCAAGGAACGAGTTAGTTAAAGAGACAGGAGTTGTTGGGTGTAGCTAAAGTTTTGGATATCACATCTGAATCTTCTGATGTGTTCCCCCTTGCAAACTTAAACTGTCAGGAGTTATTTGGGACCGACCCATATTGTGTTCCTCCTTTATTGCCTGACCTCGAGTGAAAAATCAGCGCCCTTATCTTATGAGAGCCTTGTTAATCAAACTGTTGTTCAGCAATGAGAGATTGATTATAATGAAGCACAAGCCCAGCGTGATCTTGAGCTTAGAATGTTGCAGTTCAGATTCCAGATGCAGAGGGAACAGACTAGAGAGAGAGAGAGAGAGAGAGAGAGAGAGAGAGAGAGGGAGGGAGGAAGAACTTAGAATGAAAGAGATGGAAAAGGAAATTTAGTTAGAAAGGCTTAGATTAGAACAAAAGAGATGTGGCCAGGAAACAAACTCACTTCCTCAACATGTAAATCCAACTCAGCAAGTTCCTGTATTTGATGAGAACCTTGTACTGGAATTCTTCGACCGTTTTGAAAAGGTGGCCGAAGGCAATCAATGGGATAAGGATTTGTGGGCCTCATATGTACAAACGGCACTTAAAGGTAAGGCTTTGAGGGCCTATGATAGTTTGACAAAAGATGAAGTTAAAGATTATGAAACTTTGAAAAGGGCCATACTTAGAACTTATGAGTTAAGGCCTGAGGCTCACAGGCAGAGGTTTAGGAACTGTAGAAAGAGCCCTCATGATACTTATTTTGATTTCTCTAGGAGGTTGTCTGATGCATTTCGGCAGTGGATGCGGACCAAAGATGTTAAAGATTCATACCAGAAGTTAAAAGATTTAGACATTCTGGAGAACTTCATGGAGAACATTGACAAAGAATTGATGGTTTACTTGGCTGATAAGAGAGTTAAAACTGCCGCTGAAGCCGCACTCCATGTAGATGATTGTGTACTGCTTACGAATTTAGATGAACCGAAAGAAGCTTCCTAGAAGTCCTCTCTTAAGCAGTGGTATCCCCCATAAACCCGGAAAACTCCAGCTGTGAGTTCAAAGTCAGCCCCCAGCTCACACTCACACAACTCCTCCAATAACAACCCCAACACACCCAAGCACTAGCCGCATCCACACTCTCCCTGATCATTTCGCTGCCCACTTACTTGCTCGTATGGCAAGAAATTTGGCCATACTGTCGATAGATGTTGGGATAAGGCTGGCATTTCTAAAACAGTCAGTTTTGTCTCTCAAGCTCCAGTGGTTACTCCTTCAGTTAACTCTCCCGTCGTGTGTCAGGGAAGTTCAAATATTTTACCGCCTTCTAGGGTTTCTGTTGTCCCAGAAGGTGGAAGGAAGGAGGCCACAGATGTTCTGGAGTCTATTGTTTCAGGAGGTGTTGTACAGGCGGTGATGTGCAGTGTTGCCCCTGTGTCCTCTTACACCCCCTACCTCTACAGTGGCTTGGTGGTGGTTGACAGTGTCCAGCATCCTGTACGTATTCTACGGGACACCGGTTCATCTATTTCTCTGTGGGTAAGGCCTAACAGTTCTGTTTTTGAAGGTTCCGTTGGAGAGGATGTTCTGATCAGAGGTGTGACTGGTGCAAAGACTGTGCCATTGAGTGCTTGTGAATTGAAGTGCAAGTTGTTTGATGGTTCGGCACAACTGGGTGTTGTTGATTATCTTCCAGAGAATGGTGTTGATTTAATTTTGGGGAATGATTAAGTGAGATGTGAAGAAATTACCACTCCACTGTTGTCAGAGGTACCTGTACCTGAGGTTGCACCAATAGACTCTAAGGAGGAAAAAGTGTTCCCTGCCTGTGCAGTGACAAGGGCTATGTCACGTGCAGCTGAGAGTCAACAGGCAGAATCCCCTCATGATCTGCCCTGTGATATTGTCCCGGGAGTAGTACAAGATGCTCCCAAGGTTGGGAAAGTAGATTGCCCGGATGATGATGATATTATTGTCTGATACATCTGTGGGTACTTCAGAGGATGTTCCACCTGTTCCATTGGAGGAGGTGGATATTGAAAAGTTCAAGGAGTTGCAGGCTAGTGATGAAGAAATTCAGAAACTGAAGTTGAATGCTGTGGATAGTTTTGAGGAAGAGAAAGGTGGTTGTTTTTATATGAAGGATGGTGTATTGTGGAGGTGGTGGAGACACCCACATGTTAATGCTGATTACGGGATTTGGGATTATCATCAAGTGGTGGTGCCGAGTGTTTGTAGGCAGGAATTGATAAACCTCGTTCACTCCACCCCCTTTGAAGGTCGTATGGGTGTGAGGAAAACTATGGAGAGCCTGCGGGCAGAATTTTACTGGCCCCACATGGCCGTAGATGTGGCGAAGGCGGTAAAGTGTTGTCATACTTGTCAGGTGGTCGGTAACCCTAACTAGAATATACCAAAGGCACATCTTATCCCCATTCCAGCTATAGATACCCCTTTCTCTTGCATTATCATAGACATAGTTGGTCCATTGCTTTGGATGTCCACCGGTCATCAGTACTTTCTCACCATTATTGACCCCTCCACTAGATACCCAGAAGCTATTCCCGTATGGACTGTAAAGACCAAACCAGTTGTAAAAGCTTTGCTTAACTTTATCACTAAAATTGGTTTGCCCCGGGAAATTCAGTCTGATAGAGCAGTGGTTCTTAACATTTTTTGAGTCACGGACCCCTTCAAGAATCTGGTGAAAGCTATGAACCTCTTCCCTTTAAAAAGTGCACGTAAGCACATGAACACAGCATTTTGCATGCAATGAATATACTTTATTGAAAACTGCCTCACGTAGTGTATGACATACACAAAGTATAAAACGGTCTTTACAAAGAATTGTTTCTCAAATTTTTATGCAAAAACTTATGGCCACTCGATGAAAAAATTCATTCATTCATCTATCTATCTATCTATCTATTTATCTATAGCCCAACGCCCTGATCCCGCAAAGGGTGGCCACAGACAAAACGCCTCCAAGTCGCTCTGTCACCAACCATTTGACTACCCTCCCCCCAACTCACCCCCCCCTCATATACGTCTCAACTCCCTCCCTCCACCTCATCCTCGGTCTACCCCTCCCTCTCCCTCCCTCCACCTCATCCTCGGTCTACCCCTCCCTCTCCCTCCCTCCACCTCATCCTCGGTCTACCCCTCCCTCTCCCTCCCTCCACCTCATCCTCGGTCTACCCCTCCCTCTCCCTCCCTCCACCTCATCCTCGGTCTACCCCTCCCTCTCCCTCCCTCCACCTCACCTACATACACCCTCTTAGGCAGTCTTTCATTCTCCATTCTCTCCACATGTCCAAACCACCTCAGTGTATTTCTCCTAATCTTCTCAACCACATCCACATCCACCCCACAACGTTCCTTCACTTCTTCATTCATCAACCTGTTCCTCCATGTCACTCCACATGCTCCTCTCAAGTAGCTCATTTCCACTGCTCTCTCTTGAATTGTTCCCCTCTTGCAAGGTCCACGCCTCGCTTCCATACGTCAGGGTAGGGATCTCAATACTATCATGCAGTGACTTCTTAACTTCCATACTCACCTCCCTATTTTTCATCACTGCTTTCAGTGAACCAACAACCTTCCTTCCCTGTTGTACCCTTTCACGCACTTCATCCCCCAAAGTTCCATCCTTACTCATCACACTACCCTAGTACTTGAATGCACTCACATTCTCCATATCCTCGCCATTCAACCTCACTGTACATTCTGTGACTTCATTCCTCTCAAACACCATAACTTTACTTTTGTTTACATTAACTTTCAGCTTCCTCCTCCTACACACTATCCCAAATTCATTCACCAAACCTTGCAACTCTCGTTCATCTTTACTCAACAATACTGTATCATCAGCAAACAGCAACACCGGAATCTTCCAAATCTCACCCTCATTCATTAGAGCCACCCCCACATCCACTGCCCTACCTTGCACCTCCTTTACAACCCCATCCATGTATATATTAAACAGCCATGGAGACATCACACAACCCTGTTTCAGTCCCACATTGAGATCAAAGAACTCACTCAGCTCACCATCCACTCGCACCGTAGCCCTAGCTCTTTTGTACATACTCTTCACAGCCCTCAACAATTTCCTCTCCACTCCATATATCCTTAATACCTTCCACATACCTTGCGTATCCATTCTGTCATAAGCTTTCTCCAAGTCCATGAATGCAGCATACACTTTCTTTCCCTTCTCTAGATATTTCTCCACTAAACATCTTAAAACAAATTTCTGATCTACACATCCTTTTCCCTTCCTAAATCCCTCTTGTTCTTCTCCAACTAGCTCCTCTTTCATATGCCTAACCCTATCAGTGAGTATTCTACCATATATTTTACCAGTCACACTAAGAAGGCAAATACCCCTATGGTTACCACATACTTCTCTCTCCCCTTTTCCTTTGTATAAAGGAACAGTTATACCTGATTTCCAGTCATCTTGAACTCTTCCCTCTTCCAAAGCCAATCTACACAACTTCCATATCCCCTCCACAACAATCTCACCCCCATACCTCAGTATTTCACCACACACATCATCAATTCCTGGGGCCTTTCCCAACTTGATCTTCTTCATTGCTTCCACTACTTCAGCCCTACTGATCTCTTCCTCCCTCCTCTCATCTTTTCTTCTCCCAGCCATTCCCCAATCACTGATACTCGCACTGCTCTCACTCTCTACATTCAACATAGCCTCAAAGTGCTCCATCCATCTCCTCAGTTTCTCTCTCTTCTCCACCAACAATCTATTATTCCTATCTTTCACTTCCCTACTATTTCCTCTTTCACACTGCCTTATTTTCTTTACCTTCTTCCAAAACAATTTCTTACTCTCCCTCCATTTCACACTCAGATTTCCCCCAAACTCTTCATCCACTTTCTTCTTACTCTCCTTCACCAGTCTCTTCACCTCACTTCTCCTGCTCACATATACCTCTCTCTTCTCTCTCTCATCTTCTCCCCTACCTCTACTCACTAACCATTCACTGTACCTGTATGCCTTCTTCTTTTGTTCCACACCTCGTTTCACCTCATCATTCCACCATGCTGTCTCTTGCACACCCTTGCATCTCCTCCTCACTCCACAAACCACCTCACACGCTGTGCCTATCTCTTCCATAAATATCTTCCATACGTCTTCCACCCCTTCCATCTGCTCTAGCTCATACCTTCCCAGTGTCTCTTCCGCTATGCTCTTATACCCTGCCACTTTCTCACTAACTTGCAAAATCTCCACTCTTCTCACAGGAGCTGTTTCCTTCTGTCTTCCCCTTCATCTCCTCAACCATTTTCTTTGCACCTTTACCTTGGCCATCACTAGGTGATGGTCCGAGACTCCATTCCCCCACCCTCTCCACACTCTTGCATCCAACACTTATCTTCTCATTAGCTCATCCACACATGTAGTCTATCATTGCCTTTCGTTCAACAAGTTCACAATCCATCCTCCTCATTACTCTCCGTGTATACCGGTGGATCATCTTATGCCGAAAGTATGTGTTGGTTATTGCCAACCCCCTACCAGCACAGATGTCCACCAAAGCACTACCATTCCCATCTACTTCAGCTGGCACACCCCACTGACCAACCACTCCATCCACTTGTACATTCCCAATTTTGCCATTCATGTCTCCAATCAAAAGCACTCTCTCGCTCCTCTCAAATTTGTCCATACATGCTACTACTCTCGTCCAAAACTCATCTTTCACTCTTGCCACTCGGTCCTCTGTCGGAGCATACACACATACAGTCGCCCACGCTTGTATACCTACTTTCATCCTCACCCATACAATCCTTGCACCCACTGTTCCATACTCTCTTATATTCTCTTTCCACTTCTTGCTTATCATCAGACATATTCCCTCTCTTGCCCTCTCATTCTCATTAACTCCCGCACATATACCTGAACCATATTCCCATTCTTTAACCCTTTCACTTTTCCATTTAGTTTCGGTCAGTCCACATATATCCACTCTTGCATCCTCAAGCACCTGAACAATCTCTCTCTCTTTCACTTCATCACTCACTCCTCTCACATTCCATGTTCCCACCCTCAGAATGTCCTTTGTCCATTCCTTAGTCATCAACGTATGTCCGTCCTGGTCCGAGGCACTTGATTTGCTTGTTTAGTTAGTTCTTTTTACTGGGTGAGGCACTAACCCACCACCAACCCTTTTAGTCGCCTCGTACAACAAGCAGGGATACTGGGGGAGTATTCTTGAAACCCCGCTACCCCCAGCGTGGAAATTCATTCTACCTGTGCAAATTAAACGAAACAAAACTTTAATTCTGCTCAAAAGTTCATTTGAATGAGAGGGTTGTTGTTTGGCTTGAATAAGATGAAATTGTAGAGTGGTCTTTGAGAAGGCAACACGCATGTCATCATTGACATCCAGTTGATTTCTACTTTTCGTTTTGATAGAAACAAGTACTGAAAACCCTGACCCACAAAGGTATGTAGTACCAAACGGAATCAGAGCACCCATAGCTCGCTTTCCCAGATGAGGGTAGGCCTGTGTCGACGAACACCAGAATTCTTCAAGACTCTTCATTTTTTTTTTTTTTTATTGCAGCTAAAGATGCCAAACGGCATCACGCAATGTCACTGAATGTTCTCAATTATTCTGACCTTCACGGACTCCCTGAAGCCCATCCACGGACCCCCAAGGGGTCCATGGACCCCAGGTTAAGAACCCCTGTGATAGAGGGTCTAATTTTCTCTCCAATGTTTTCCAACAGTCCTTAGCACAACTTGGTGTCTCCCACATAAGGAGCAGTGCTTACCACCCTGAATCTCAAGGTGCCATGGAGTGTTACAATCAGACGCTCAAGATGATGCTTTGGAAGTACTGTCTGGAGCACAAGAAGGACTGGCAGCATGGAGTGCCATTTCTACTGTTCGCCACAAGGGAGGTTCCACAGGAGAGTTTGGGCTTCTCTCCCAATGAGCTCATGTTTGCCCACCGAGTCCGAGGTCCCCTGGGCTTGGTTAAGGAGGCGTGGAGCAGCAGTGTGGACGAGTGTCAGAGCTTACTCCATTTTGTGCAAGATTTCAAGATCCATATGATCGAGACTCTGGAACTGGCCCATGAGAACTTGAAACAGGCACAAGAAAATATGAAGGTGTGGTATGATAAGAAGGCCAAGTCAAGAGAGTTTACCATCGGTGATGAAGTGCTAGTGCTGTTGCCACTGCAGGGTCAGCCGCTGGCTGCCAAGTTCAGTGGTCCCTACTTTGTAGTGAGGAAGGTTGGTGAGACTGACTACCTGGTTGAGATGCCTGATCGTAACAAGAAACACCAGTTGTGTCATATCAACATGAAGCCGTATCACCGTGCCCCTGAGTCTCCAGCTCCTGTTCATTTTGCCTTGACTGGTGCTGCTGCAGGATAGTATGATGAGGATGACGTGTTGGAGTGGGACTGCAACACCTCTGTTTATGGCTGGCTGGAGAATTGCGAGGCGGAGTCCATCTTAAATCCAAATTGTCTCATCTGCCTCAGGACCAGTCAGCACAGCTGTTAACCCTCTTCTCCACCTACAAAGAAGTGTTCAGTTGCAACCCTGGGCTGATCAACTGGATTCAACATGACGTAGATGTGGGTGATGCTGTTCCTGTGAAGCTGCCACCTTACCGAGTCAACCCACAATGACTGGATGTCTTTTGCAAAGAGCTCGAGTATACAGTATGTTGGATCACGGGCTCATTTCTCCCTGCATTAGTCCCTGGAGTTCCCCTGTGACCTGCAGCCAAAGCCGGATTTCTCGGCCAGATTCTTCATCAATTACCTTCGAGTGAACTCCTTGACAAAGACGGACACTTACCCCTAGCCCCGACTCGAGGATTGCGTCGATCGTCTTGGTGCTGCCAGGTTCATTACAAGAATAGATTTACAGAAGGGTTTTTGGCAGATACCCTTAACAGAGCGGCCCAAGGATATATCGTGCTTCATATGAAGGCTGGAGGGCAAACCTATCGTTGTAATGTGATGCAGTATGGTATGAAAAACGCCTCGGCAACATTTTAAATATTGATGAACAAAGTAGTGGAAGACATGAAAAATTGTGTAGTCTATATTGATGATGTTGTAGTGTATACTGATAATTGGGAAAGCCACTTAAAGGAACTTAGTGTCTTACTGTCGAGACTCTCCAAGGCTCACTTAGTAATGAACTTGAAGAAGCATGAGTTTGTGTGTGTCCAAGTTCAATACTTAAGTTACATGGTTGGGCATGGTTGTGTGCACCCTCCTGATTCTAAGGTGGAGGCCATTAAGAGTTTCAAAACCCCTCAGAATAGACGTGAGCTAAGGAAGTTTCTCGGCTGTATAGGATACTATTGAAGGTTTCTGCAAAAACTTTGCTACTGTGGTGTCTCCCCTCACTGAATTGTTGAAAAAGGAGAAAGGGTTTGAGTGGACCAAGGAGTGTCAGGAGAGTTTTGAGGTGGCCAAAGAGACCTTATATAACTACCCTGTGATGGCTACACCTGATTTTGACAAACCATTTAAACTTGCTGTAGACGCTAGTAACTTTGGGGCTGGTGCTGTACGCTTGCAAGACGACGATCAGGGAGTTAAGCATCCCGTATGCTATTTCAGTAAAAAGTTTTCAAATCCTCAATGTAACTATTCAGTGTTAGAGAAAGAGTTATTGGCCCTGATCCTCGCTTTGCAACATTTTTCTGTATATTGCCCTGCATTTGGCCCCACCATAACTGTATTTACTGATCACCACCCACTCAAGTTTCTAAATGATCTGAAAACAAAGAATCAGCGACTTACACGCTAGAGTTTATTCCTTCAGCAGTTCAGTTTGGATGTTAAACACATTAAAGGTACTGATAATGTTATCGCTGATTGTTTGTCACGTAACTGAAGATTAAATTTCCCAAGGGAAAATTATTCTTTTTCAGATGTGGATGTGTGACGTGTGCCTAATATTATGTATTAATCTTTAGTATACTTTATATGTTCTCATGTATGAAATAATCAACTAGTTGCCTTTGTAATCACAAGTGATTGTTTGGTATCATTATATATATATATATATATATATATATATATATATATATATATATATATATATATGTGTGTGTGTGTCTGTAAACACAGTCGACCCTCCATCCTCGCGGTTCCTCTGTTTGCGGTTTCGATTGTTTGCAGTTTGTCACCAGGGAAACCAAATCACCTTTTTTGAAGTCCAGAGAAAAATGGAAACATGCAAATCGCGCGCCAACACTGCATACCGCCCGCAGCACCACCCGCGCCACCCCCGCATTGTTTTGAATCTCTCGCGGCAGGCTCTCTCATTCTCACGTTCTGAGATAATTCGCCGTTAAGTCAATTCGCCGTCAGACAATTCGCCATCAAAACATGGACGATTCCCCATCAGGACAATTCGCACCCTGGACGATTCCCCGTCATTCTATAAATATACTTATTTTTGAATAATTAATACTTTAATAACTAATTTTCAGAGGGATCTATCAAAGTCTATGTTCATTCAACAGTTTAGGGTTTGGATATCATTTATAAGTTGCATTTTTAGCCAATAATTAACGTTTTCTACTTCACTGTAGTCGACTTTGAATTATATTCTAGCGTCACCCGTAGCTATCTTCGTTAATTTTCATTGGTACTACATCATCCTGGTTATATTTTAAAACGACTCTGAAGAGGTACAAGTATATATTCATCTCAAATGACAACATCCAACGTGTTATTCTGATCGGCCATAGTGGATGCAAACCATGGGGAAAGATATGGCTGAGCCTCAACAGATGACACTACATATTATTATAAAAACAATAAACCACCACCACTTTTAAACTCGTATATTTAAAAGACTGTTATAGTATGTAAATAAATGACGGCGAAAAGTCTTGACAGCGAAAAGTCCCGATGGCGAATTGTCTTGTTATTGTTGTGACTACGAATTGACTTGACAGCGAATTGTCCCGAAATCCATTCTTACTGTGACCACGCTTTTGTGCGCTTGTACTTGCTGATCTCTCCATGACACCATCATTTGATCTACCATGGGCCCTAAGAGAGCAGCCAAGACATCTCCTGAAAGCACCCCAAAGTGCCAGAAGAAGGTAATGACCCTGCTGGAGAAGGTAGAATTGCTGGACAAGTTACGAGAGGGAAAATCCTGGTAACAGTGGTGGATGGTGAGAGTGTAGCTGTGACGAGCGGTGTGGGCGGCCATCCACCTACGCAATTAAACTATTTTTTTCATACTTTAATTATAAATAAAGTGTTCATTGACATGTACATAGGGGTTTTCTTTCATTAAAGAAGGAAATGGGGGGCTAGGGGTGTTTTTAGTGGGGCACCAATTTTACACGGATTTTCGATCTTCGCAGGGGTCTCAGGCCCCTAACCCCCGCGAAGACAGAGGGTCGACTGTATATACTGTACTGTATATGTATAAGAAGAGAATGGATGAGGAAGAATTTGGAAGGAATTTGAGTGTAAAGTGGAGGGACTGTAAGAAAATGTTCTGGAAAGAGGTGAAGAGAGTAAGACAGGGTGGAAATGAAGTTAGCAGGGGAGTGAAAGATAAAAACGGTAGATTACTAGTGGAGAAGGGAGAAAAAGTGAGCAGATGGAGAGAACACTTTAAGGAATTGTTGAACATACAGGATGGAAGTAATGCGAGTATAAGTGGCTGGGGAATGGCTGGGAGAAAGAGGGAGGTGAGAAGACAGGAAGAAATCATAGGATAGAAGTTGTGGAAGCAATGAAGAAAGTTAAATTGGGGAAAGCCCCAGGAATTGATGGAGTGTGTGGTGAAATGCTCAAGCATGGGGGAGAGATAGTAGTAGAATGGATGTGGAAGATGTGCAGATTGGTCTGGGAGGAAGGTAGAATCCAGGAGGATCGGAAGTCAGGTATGATTATTCCCTAGTACAAAGGAAAGGGGGAAATAGAAGTGTGTGGTAATCAAAGGGGCATTTGTCTTCTTAGTATAATAGGAAAAGTATATGGTAGGATACTTATTGACAGAGTTAGAGAAAGAACAGAGGAATTAGTTGGAGAAGAACAGGGAGGCTTTAGGAATGGAAGAGGTTATGTAGATCAGATAATCATTCTTAGATCTTTAGTGTAAAAGTTTCTAGAGATGGGACAGAAGTTGTATGCGGCTTTTATGGATTTGGAGAAAGCATATGACAGGGTGGATAGACAAGGATTGTGGAAAGTATTAAGAATATATGGAGTAGATGGGAAGTTGTTGAATGCTGTGAAGAGTATGTATGATGGTGCGAAGGCTGCAGTGCGTGTGGATGGTGAACTGAGTGAATTTTTCTCTTTGAAGGTTGGTTTGAAACAGGGATGTGTCATGTCTCCATGGTTGTTCAATCTGTACATGGATGGGGTAATAAATGAGGTACAAGGTAGGGTAGTGGATGTTGGAGTGGCCTTGGTGAGAGAGGGTAGTGTTTGGACACTCCCTGTACTGTTGTTTGCAGATGATACTGTGTTGTTGAGTGAAGACGAAGGGAAGCTGCAAGGCTTGGTGGATGAGTTTGGGAGAGTGTGTAAGAAACGGAATCTAAAGGTGAATGTAGGGAAGAGTTAAGTGATGGTCTTTGAGAGAGGTGAAGTCAGTCAATGTACAGTGAGTTTGGATGGTAAGGAATTGGAAAATGTGAGTACGTTTAAGTACTTGGGTAGTGTGATGAGTAAGGATGGAAGTTTGGAGGGTGAAGTGCTTGAAAGGGTACAACAGGGAAGAATGGTTGCTGGTTCCTTGAAAGCAGTGATAAGAAACAGGGAAGTGAGCATGGAAGTGAACAAGTTTCTACATGACAGTATTGTGATACCAACTCTAACGTATGGAAGTGAAGCTTGGACGTTGTTGGAAGGACACAAGGCAAGAGTGAGAGCAGTGGAAATGAGTTATGTAAGAGGAGCCTGTGGATTCACATGGAGAGACAGGCTGACAAATGAGGATACAAAGAAGCATTGTGGTGTGGATGTGATAGGAAGCGTTAGGAGGAATACACTGAGGTGGTTTGGCCATGTGGAGAGGATGGAGGGTGAAAGACTGACGAAGAGAGTGTATGTGAGGTGGAGGGGGGGAGAGGGAGGGGGAGGCCGAGGATGAGATGGAGAGATGGGGTGGAGAGGTATATGAGAGAGGGGGGTGTGAGTTGGGAGCAGGGAAGTGAAATGGCGGGGGACAGGGCGACGTGAAGGTGATTTGTTTGTGGACACCCCGAACGGGATTGAGGCATCTGGCAAAAGACATATATATATATATATATATATATATATATATATATATATATAATATATATATATATATATATATATATATATATATATATATATATATATATATATATATATATATATATATATATATATATATATATATATATATATATATATATAAATGTATGTCGTAATATGTGTACGTGTGAAAGACACTTGAAAACTTGTTCTTTTCCCACATACCCCTCATTTATAAAGAGTTACCCTTTTTCTATAGTGTTGAGGGTGTGGACGTGTGTTTTGAAGTATCGTTATTATAAAAGAATTGTTAATCCCACTCAGACAGCTTTTGGCGCCATTGTTTCCGTATTCATGATCGTTGTGTTCTAACTATTAGCACATTGGGAATGTTTCATGCACTTGAGTTAAATCGTGAAAGGGAGTCCTCATTCGCTACTTTTGCGCCTGCACTATTGTCATATAAACGACACTGTTAACATGCGAAGTTTGGACCCGGGTTATTCATCCCTTGCTCGTTTTTCTCCCTCTTCCCACTTCCCCGTAAAGGGGGAAGTGGTAACTATAGCCGACGCCCCTACTGCCTCCCCCTCTTCAGGGGGGGAGGCAATCCTGACTGACCCCCGACTGTCTCACTGACTGACGTCACAACTGACTGCCCCTGGACTAGAGCCCCACTCGACTTCCCTGTAAATAATGCTACCTACGTAAACCTCCACGGTACTTGTTTTACTTCAATGGCTAGTCTCAATCCTTTTCTTATCAAGAAAGTAATTGACGGCTGTGCTGGTGAAGTTGAACAGGTTAAAAATCTTGCTTCTGGAGACCTCCTTGTCAAAACAATAAACTGAAGCCAAGTTAAAGATTTGCTCAAGCTACGTAAATTTCATTGATATGATGTTGAGCCAAAGTTCCCTCACTCCATGAATTCCTGCAAGGGGGTTATCACTTGCAGGGACCTCATGGTAATGGATGAGGACGATATTGTACAGGAACTTCCTGGCCAAGATGTTATTGCTGCGCGTTTTATTACCAGGTTTACGGAAGGCATCAGGAAGAACACTACCACTATTGTTTTAACTTTTGGCAGGACCTCACTTCCCTCAAACGTCAAAGTGGGATATGAAATTTTAAATGTCAGACCCTACATCCCCAATCCCCTTAGATGCTCTAAATGCCAGATTTATGGGCATGCAGAAAAGGTTTGTCTGGCTTCTCAGTCAGTGTGTGGTAGGTGTACACTTCAGGGTCGTGATGCTGAACACTGCACGTCAGAGTCTGTGAGTTTCTTTCATTGTCAGGGTGCTCATTCCACTTCCTCGAGGGACTGCCAAAATGGAAGCAGGAGAAAGAGATCTGTACAGTGAAAACCACAGAGGGCATATCCTATTATGATGCCAGGAAGAAGGTAAGGGAGTCACATGCAACTCCCAGACCTAATGTCTTCTATGCAGCGGTGGTTATGTCCCGGCCTGTGATGTGCATGGTAGAGACTCAGACTGATCCAGACCCCAGCACTCCTGTCACTCATATTGCACTATTGTCTGCTCGTACTATACATTCCGACTCTTCTTCTGACGCCCCTGCTCCACCTTCATACTCTCAGGCCACTGCTACTTCTCTGGCAGTATGGCCTAAACAGAAATCAGACAAACTTGAAAAAAACTAACTTGACAACCCTTACCAAGTCACGACCTCATGTCTTACCCTCTCCTGGTCCAGTGAGGGAGAGAAAACGTACTGTAGCTCTTCCTCGTGTGGCTCTGGGAGCCTCATTATTGATGAACAAATGGAGGTTTCTGTCAGCAAGCACCGGGAAAGGTTCCCCGGTAGTCGCTCACCTGTCGGTGGGCGACATAAAAAGACTAAGCAGACTGGCCCCCAACGTAAATCTTAAACTGCCGCATTCACTGTGTTACAGTGGAATTGTAGGGGTCTTAGGAATAAATTACAAAATATAGCAATCTTGCTTTCCATACACAGGCCAGACATTGTTTGTTTACAGGAGACGCGCCTGGAGGATTGCCCTGATCCTCCACAGTTCAAACACTACCACTCGTATAGAAGATATGCAGGTCACGGAGTTGCCATATACACACACAAATCACACCCACAAACGGAAGTGATTGTAAATTCTACTCTGGAAGTGGTCGTGTGCAGAGTAAAATTTCATAACACGTATCTGTTGATTTGCTCTCTATTCTGTCCTTCACATGGCCCCATTGATAGTGATGCTTTAAATTCACTATTTGAACATCTTCCTGGGAATAAGTTAGTGCTGGGCAACTTTAATGCCCATCACTATCAATGGGGTAGCTTGAGGATCGATGGTCGTGTCAAGTAGCTGACCTAATACTAAAGTCCAACCTCTGTCTTCTGAACGATGGTAGAACGACTCGTGTAGATGATCATACCGGTAACTTCTTGGCCATTGACTTATCTCTGGCGTCCCCTTGTATACGTCAAGATTTCTCATGGGACCCTTATGATGACTCCTTGGGAAGTGATCATTTACCCATCTGTCTTTCTTATACACGCAACATCGTTTTGGACCCTCCACCTCCAAAATTTAACTATAAGAAAGCAGATTGGGGATCCTTCTCAAGGATCGCCAATTTAGATATATCTGGGGAGACCATGGATGTTAAGGTCGAAAATTTAACCCAATCCATATTACACACAGCTGAGGCTGCTATTCCCAAGACTTCTACAGTTCATCCGAAGCATAGAACACATTGGTGGATGCCGGATGCCGACAAGCATTAAGGAAACGCAACAGGAGATACAGGATTTTTGATAGCCCACTGAGGAAAATGTTATTGCATACAAACAGGCACGGGCTGAGGCAAGGAGAATAATAAGAAGGGCCAAACGCGACTCCTGGCAGTCCTTTGTGTCCACGGTGACTCGTACTACACCATTAAGTAAAGTCTGGTCCACCATAAGAATATTAAATAATAAAGGCCCATACTTCCCTATCACCATCCTGCAGGTGAACAACACCTTCTCTAACGAGCCCATGGACGTTGCTAACATCCTCGCCAGGAGTTTTTCTCATGCAAGTAGCTCAGCGAATTATGATCCGCGTTTTCAACATCATAAACACATGGCAGAGCTACAGATCATAGACTTTGCCACAGAAGACGTAGACTTCCCGTACAACCAAGAGTTTACGTTATATGAACTGCTCCTTGCCCTTATACCTTCAAAAGACACCAGCCCTGGACCAGACACCATCAGGACAACCTGATTAAGATGTTAGCATTGTACAATGAGATTTGGGCATCTCGAACGTTCCCAAACTCATGGCACTTTGTGCACGTCATACCGATACCCAAAGAGGCTGGTCGTCATATGAGTCCCACTTCATTTCGTCCTATTGTGTTGACTTCTTGTCTATGTAAGGTCATGGAACGTATGGTTAATAATAAGCTTTTTTTGTTTTAGAGACGAAAATTTTTTAAAATGATCAACATTGTGTCTTCTGTAAATACAGAAGTTCACTAGATCATTTAGTGAATTTCGAGCATTGTATTGCTGAGGCATTTGCTAATAAGGAATTCATGATAGGGGTGTTCTTGGACATCCATAAAGCCTATGACATGACATGGCGACACAGTATACTAATGAAGCTCTATGCTTATGGTTTAAGAGGAAATTTGCCTATTTTTCTTTCAAAATTCTTAAGGGACAGGACTTTCTCTGTCAAATTGCCCTGTAACGTAACATCGGATATATTTATCCATGAAAACGGGGTGCCGCAGGGAAGTGTGCTTAGTCCTACTATATTTAGTATTATGATCAGTGATATTCTGTCATCAGCTCCCATCCCGAGGAATCTTAAATACTCCCTCTATGCTGACAATTGTGCAATATGGCACTCTTCCCATAATGCATAATTTTCTGCTGGGCGGATTCAAGCAGCCCTTGACTACGTCCACCAATG
>NC_137056.1:27869948-27879948 GCF_032717465.1 Coenobita brevimanus | reverse complement strand
AGGATAATGTAATGGCAAATAAACAGGTTAAATATATGGTTAACTGCAATAGCCTCTATTAACACGAAATTAGCAAGAGTAAATTTATCTAAGTCAGCCCTGATAAAATGAGATACCAGATAATACTCAGTGAATGCCAGATAAATAATTACAGATACAAACTATTATCAAAAATGACTGACAAAGAACCCCACACGAATCACCAAAACTTCACTAGGCCTACAAATTAAACTTATGCTATACAGTACAAGAAAAAATACAATAATTATACTCAAATTACACACAGCTGCTAGATGGTTGGAGATTTCTTGAGCACTCACAATAATAATATCTGTTCAGGGGAGGACAGAGATGTGAACAAAGTGAGGAGCAGATCTAAGTGGCAATGATGCAGAGACTGAGCTCATTATATAGGGGCCAGGAGAGCTTGATACATCTTGTAATAAGGACGCGCAAATGAAGTGATGGGGACAAACGGTCGACAATCCCGCACTGAATAACAGAAAGGACGACTTACTCTACTATAACGGTAGAAGGGGGGGACTGAGGCAGAACACGCTCGTGATCAAACATGCAGCATACTGTGCGTTAAAATTACACAAAGGATGATGAAATCATAGGCTATGTAACACCTCCCCACAAAGAAAAAAGAAATTTACAAAGGAAATTTCTTATTACTCTAAAACAATCTGTATATGGCACTACAGACCATGCAAAAGTCTTTCCTAATAGTACAAAACATGAGATCTCCCTAGCACGCTCAGTCATAGGTACTTGCCAGTATCCCTTTAACAAATCAAACTTACTTATGTACCTAGCCTTTCCGATCTTGTCTATGCAATCTTCCACACGAGGGAGAGGGTAAGAGTCTGTTTTGGTTATCTGATTAACACGTCTGTAGTCGATGCAAAGCCTCTGTGACCCACCTGGCTTAGGGACTTGAGTGACAGGAGAACTCCACTCGCTCTGACAGGGCTCAATCATCTTGTGGTCCAACAGGTAGCCAAGCTCCTTCTGGATGAGAGGAACTTTCACTGGGTTCACACGGTAAGGAGGCAATTTAATTGGCTTTGCGTCTCCAACATCGACATCATGCATCAACACAGTGGTTCCTCCTGGAGTAGCACGGAACACTTGCGGGTACTCCTGCAGTAATGCCGAAAACTCCTGCCTTTCCTTGGGAGGTAGATGAGAAAGCTTAGTCTGGAGATCATTCATGATATCAGGATTCTTCCCCAAACTATCACTCAGGCTCATACTGCATGGGAGAGCTTCACTTGCAGACTCGGGCGGAACAGCTACAGTGCAGACTGGATTATTTTCGTCCCGCCTGTGATATAACTTTAGCATGTTGATGTGACATAGTTGCTTGCTCTTTCTACGATCTGGCGTGGCGATGACATAGTTGACATCACTGAGTTTCTTCTCCACGAAATAAGGACCACTAAACTTGGCTTGAAGAGGTTGCCCATGAACTGGTAGCAGAATCAAAACCTGATCTCCTGGCTGAAAGTGGCGTAACCTGAACTTCTTATCATACCAAGTCTTCATCTTCTCCTGAGCAGCTCCTAAATTCTCTCTCGCCAGCTGTAAAGCAGTGGACAGCCGTTCTTTGAACTTCATCACATACTCCAGCAGGTTGACGTCATCTTCCTCCGACAGCCAGCATTCCTTGAGTAACTTAAGGGGTCCTCTTACTTCATGGCCAAACAGTAGTTCAAAAGGTGAGAAG
Organism: Coenobita brevimanus; assembly: GCF_032717465.1. Taxonomy (NCBI): domain Eukaryota; kingdom Metazoa; phylum Arthropoda; class Malacostraca; order Decapoda; family Coenobitidae; genus Coenobita; species Coenobita brevimanus. Next base: position 27,878,216 of record NC_137056.1, on the reverse strand, counting down.
CCCAGTGATTCATTTGGAGATTCTCTTGCAGCAAACACAACGAATGGAAGACCTTTATCCCAGTCTTTCTGATGTTCCAAACAGTATTTCTTGAGCATCGATTTGAGTGTTTGATGATATCTCTCCAACGCTCCTTGGGTCTGGGGATGGTAAGCTGAAGACGTGATCTGGGTGATGCCCAACTCTTTCAGAGACTGCTTGAAAACGTTTGACATGAAATTACTTCCTCGGTCTGACTGTACCTCCTTGGGCAGACCAAACTTTGTGAAGAACCCTAGCATTTCCTTAACCACGTTCTTTGCTGAGATATTTCTAAGTGGAATGGCTTCAGGATAACGAGTAGCCATATCAATCATGGTCAACACATAAGAAAATCCTGAAGAAGTCTTAGGAAGAGGGCCCACAATATCCACCAACACACGGGTGAAAGGCGCCTCAAAAGGAGGAATGGGAACTAGAGGTGCAACCTTTTCGGTCTGATTACACTTCCCCACAACTTGACAGGTGTGACAAGACTTACAATACCAGGAAACATCCCTGAAGATACCTGGCCAGTAGAAGTGTTTCAAAATGCGTGCCACAGTCTTCCTCACTCCAAGGTGTCCTGCCAAACTGGAATCATGAGCCACTCTAATGATATCCTGCCTACAAACACGAGGGATGATAACTTGATGTACAACCTCCCATTCACAGTCGGCTGATGCTGTTGGGGGTCTCCACTTCCTCATAAGTACTCCTGACTTTACATAATAACAAGTAGAAGCACCGGCTGACTCTTCTTCACTGTAAGCAGAGTTAGCTAGACCTTTCAACTCAGGGTCAGCAACCTGCAACTCAACCAACTCTTGACGAGACAAATTATCAACACTACGGGGTACTGCCTCATCTGGTGAGTGGTCCAAATTAGCAAGAAAAGTGTCAGCTAGGATAACATCATCATCATCATTATCCTCTAAATCACCAGTAACTTTAGACTTAGCCCTAGTGACAGCACATGCAGGGAACACATCAGGGACATCACAATCCTGGGACGCAGCCACTGGCTCACTAGACAACTGAGGAGCTGGACACACTTGACTTCCACCAATATCATTTCCAAGTAAGAAAGTTACACCTGACATTGGGAGTGTCTCAACCAACCCAACCATAACAGAACCATTAACAAAACCAGACTCTAAATTCACTCTGCACAGAGGAACAGAGAAGTAATTATTCCCTACACCTTGTAAGATTACAGTTTCATCAGAGGAATTAAAATTAGAGCCTAGAACACTGGTCAGCATAAGGGATTGGCAAGCACCTGTATCACGATATATTTTAACTGATTTCCTGTCATTACTGTCCAGAGGACTGACAAAACCATCAGACAGGAAATTAGCACATGAACTCTTGAGAGTGTCACCCACGTTACTGCTCAAAAGAGGAGCTCCATCATGAGAATTTAAGTTACCCCTCAAAGCAGGTTCAGTTAACTCAGTTAAAGAATTCTGGGAACTCTCAAGAGTGGACACTAGACCAATTGACTGAATATTTAAAGACTCCTTTGTTCACATCACGCTGTCTCCTGAAACATCTCTCCGTAGTATGACCAAGTTTACTACAATAAGTACATTTACTTTTCTGAAATCTAGAGGTGAAGCTGGTATTTACTTCCTGAGAAACATCATCCTTATTCTCTTTCCTGTTACCTGTACTCTGAGTAGAGGCAACGTACTGACTCTCAGCTTTCCTTTTTCCTCTAAAATATCTCTTGTGAGTGAGAACATACTCATCAGCTAAAACTGCAGCATCAGACAAATTATCTATTCTTTTCTCATCAAGATATAGGCTTACATCTTTATAAATACACCTTTTGAAATCCTCCAGCAAAATCATCTGCTTAAATTTACCAAAATCAGAATCCACATTCTTAGAATTTAACCACTGCTCTAACAGATCTTCTTTGATTTTTGCATACTCAACATGGGATTGCTTATCTTGCTTGTAAGTTGTCCTAAATTTTACTCTATAGGCTTCAGGAACAAGCTCATAGGCCTTAAGAATCAAGCTCTTAACTACATCATAATTATCAGACTGATCCTGAGGCAAAGATGCATAAGTTACTTGAGCTTTACCGGTGAGAACAGTTTGAAGGAGTACTGTCCAATACTCCTTAGGCCAATTAAAACCTGTAGCTACCCTCTCAAACAACTGAAAATACTTTGTTAAATCAGATTCATTAAAAGGAGGGACAAGTTTAACATTTTTAGCCACATCAAAATCATCAGAGCTAGATGATCCAGTTCCACCTTGTTTCATGCGATACTCATGGTCTGCCTGAATCCTGGCAAGTTCAACTTGTGCCTGAGCCTGTATCTGTGCCTCCTGAATCCGAACCTGAGATTCCGCCTGCTTAGCCTGAGACTCAGCCTCCTTAGCACGTGCTTGAAATTCAGCCTCCTGAATACGAGCCTGAGACTCCGCCTGCTTAGCATTTGCTTGAAATTCAGCTTCTTTAGCACGAGCCTCCTGCAGAGCTAGCTGTAACTTAGCTAATTCAATCTGCGTTTGCTCATTTGGAGGAGTTACATTAAACAAGCTTTTATTAATCATGCCAACAATTTGATCCTTAGAATGATGAGAGTGAACTGCAATTCCCAATTGTTGAGCAACAAGCTTAAGTTCATTCTTTGTTCTGTTTTCTATATCACACACTGTTTGCACATTTGACAAAAAATCTTTGGCTTCATCAAGTGTAGTAATAGTAGCCATCATGAATATATCACAGTCACAAAATATCAAACAATATCCTTATGATAATATCCTGAATATCCTGATATGAGGTCGCCAAATTTATGTTACGAAACAGAGAGAGATAATGAACACTTCAAGTGAGAATACTAAAATCACTACTGTCCCGCAAAGTTCCAGGTTCAAAACAAAAGAGTTAGGTAAAATTACAAGTTAAAGTTTAATGCACAAACTAACAACTAAACATTCAGGACTCATAAGGATAATGTAATGGCAAATAAACAGGTTAAATATATGGTTAACTGCAATAGCCTCTATTAACACGAAATTAGCAAGAGTAAATTTATCTAAGTCAGCCCTGATAAAATGAGATACCAGATAATACTCAGTGAATGCCAGATAAATAATTACAGATACAAACTATTATCAAAAATGACTGACAAAGAACCCCACACGAATCACCAAAACTTCACTAGGCCTACAAATTAAACTTATGCTATACAGTACAAGAAAAAATACAATAATTATACTCAAATTACACACAGCTGCTAGACGGTTGGAGATTTCTTGAGCACTCACAATAATAATATCTGTACAGGGGAGGACAGAGATGTGAACAAAGTGAGGAGCAGATCTAAGTGGCAATGATGCAGAGACTGAGCTCATTATATAGGGGCCAGGAGAGCTTGATACAACTTGTAATAAGGACGCGCAAATGAAGTGATGGGGACAAACGGTCGACAATCCCGCACTGAATAACAGAAAGGACGACTTACTCTACTATAACGGTAGAAGGGGGGGACTGAGGCAGAACACGCTCGTGATCAAACATGCAGCATACTGTGCGTTAAAATTACACAAAGGATGATGAAATCATAGGCTATGTAACAGTGTATACATATATATATTTTGCATTAATGACCAGGGGCTCCGGTCCCAATGGTCGACAGGAAAAAAAAAAAAGCGAAAGTCAGTTGAGGGCTGAACTTTACGTAAGCAGTGTCTGTCGAGGGAGTTACTTAATATTTGTTTTTGTTCCTGTTATGTAAGCTCCAATGTTCAACCGCATCCACACCCGTATACCCGTAACTCAGATAAATCCTAGTTCGTGTATCATAGTTAGGAATTAGTAGTAGTAGTAGTAGTAGAAGTAGTAGTTGTAGTAGTGTTTTTATGGGTTTGAGACCCCTCATGTCCTGTCCAGCATTATATCTATTGTTTACTTATTTTTACGATTTCAGGGTAATATCTTGCATAAACTATTTAATTGGTTTTGATAATCGTTCTTTTTGTGACATTTCTAGTAATTATTTTTCTAAATTAGTTGTTCATTATTGTCCATTCATTATCCCTTTGTAAAGTGATTTGTTATTGTATTAAGTATTTTTTTCTTCTGTTTTTTATTCCCCTAAGTTCTCCATGATTTTAGGTTACTGATCGTGGGATGAGAACCTGAGTTATTGCTCTGAAGTGTGTCATTCTTTGCTTCAGATTTCTTTCTCATCCAATATATATATTTTTAAATCTTTCATAACGCAGTCAGATCATCAGAAATACTTTAATATCCCTTGCGCCACTTCAGAGTCGTAACAATATATATATATATATATATATATATATATATATATATATATATATATATATATATATATATATATATTGTTACGGAACAGAGAAAGATAATGTACACTTTAAGTGAGAATACTAACAATCACTTCTGTCCCGTAAAGTTCCAGGTTCAAAACAAAAGAGTTAGGTAAAATTACAAGTTAAAGTTTAATGCTCAAACTAACAACAAAACATTCAGGACTCATAAGGATAATGTAATGGCAAAGAACAGGTTAAATATATGGTTAACTGCAACAGCCTCTATTAACACGAAATTAGCAAGAGTAAATTTATCTAAGTCAGCCCTGATAAAATGAAAATACACTGGGTAATGCTCAGTTAATGCGAGATAAATTATTACAGATACAAACTATATTAATGATGGCTGACAATAAGAACCTTACATGAATTACAAAAACTTTACTAGGCCTAAGAATTAACCTTATGCTACACAGTACAAGAAAAAATGCAACAACAGTTATACTCAAATTACACACAGCTGCTAGATGGTTGGAGACTTCCTGAGCACTCACAATAATAATAACTGTACAGGGGAGGACAGAGATGTGAACAAAATGAGGAGTAGATCTAAGTCGCAATAATGCAGAGACTGAGCTCATTATATAGGGGCCGGCAGAGCTTGATACAACTTGTAAGAAGGACGCGCAAATGAAGCCATAGGGGACAAAGAGCTGATAATCCTACTCTGAACAACAGAAAGGACGACTTACTCTACTATAACGGTAGAAGGGGGGAACTGAGGCAGAACACGCTCGTGATCAAACATGCAGCATACTGTGCGTTAAAATTACACAAAGGATGATGAAATCATAGGCTATGTAACACCTCCCCACAAAGAAAAAGAAATTTACAAAGGAAATTTCTTATTACTCTAAAACAATCTGTCTAAAGTCTAGATAAGCAATCTGCAATAACATTTTCATTCCCCTTGACATGTTGTATGTCTAATGAATACTCCTGAAGAAGTAGACTCCATCTTGTCAATCTCTGATTTTTATCTTTAAACTTACTAAGGAATTTCAGTGGGTTATGATCGGTATAAGTGACTATGGGGTCAAAACCAGAACACAAATAAAATGAAAAATGCTGTAAACCCAAAATCAAAGCCAAAAGCTCTTTCTCAATAGTTGAGTAGTTCTTTTGAGGTGGAGTGAACTTCTTACCGTAATAAGATACAGGGTGTTCAATACCCTGATCATCCTCTTGCAGCAAAACAGCCCCAGCTCCTGTATCACTTGCGTCAACAGACATCTTAAAAGGCTTAGCAAAATTTGGAGTAGCGAGAACTGGCTGACTTAATAGGATAGCTTTAAGTTTGTTGAAAGAGGATTCACAGTTATCGGTCCAGACAAATTTAACTCCCTTTTTCAGTAGGTCTGTAAGTGGTGATACGAGAATAGAAAAGTTAAGAACAAATCTCCTGTAATAACCTACCATTCCCAAAAATCTTTGTAGCTCTTTCCTACTTTTAGGTCTGGGAAGATCACTTATAACATGAACCTTAGCTCCTGGTGGTGCAACATGTCCATCACCAATTACATACCCAAGGTACTGAACTTTAGCTTGACCAAACTCACACTTTGATAAATTAGCTACAAGATTAGCATGAACCAAACGCTCAAGAAATTTACTGACATGGCATAGGTGATCTTTCCAGTTGTCACTGAAGATTAATACATCATCAATATAAACAACACACTCTGCCAAACCCTCTGTTACAACATTCATGAGCTTCTGAAATGTGGCTGGTGCATTCTTCATACCATATGGCATTACAGAACATGCAAAAGTCTTTCCTAGTGTTACAAAACATGAGATCTCCCTAGCACGTTCAGTCATAGGTACTTGCCAGTATTCCTTTAACAAATCAAACTTACTTATGTACCTAGCCTTTCCGATCTTGTCTATGCAATCTTCCACGCGAGGGAGAGGGTAAGTGTCTGTTTTGATTATCTGATTAACACGTTTGTAGTCGATGCAAAGCCGCTGTGACCCAGCTGGCTTAGGGACTAGAGTGACAGGAGAACTCCACTCGCTCTGACAGGGCTTAATCATCTTGTGGTCCAACAGGTAGCCAAGCTCCTTCTGGATGAGAGGAACTTTCACTGGGTTCACACGGTAAGGAGGCAATTTAATTGGCTTTGCGTCTCCAACATCGACATCATGCATCAACACAGTGGTTCTTCCTGGAGTAGCACGGAACACTTGCGGGTACTGCAGTAATGCCGAAAACTCCTGCCTTTCCTCGGGAGCTAGATGAGAAAGCTTAGTCTGGAGATCATTCTTGATATCAGGATTCTTCCCCAAACTATCACTCAGGCTCATACTGCATGGGAGAGCTTCACTTGCAGACTCGGGTGGAACAGCTACAGTGCAGACTGGGTTATTTTCGTCCCGCCTGTGATATAACTTTATCATGTTGATGTGACAAAGTTGCTTGTTCTTTCTACGATCTGGTGTGGCGATGACATAGTTGACATCACTGAGTTTCCTCTCCACGAAATAAGGACCACTAAACTTGGCTTGAAGAGGTTGCCCATGCACTGGCAGCAGAATCAAAACCTGATCTGGCTGAAAGTGGCGTAACCTGGACTTCTTATCATACCAAGTCTTCATCTTCTCCTGAGCAGCTCCTAAATTCTCTCTCGCCAGCTGTAAAGCAGTGGACAGCCGTTCTTTGAACTTCATCACATACTCCAGCAGGTTGACGTCATCTTCCTCCGACAGCCAGCATTCCTTGAGTAACTTAAGGGGTCCTCTTACTTCATGGCCAAACAGTAGTTCAAAGGGTGAGAAGCCCAGTGATTCATTTGGAGATTCTCTTGCGGCAAACACAACGAATGGAAGACCTTTATCCCAGTCTTTCTGATGTTCCAAACAGTATTTCTTGAGCATCGATTTGAGTGTTTGATGATATCTCTCCAACACTCCTTGGGTCTGGGGATGGTAAGCTGAAGACGTGATCTGGGTGATGCCCAACTCTTTAAGAGACTGCTTGAAAACATTTGACATGAAATTACTTCCCCGGTCTGACTGTACCTCCTTGGGCAGGCCAAACTTTGTGAAGAACCCTAGCATTTCCTTAACCACGTTCTTTGCTGAGATATTTCTAAGTGGAATGGCTTCAGGATAACGAGTAGCCATATCAATCAGGGTCAACACATAAGAAAATCCTGAAGAAGTCTTAGGAAGAGGGCCCACAATATCCACCAACACTCGGGTGAATGGCGCATCAAAAGGAGGAATGGGAACTAGAGGTGCAACTTTTTTGGTCTGATTACACTTCCCCACAACTTGACAGGTGTGACAAGACTTACAATACCAGGAAACATCCCTAAAGATACCTGGCCAGTAGAAGTGTTTCAAAATGCGTGCCACAGTCTTCCTCACTCCAAGGTGTCCTGCCAAACTGGAATCATGAGCCACTCTAATGATATCCTGCCTACAAACACGAGGGATGACAACTTGATGTACAACCTCCTATTTACAGTCGGCTGATGCTGTTGGGGGTCTCCACTTGCTCATAAATACTCCTGACTTTATATAATAACAAGTAGAAGCACCAGCTGACTCTTCCTCACTGCAAGCAGAGTTAGCTAGACCTTTCAACTCAGGGTCAGCAACCTGCAACTCAACCAACTCTTGACGAGACAAATTATCAACACTACGGGGTACTGCCTCATCTGGTGAGTGGTCCAAATTAGCAAGAAAAGTGTCAGCTAGGATAACATCATCATCATCATTATCCTCTAAATCACCAGTAACTTTAGACTTAGCCCTAGTGACAGCACATGCAGGGAACACATCAGGGACATCACAATCCTGGGACGCAGCCACTGGCTCACTAGACAACTGAGGAGCTGGACACACTTGACTTCCACCAATATCATTTCCAAGTAAGAAAGTTAC